>NW_028318111.1:1772500-2105500 GCF_062004578.1 Staurois parvus | reverse complement strand
GCTGGAAAACGTAGGTTAAAAAACGTCTGTTTAGCCGCGTTTGCATACCGCGTTTATGCGTGTTTTCGTTTAGAAGCGTTTTTTAAAGATAACCTCAGGAGACCTTCCGAAATGCCCAGAATGCACTGGAAAATAGTAAAAAATTAACTATTTCAGATATTTTGAGAGAAATAGAGAGAGCAGAAGTAGAGAGAGCAGTATGTGTTGAGATGACCTGTCTTTTCTGGTTGTAATCACTATGGATCCCATCATGAGCATAATGCGGCGGGTTCTACCATTTATTCCTTCACGCAAAACCTGGAACTGACTGCGCTGGTGTACCGGTTTATTTACAGTTGCAAGAAAAAGTATGTGAACCCCTTGGGATTACGTGGAGTTTTGCATGAATTGGGCATAAAATGTGCTCTGAACGTCATCTAAGTCATAACAATAGAAGAACACAGTCTGCTGAACATAATACTACACAAACATTAGATGTTGCCATGGTTTAATTGCACATAACATGTAAACATTCACAGTGCAGGGAAGAAAAAGTATGTGAGGCCCTAGCTTAATGACTTCTCCCAGAGCTAATTGGAGCCAGGAGTGAGCCAACCTTGACTCCAATCAGTGTGATGATATTGGATGTGTTCCTGACAGCTGTCCTGCCCTTAAAAAACACACACCTGTTTTGGATTTACTGGTTTCAAGAAGCACTGTCTGATGTGAACCATGCCTCGCAGAAAAGAGCTCTGAGAAGACCTACGATCAAGAATTGTTGACTTGCATGAAGCTGGAAAGGGTTACAAAACTATCTCCAAAAGCCTTGATGTTCATGTGTCCACGGTAAGACAGACTGTCTACAAATGGAGAAAGTTCCCGAATCGCAGGCAGTAAAAAATTATACCAGGATCATGGTTGCAGCTTCAACCATGATCCTTGTATAACCACTTCAATACAAAGCTGTGTATATATATATATATATATATATATATATATATATATATATATATATATATGTATGCCGGTATTGAAGAGGTTAAAACATTTTTGACCGGTAAAAAAAAGAAAATAACCTTAAACATAATTTTAATCAATTAGGATAATTTAAATATGTAATTATTTTCTTCGGTCATTTAATTATTTTAAGCTACAAATGAGCCTCCTCTCTCCGCAGCTCCTTTATACCACCAGCTGGGGAGAGAATAACCTCACTCTTTTGTTTAACAAATACTAGTTTTATTAGGCCCAGTTGATAGTGATAGGTATCTGTTGTTACAGTTTATTCTTTCAATAACCTCAATATCTTCTTCCAGGACCCAAGGTGTCTCTGCAGACATCACTTCTAAATTTCGGTTTGGTGAATTTGGGGGAGAAGATCCTGCGTACCCTGGAAATAACGAATTCTTCAGATGTTCCAGCACCCTTTCAGTTTGATATTGATTCCAGCAAAAGCATTTTTTCCTTTGACCGGCTATCTGGAACGCTGAGCCCTGGAGAGACGCGGAGTGTGAAGATTACCTTCTCTCCAATTCATCCAATTCCTCATAATCGAAGAGTCGCCTGCCTTCTCCACCATCAGGTCAGACACCTGTAATTAGCAGGCTTGGCTAGACAAATTAAAGGGAAGCTATAATTCTGGGCCAGTTGTAATACGTTTCTAATTGTTGTTTTACAGTATGCGTTTTTTGTTTTATTGTTTAAATACAATCTTTGTTTTACAATTAAACATTAATACACAACAAAGGTTTTTCATAGTATTATGGAATAGCTTAAGAATCAGCCATGCAAATGATGCCTGCTTTAAGCCCTGGTTCACATATATGCGGCCGGGCGGGCGGGCCGCGTTTTGCGCGGGCACAAGAGCCCATTTATTTGAATGGACTCCCGTGCCCCGTGACATGCAGAGAAGAAGTCCCTGCACTTCTTCTGAAAACACAGCCCACACAGGAACCTCGGTTCTCAGTACGGTTGTGTTTTTCAGTGCGGGCGGCGTGCCATTAGAATTAATGGCACCCGCTCCGCGGGTCCACATTCCTCTGTGTGGGTGGTGCGGCTGCATGGATTTTTGTGCGGATCCACAGCGGCACCACCCGCACAGATGTGAACCTAGCCTTAAGCTGTTTTTTTCTGACTGAACCTCTGATGAGGGAGGAATCACTGTAATGAATCCCTGCTTTGACTAATGCCATTGTTTGTGAAAAGTTAGGCTTATGCTATTAGATTCCGTAAGCAAAATGCTGTACATCAAAGAAGCAAAGGAAGAGCATGGGAACATGAACAGGAGCCTAAAGCATAAAGGGAGAACTTAAAATGACATGTAATATTTTATATTTACAACTTCAGCCTCCCCCTTCACTCCCTGTAGACCCATGAAGCTGAACTGCAGATATAAAAGATGTATTATTGCAATGCTTTTTTCTTTATTACACTGTTAGACTGGTAGAGAGGGGAGAAGTACAAGGTGCCTTTCACTTGTGCTGCAGTGCTAATAATGGACATGCTGATAGGGGGAGAAAGCAAAGCGACATAGAGATGAGCTCTTCAGTCCTTTACTTCTCTTTGGAAGGCAAACAGCTATTGTGGATGCATTTAATCTGTGTATTTAGCTGTATGACTGGAGTTCTGTCCAGGCAACTTATCCTAAGGGAAATGTGAAAGACAGCCATTTCTCTCCTCCTGAAAATGCTAGTTGCTTGACTGTTATGCTGACTCGGGTTCCAATATATTCTCAGGCAATGACCCAGACTGGGGTGTGGTTGCGCTTACAACTGTAAACTTTGCAACCTAGATAACTATGTAACATGTTCTTGTGTTCTAGGATCCTTTGTTTGTGGACCTGATTGGCACTTGTCACTCGGACACGGAGAAGCCGGCCATTGTACTTCCTAAGCATTTGTCCCTTTACAGAACAAACATGACACGGGGGCTGACAATCTACCCACCTGATATCCTGGATGCCATGATAGAGGAAAACAAACTAAGCACGGATAGTGAGGGGGCTCTGGTTCTTCACGAACAGGTCTGGACTCTGACAAAAGTACACACGAATATCCAGGATCACAAATCTGTTCATAACATTCCTTCTTTTTCTTCTTTCCTGAGCTTTACTTCTATTTGTTTCTGGAGTGTGTGTAACACTATATGTATAACTGAAAACAAAACTTTTTATTTTTGGTTTTGGATAGAGTGGAGATGGATTAGAACACCTGCCAGGTTTTTATTGCTGTCTGTGATCCACCCTCTCTATTCCCTCACTTTTTTCCTATCACTCCCTGTTTTGGCTATAGGACAGGAAGTGAGGGGAAATCTTCTCAATGGGACACATATGGCAAAAAAAAAAAAAAACCTGATAGGGGTTATAACCCTCCTTTACCTTATCCAAAATGTTAAAATACAGGTGAAACTCGAAAAATCAGAATATCGTGCAAAAGTCCATTTATTTCAGCAATGCAACTTAAAAGGTGAAACTAATATATGAGATAGACTCATTACATGCAAAGCAAGATAGTTCAAGCTGCGATTTGTCATCATTTTGATGATTATGGCTTACAGCTCATGAAAACCCCAAATCCACAATCTCAGAAAATGAGAATATTGTGAAAAGGTGCAATATTCTCGGCTCAAAGTGTCCCACTCTAATCAGCTAATTAAGCCATAACACCTGCAAAGGGTTCCTGAGCCTTTAAATGGTCAGTCTGGTTCAGTAGGAATCACAATCATGGGAAAGACTGCTGACCTGACAGTTGTGCAGAAAACCATCATTGACACCCTCCATAAGGAGGGAAAGCCTCAAAAGGTAATTGCAAAAGAAGTTGGATGTTCCCAAAGTGCTGTATCAAAGCACATTAATAGAAAGTTATGTGGAAGGGAAAAGTGTGGAAGAAAAAGGTGCACAAGCAGCCGGGATGACCGCAGCCTGGAGAGGATTGTCAGGAAAAGGACATTCAAAAGTGTTGGGGACTTTCACAAGGAGTGGACTGAGGCTGGAGTCAGTGCATCAAGAGCCACGACACACAGACGGATCCTGGACATGGGCTTCAAATGTCGTATTCTTGTCAAACCGCTCCTGAACAACAAACAACGTCAGAAGCGTCTTACCTGGGCTAGAGAAAAACAGACCTGGTCTGTTGCTCAGTGGTCCAAAGTCCTCTTTTCTGATGAGAGCAACTTTTGCATACGGACCCCAAGTATGGAGGAAGAATGGAGAGGCCCAAGGACCCCGAGTATGGAGGAAGAATGGAGAGGCCCAAGGACCCCGAGTATGGAGGAAGAATGGAGAGACACACACTGCAAGATGCTTGAAGTCCAGTGTGAAGTTTCCACAGTCTGTGTTGATTTGGGGAGCCATGTCATCTGCTGGTGTTGGTCCACTGTGCTTCATTAAGTCCAGGATCAACGCAGCCGTCTACCAGGAGATTTTGGAGCACTTCATGCTTCCTTCCGCAGATGAGCTTTATGGGGATGCTGACTTCATTTTCCAGCAGGACTTGGCACCTGCCCACACTGCCAAAAGCACCAAAACCTGGTTCAATGACCGTGGGATTATGGTGCTTGATTGGCCAGCAAACTCGCCTGACCTGAACCCCATAGAGAATCTATGGGGCATTGCCAAGAGAAAGATGAGAGACATGAGACCGAACAATGCAGAAGAGCTAAAGGCCGCTATTGAAGCATCCTGGTCTTCCATAACACCTCAGCAGTGCCACAGGCTGATAGCTTCCATGCCACGCCGCATTGAGGCAGTAATTGCTGCAAAAGGGGCCCAAACCAAGTACTGAGTACATATGCATGCTTATACTTTTCAGAGGTCCGATATTGTTCTATGTACAATCCTTGTTTCATTGATTGCATGTAATATTCTCATTTTTTGAGATTGTGGATTTGGGGTTTTCATGAGCTGTAAGCCATAATCATCACAATGATGACAAATCACGGCTTGAACTATCTTGCTTTGCATGTAATGAGTCTATCTCATATATTAGTTTCACCTTTTAAGTTGCATTACTGAAATAAATGGACTTTTGCACGACATTCTGATTTTTCGAGTTTCACCTGTATTGCCTTTAGTTCTACTTTAAAGTAGGCATGTAAACCACAAGAAAAATTGCCCAACTTCTCCTGGTTGCCACCTGGTTCCTGGTCATTATATGTCATTACAACAACATGCCTGCAGTGGGTGGATATATTCAATGTTCTTCCTTAGTCTTAACCTCCAGCCCTATAGTAGAAGTACTTCTACAGAGCGGTACGTATATATACGTGATTGGCATTCCCGGGTAGGGGGCGCGCGCCGCCCTACCGACGCCACTTTTGGCGGACTGTGGCCCGCGGGGGTGTAGAGAATATCTTGGTGTCAGTGGGAATAAACAGTGTTCCATCTTTGGTGTCAGTGGGAGGAATAGTGCCTCATTGTTGGTGTAGTGGGAGGAATAGTGCCCCATCTTGGTTTCATTGGGAGGCATAGTGCCTTGTTGTCAGTTGTCAGTGTCATTGGCAGGCATTATACCCCACTGTTGTTGATACTGAGGGGAATAATGACCCAAGGGCCAGATAAAAGCAAGCAAAGGGTACCAGTTTGGAGACAACTGCCATAGATCAATATTATATCTGCATACAAAAAAGAAGAAACATAGCCATTATGATCTCATGTTTATTTAAAGCATTGACTAACACCATAGGGGAGATTTACTAAAACTGGAGCACTGAGAATCTGGTGCAGCTGTACATGGCAGCCAATCGGCTTCTAACGTCAGCTTGTTCAGTTAAGCTTTGACGATAAAACCTGGAAGCTGATTGGTTTCTATGTAGAGCTGCATCAGATTTTACACTCTCCAGTTTTAGTAAAACTCTCCATGTGTCTATACAAACATTATATTTGTAAAGGGACACTCCATAAACATAATTTTTACTGAATTTGATCTGAAAGTAATAAAAGTAAATGGATTTTTTTGTTATTTCCAGACTGAGGGTACTCCTGAGATACACCCCTTTCCTGATGCCGTAACTGAATATTTCAATGATGACTTCAATCGTGAGGATTCTATATTGTTATCACATATTACAGCCAGCACCAGAAACTTTGATTTTGGTCGATGTGTAGGACGCACGGAAGAAACGCCACCTGAACCTCTTCCTCTGTCCCTGACCAATCATACTACGGGGAAAGTGACTGTTATGTGGACCTGCAAACCTCACAGCCCATTTCGGGTCACCCCAGAGGTCACCGACATCCCACCTCTGAAATCCACCGCCTTCAGAGTGGTCTTCCAACCCTCACAGATTAATACCTTGTATGAGGCAGAATTGGAGGGCTTCATCTTCTACAAGGTGAACTGATGAGCGAGACAGAGGAACAAAAAAAAGAACTTAAAGTGTTACTAAACCCACAACAGTACAATCAGTCTGTATATGCAGTAAAGAAGCATGCTTTACTGCATATACAGACTTTGATTTTGGTTGAAGTGTAGGACGCATGGAAGAAACGCCACCTGAACCTCTTCCTTTGTCCCTGACCAATCATACTAAGGCAGCGGTTCTCAGCCTGTGGGTCACGACCCCTTTGGGGGTTAGACGACCCTTTCACAGGGGTCACTTAAGACCATCGAAAAACACATATTTCTGATGGTCTTAGGAACCGAGACACCGCTCCTCTATCCGTCTCCAGGCGGGTCTACCCACATGCAGATTCGCCCACATACGAGTACCTGGCGTGATGACATCATCGCACCAATCCCGTCACATACACCCCGTACAAATTCAGGTGTATGTGACAGGGTTGGCGCCATAATGTACTTATGTGGACCAGTCACATGTGTGTAAAGAGCAGCTACTGTGTAGAAAGCAGCTGCTGTGTTGAAAGCAGCTACTCTGTTAAAAGCAGCTACTGTGTTGAAAGCAGCAGTATTGGAGGTAAAATGACACTCTTGAATTATAATTACTGGGTAAATGTAAAATTATGAAAATACATCCTGCATATCAGATATTTACATTACGATTCATAATAGTAGCAAAATTACAGTTATGAAGTAGCAACGAAAATAATTTTATGGTTGGGGGTCACCACAACATGAGGAACTGTATTAAAGGGTCGCGGCATTAGGAAGGTTGAGAACCACTGTATTAAGGAGAAAGTGACTGTTATGTGGACCTGCAAACCTCACAGCCCATTCCGGGTCACCCCAGAGGTCACCGACATCCCACCTCTGAAATCCACCGCCTTCAGAGTAGTCTTCCAACCCTCACAGATTAATACCTTGTATGAGACAGAATTGAGGTGAGCTGATGAGCGAGACAGAGGGACAAAAAAAGAACTTAAAGTGTTACTAAACCCACAACAGTACAATCAGTCTGTAGATGCAGTAAAGCGTGCTTGTTATACTCACTGCAGAGCCTAAGGGGTTAATCCTCTGCATTATCAGATATACAGGAATTTCATCCCATCTGATTCCTCACATCCTCTCTTAATTATTTATCGCCTCCCATGTGTGTATGTGTGTGGTTGTATGAGCAGCTGCTTAGGTGGCCAGACATTGTTGTCTTTTTAATTTGGTGAAGCTATGGTGGTGGTTTGCTCAGCTTCTGTGTACTATTTGTGCTAAGCATAATTGTTTTTCCAATAAAATGGCTCTTATCCCTTCTGATGATGTACGTGTGATACGAAACGCGCGTCAAGGAGGAGCCCCTGCTAGCCGTGACGTCAAGCCGCTGGATCCAGGAGGTCCGGGGGCCACCCACCCATACCAGCTGCACTTAACTCCCCAGGACCACAAGGTGATTATCCCAGGGCCCAGAGTCACATTCAGCTGATCCTGTTTGGAGCCAGGTCTACTTTAGGGGACCCCCAGATGCGGCACCCCCATCACGGAGTCATTTCGAGCTTCATTCCATCCATTAATTGAGGGACCTTTGGTGTATATGACACAAATGCGCAATTAAATTATGCCTCTGGTGAGTGTGCTATTTACTCATTTTTTCCTTTTGATTGAGCTGCATGGTCCCATATGAAACTACCTTCTGGGGGGAACCTCTTTCCCCCATGCATATGTGTCCTGGATTTAGTAACACTTTAAGCAGAATAAACTCAAAAATTCATATGTTTTAAAGTGATGAAAAAAATCTTAATAAAAAAGGCAGATTTTGCTGCCGTTGTCACCTTCAGCCAGGAGCTGTCCCTCTCAGTAATTCCTTTCTGTCACTAGATGTCTTCAGCGATCCTGGTTGAATTACACTGGCTGGCAGTTCCTCTGGGCCTAGGTTGTCCTGGACAGACCACCTGAAATGATATCATCAAGGCTGCTATTGGAAATCATGGGGCCCCATACAGCCTACCTAACGGGGCCCATTCGACCCCACCCTTGGCCCTGCCCCTGGTCCCTCCCCTGACCCCGCCTATTCAGTTTGTGTCTGCGTACACCGCACAGCAGACAGGAGTGGACTTGTGAGGGCATGAAGCTGATTGGCTCCCATGCACAGCTGCACCAGATTCTGAGTGATCCAGCTTTAGTAAATCTCCCCCAATGTGACAGAGCCGTAGATCGCCTGCTGTGCTGTGTGATTATCCTAATGCTGATGATCATAAGACTTAGTGAAGATTCTGGGGACTCTATCCAGATGTCACTCACTGCGTGTTGCACTGCTGCCCCTCCAGCCGCCGGGATTCGTGCTGCTGCTCCCTGTCAATGTCAGTAGCCTCACATCAGTCTTGGCCCCTGTCCTTATGGAACTGAGCATGTGCATGAGATCACTCCGCCGGGGATGGCAGCCGGCTGGAATTATTTTGAGCAACGCAGGTTACGGCACTGGATTTGGTACCTGTGTCTCAAAAATTATTAAAAGTCCCTGCAATGCTTCCATTTCTTGGGCCCCTCTGCTGACCTGATGTCAGAGTCATGTCAGAGTTTACTGAGCTTCAAAGAGGGCAAATTGTTGGTGCCTTCTTAGCTGGTGCCTCTGGGACTGAAGTTGGCAATTTATTTTCCGTGTCGTGAGGTCCAGTATCAAAGGTTATGACGGCATATACAGTTTCTGGCAAAACGTCGTCTGACAAGCGTAAGCTCGGTCGCCGTTGTCAACTGACTGAAAGAGACAAAAGGACATTGCGCAGGATTGTGACCCGGAATAGGAAAACAACTGCTGCAAAAGTGACCGCAGAGCTCAATCTCAGTCTTCACTAGACTCAGTTGTCACGGGACTAAGATTGAGCTCTGCAGTCAACAGGATTGTGAGAAAAAGAAAAACAGTGCAAGGAGCCATAAACATAAATTTACTACACTATTAGAATTTTTTGCTTGGGCTCGGTTTATTGCGAGGCCCCCCCTTCAAGGTGAATTATTTTCTTGCTCCATGCTCGTTACTGAGAGTGATCCCCCTGCTGGTTGATTCTGATACCTGTTACCTGGAGAGTGATCCCCCTGTTGGATGGATGAGTGTTCCTGACCCCTGGAGAGTGATGACCATTTGATTACCTGTCTTTCGGTTGGTTTGCCAGATGGTCCTTTGATTCTCACCTTTCCATATCCAGAGGACCAGGAGTGGTCAAATTACACAAATGCGCATAACATTGTGCTGTCTGGTTAGTGCAATGTATACTCATTCATTATCACTGGAGTCACGGATTTCACCATATTATTGAGCTTTGGACTTACCGTATTTTGCGCTCCATAAGACGCACTTTTTTCCCCCCAAAAAAGGGGGGAAAATGTCAGTGCGTCTTATGGAGCGAATATGGAGCAGCCGGTCCGGTATTTCCACCGCCGCCGTATCAGAATACCGGGCCGGCCGCTCAGACCTTATGGAGATGACTGCTGACCTTTGGGGAGGGGGGGGAGCGGGTACCTGAATTTGACAGGTACCCGCTCTTACTTCCGCGGAGTTGTTCTTTGATCTTACCTGTTCCTCTATCCAGCGGCACGCTGTCTTCCCGGCTTCTGTAGTGTGGGCACTGGGCATGACAGTCGGGTGCCAAGTGCGCATGCGCAAGAAGCGGTGCTTTTTGTGAATGGTAAGGCGGTACCTGGGACACATGACAGATCCCAGAAGCCGCCGGACCAATCACAAAGCGCAAGTGCTTCTCGCCCATGCGCACTGGGCACCCGTCTGTCATGCCGAGCGCCGACACTACAGAAGTCGGGAAGACAGCGTGCCGCTGGATAGAGGAACAGGTAAGATCAAAGAACAACTCCGCGGAAGTAAGAGCGGGTACCTGTCAAATTCAGGTACCCGCTCCCCCCCTCCCCAAAGGTCAGCAGTCATCTCCTTTACTGTCCACAGTCTCTGGTCATCCCTGTGCTGTCCGCAGTCACTGGTCATCTCCTGTACTGTGTCCGCAGTCTCTGGTCATCTCCTGTACTGTGTCTGCAGTCTCTGGTCATCCCTGTACTGTGTCTGTAGTCCATTAGTTCAGAATTTTTTTCCCCTGTTTTCTGCCTCTAAAACCTAGGTGCGTCTTATGGAGCGAAAAATACGGTATATGTCATTTTCCACTATTTATCAATAATTTATGTCACTTCTTGCACAGTTAACGTCCTAAGACGTTCTTCTCACTGTCATTTATTTAAGCGCTCCACAGCGCATGTGTGGATTTTGGAATTTTTGCACTCAATATTTATTAGGATTTCAGCACTGCACTTATTTATCAGTGCAAGGAGCCAGTCGATTCATGTACTGACAAAAAGCGAGCTTATAGAAGGACAAAGTAGAGTGACAGAGAGATGAGCTCATCATTTTACTGATTCTCCTTTCCCTGTTCAGTCACAAGCTGGGATGGGTACAGGAAAACCTGGGCTCAGAGGAAATAGGTTGAGTGAGCTGTCTGCCAGTCTTTGAGTTGGATCATTCAGCATAATTTAACCCACTTTCTCTGAGCCCAGGCTGTCAAAGACCCACCTCCTTGGGTGATGGCATTGGTGTGAGGTCCTAACAGGGCGTTTCAGGTGTTTATTTTTTTTCCTAACTATACAATGAATAAGGAAAATATATACAACACTACTACATGTTCCTGTTGATTGATTTGGGTACCATCATCATTTATATCTTGAGGATGAATCTTTATCCACAGGTTCTGCGGAATTATCGCAATGTAAAAGACGCCACTGTGTGCCCCCCTTGGTGCATTACCCTACGGGTGAGAGGCCACACCTTTGAGTTAGGACAGGAGCACTTTGTACCCAGCTGTGTTCTGGATTCTCCTCGTATGGTAAGAACTTTAACAATCACTTTGAGGAAAATGTTATACTGTAAGTTTGATGTATTAAAGGCAAATAGACTGCAAGTGCAGTTGCTCTACAGCTTAGTAAATGAGGGGAAGCTCCGCTGACTTCCATCATCCCATCATGCACAAGAAAAAAATTCTGTTTTTTTATTCTCTTTGCATGTGATTGGGTATTCTTTACAAAGTACTAAAAACTAAAACTTTTTTTGGTTTTGGTTTCATCACTTTTTGTATTTGGACACAAATGTTATATTTTTTTTTTCATTTTGGTGGTTTTGGACATTTATTTTATAACTACAGAATTTATTATGATTTGTGTATGATTATTTTTGATTCATTTCATGCTTTGCGCTGTATTATTGTTTCACTGATTCTTTACAAAGTGAAGCTTCACCTCATTTACTAAGTTCTGCAGCAACTGCACTTGCAGAGTGCAACATCTGTTTGACTTTAGTAAATCAACCCCATTGTGTTACTACTACATCCACTTTAACCCCCCTGGCGGTATTCCCGAGTGTAGCTCAGGGTAAAATTTCAGTACCAAGAGCGGTAACCCCGAGCTACACTCAGGCTTACCATGCGGCGTTGCTCAGGGAGTCCCTGCAGCACTTACCTTGTCCTTCGCTCCCGCGATGTGTCCCCTGCAGCGTCCCCGGCCATCTCCTCCGGCCAATGCCGGCATCCAGCTTCCGTGTTCCAGTCCCTGTGACATCGGGACGTACGGGCGCCGGAACCGGAGGCAAATTTGAAATTTTTTTAAAATTTCATTTTTTTAAAAATGATTATTATATAGTAAAACATTGCTGTTTCAATGCATTTCACATATATTTTGTCCCTACTGCTTTGTCCGGCGCCCTGCCTGCATTTTTACTGTTCTTTCTGCCTGGAAACTGAGAAACGTCCATGGCGTCCAAAAAGCGTCCCTTTACGTCAAAAGCGGTTTTAGACCGGCTAGAGAACAGCGATAGTAAATCAGAACCACTTGCAGAATTGAGTGATAATGATTCGTGGGGGAAATTCCTCATCAGACACTGAAAACGATTTTGCGACTTTGCTCAGCAATGTGCGAATTTGCCTCTGTATTTCAAATTTCAGTGTTTTTGGTTTGATTATATTATTGAATTAAATTTATTATTATTATATTATTATTTTTATGATTATTTATTAAATTATAATTTATGATTTCGTGTTTCAAGTTTTATTATATCCGGAATGTTTACTAGACTCTTGTTCGGACAGATTTCAGTGAGTTATTCCTAAAAATTACAGCCTACAATAAAAAACTACATATTTCCATGCACAAAAATGGTACCGCTTTCAGCACAAAAAATCGGAAATAATCAGACCGCCGAGGAGGTTAAAGGATAAGTTCACCCTTTAACCAAAAAATAAATATTGCAGATAAAAAATGTACATTAATTATTTTTGGTTGCAGGAGCCTGTAAAGCATTGCACCAGTGATCAGCAGATTGCTGGCGCCATGCAGGTCTCCTGCAGACCTGTCAGTATATCTGCATGCCCGTACGTGATGTATGAGCAAGCAGATATACTGACAGGAAGGTTCCATTAACTACCACGACGCTCCCCAGCGATGTGGTAGTTCATTGAGAACTACAAGCTGACAGCCGCTAAGGTTGTTGGGACTTGTAGTTCATTCATTCACAAAACACTGTGAATGAATGATACGGCTGTGTCAGCAGAACCCTGCACAGCTGCGCTGTTTTTAAAAAGTGAGGGGGAACTTATCCTTTTAAGTATAACTAAAGGCAAAAGTTTTGTTTCCTAGTTTTTGGATAGAGCGGGGAGGGATTAAAACACTTTTCAGGTTTTTATTGCTGTCCGTGTCCCTGTTAGGGAGATTCACTCTCTGTATTTGTCCTGTTTACCATTATCACTGAAACCGAAAGATACTGTAGCAGTCTTCCATTGGGGACCACTAGTTCTGGTGACCACCAGGGATTCCTGCACTTTGGAGGGATTTCCTCTCACTTCCTCTTTTGGCTATGGAACAGGAAATAAAGTGAAATCTCCCCAATGCGACGCAGATGCCAGAAAATGGCAGGCAGGGGTTATAACTTTACTCTAATTTTGGTCACCATACAGGGATAGAGGAGAAATCTTCCAAAGGTGACACTAGTTCTAGTGAACCTAGTTACTGCCAGGGATTCCCTTCACTTTGGAGTTGGATTGAAACATGCTTGGGATAAATGCAGATTTGTGCTCAACTGAAAAAAAGTAAAAAAATGGGGGAGGGGTGTTATATAGAGGTATGGGGGGTATAATATGCGGGACGGGTGTTGTATAGAGGTATATTATGGGGGAGGATTGTGATATAGAGACAAAAATTGGGGAGGAGTGTTATATAGAGGTATGGGGGGGGGGGGGGTATAATATGGGGGAGGGGTGTTATATAGAGTTATGGGGTAAGGGTGGTAGATAGAGGTATGGGGGATATATTAGGGGGGAGGGTGTTAGATAGAGGAATGGGAGTATAATATGGAGGCGGGGTGTTATATAGAGGTATAATATGGATGAAGGGTTTTGTATAGAGGTATGGGGGGTAATATACGGAGGAGGGGTGTTATATAGAGGTATATTATGGGAGAGGGTTGTGATATAGAGACATAAAATGGGGGAAGAGTGTTATATAGAGGTACGGGGGTATAATATGGGGGAAGGGTTTTATGTGGAGGTATGAGGGATATAATATGGAAGAGACATGTTATGTAGAGGTATAATGTGGATGAGGGGTGTTATAAAGAGGTATGAAGGGTATAACGTGGGGAGATGTGTTACATAGAGTTATGGGGTGGCTATAATATGGCGGAAGGGTGTTATGTAGAAGAATAGGGGTACAATATGGACGAGGGGTGTTATATAGAGGTATAATATGGATGAAGGGTGTTGTATAGAGGTATGGGGGTAATATACGGAGGAGGGGTGTTATATAGAGGTATATTATGGGGAGGGTTATGATACAGAGACATAAAATGGGGGAGGAGTGTTATATAGAGGTACGGGGGTATAATATGGGGGAAGGGCTTTATGTAGAGGTATGAGGAGTATAATATGGAGGAGACATGTTATGTAGAGGTATAATGTGGATGAGGGGTGTTAAAAAAGAGGTATGAAGGGTATAATGTGGGGAGATGTGTTACATAGCATTATGGGGTGGCTATAATATGGAGGAAAGGTGTTATATAGAGGTTTATGGGGGTATAATAGGGGGGAGGGATGTTATATAAAGGTATAATATGGATGAAGGGTGTTGTATAGAGGTATGGGGGGTAATATATGGGGGAGGGGTGTTATATAAAGGTATAATATGGATGAAGGGTGTTGTATAGAGGTATGGGGGGTAATATATGGGGGAGGGGTGTTATATAGAGGTATATTATGGGGGAGGGTTATGATATAGAGACATAAAATGGGGGAGGAGTGTTATATAGAGGTACGGGGGTGTAATATGGGGGAAGGGTTTTATGTAGAGGTATGAGGAGTATAATATGGAGGAGACATGTTATATAGAGGTATAATGTGGATGAGGGGTGTTATAAAGAGGTATGAAGGGTATAATGTGGGGAGATGTGTTACATAGCGTTATGGGGTGGCTACAATATGGATGAAGGGTGTTATATAGAGGTTTATGGGGTATAATAGGGGGGAGGGATGGTATATAAAGGTATAATATGGATGAAGGGTGTTGTATAGAGGTATGGGGGGGGATAATACATATTGTATATATAAACAAAAATGATGCAGACTTGATGGACCAGTTGGTCTTTTTCTGCAGTCATTCTTCTTTGTTTTTCTGTTTGAATGGATTTCTTGTCACTTCCTATTTGGCTATGGGATAGGAGGAGGAAAATGGAGGAAAATCTCCCCAATGGGACACAGATGGGAAAAAAACCTGACAGGGATTATAGCCCTCCCTTACTACAGGTGAATCTCAAAAAATTAGAATATCGTGCAAAAGTTCATTTATTTCAGTAATACAACTTAAAAGGTGAAACTAATATATGAGATAGACTCATTACATGCAAAGCAAGATAGTTCAAGCCGTGATTTGTCATCATTGTGATGATTATGGTTTACAGCTCATGAAAACCCCAAATCCACAATCTCAGAAAATGAGAATATTCCATGCAACCAATAAAACAAGGATTGTACATAGAACAATATCGGACCTCTGAAAAGTAGAAGCTGCATATGTACTCAGTACTTGGTTTGGGCCCCTTTTGCAGCAATTACTGCCTCAATGCGGCATGGCATGGAAGCTATCAGCCTGTGGCACTGCTAAGGTGTTATGGAAGACCAGGATGCTTCAATAGCGGCCATCAGCTCTTCTGCATTGTTCGGTCTCATGTCTCTCATCTTTCTCTATGGGGTTCAGGTCAGGCGAGTTTGCACAGACATATACTGGGGCCAGTTTAGACAGAAGCCACCTAATCTACCAGAATGCCTGGAAACCAGAGTACCCCAAGGAAACCCATGCAGGCACAGAGAGAACATGCAATCTCCAAGCTGATAGTGATTCTAACCAAGGACCCCAGTGCTGCAAGGCAGAAGTGTTGACAGCAAAGCCACTGTGCTGCTCTGATATTTGTATGTCACATAAACTGCTTCAGTATGTCATATCACTACTGCAATAACTATAGTGATCTTCTGTGTTGCAGGTTTTTCCGCCAGTGAGACGAGATGAGCACACACATCGCAGTTTGCTGATGAAGAACACTGGCTCCGTGATAATGACTTATGTCATAGACCAGAAAAGCTGCCCGAATGTCCAGGTCAAGCCAGCCTCCAGTCACTTGGCACCTGGGTCTCATCAGATATTCCTGGTGAGGACCAGCCCTCATGAAACTGGACTGATAAAGAACATTCTGCCACTGCAACTCAATGACAGTCCTGATTTCACTCAGGTAAGCATCATTTTCTGAGGCAGGCTTTTGAAAAATGCACCCTCTAAAGTGATCCTGTCCTCAACCAGGGGCGGACTGACCATTTCGAAACTCGGGCACTGCCCGAGGGCACGGGGTCCGTAGGGGGCCCCATGAGATGCCCCTGGTACCTTTTTCATAGGCTTTTTTGAGTTTGGGCAAGGACACAGGGGCTCCATGATCCCCTATTGCCCGGGGGCCCCATGAGTTGTCAGTCCGCCCCTGTCCTCAACACAGCAAATATGCCCATGGGGGCAGCCCTACTAGTGCACTACAGCAGCAGGATGGTTTTATGATAGTTGTGATGTTTTTAACAACTATTAGCATTCTTTACCATCAATTATTTTTCGTCATACTTGTCATGTGTGATCATGGTCCTTAAGGCTGGTGCCAGCAACTGTACTGCTTTTTCTGAGTATTATTTGTAAAAACACATCCATTTACACATGCATTCCTGCTTGTCACTAAGTACTGCAGACTTTCACTGTGCAATCTGCTGAACAGTTGCTTGATTACACCCTATTAGAGTATAATCAGTCAACTGATCAGCTAAGTGCACAGCTACTAAAGTCTCCAGCGCTCAGAGCCCATCAGGGATACACATTTAAAGGGATGCCAGAATGTGTTCTTTTATATTACGCTTTAGGAAGGGTACTGTGATGTGTAAAGGAGCCTACTGGCCCCTTCTACTAAACACGGCCTTAAAGCGTAGCTCCACCCAAAAGGGGAAGTTCCGCTTTAAGGACTGCTCCCCCGCTCCCCATCAAGGATTGGCACCTTTGAGGGGTGGGGGAAGGGGGAGCAGGTACCTGAATTTGACAGGTACCCGCTCCCACTTCCGGTTCGATCGCCTAGGCTATCAGAAGCGACAGGTGTCCTCCCTCCCTCCATGTAGTCTTTTGGGACCCGTGACAGGTCCCAGAAGACTACAGGACCATTCATGATGCGCAGCGGTACCCGCGCATGCGCAGTGGGCACCCGGCTGTGAAGCCACAAGCTATCACAGCCGGGTGCCCACACTGAAGATGTCGGCCTCCTGGAATACAGGACGTCTGGTGAAACAGGCTGCGGGGGACACACCTCGGGACAGGTAATTGGCTGTTTTTTAAAAGTCAGCTGCAGTTTTTGTAGCTGCTGACTTTTATTTTTTGACAGGGTGAGTGGAACTCCGCTTTAAGTGGAACTTCACTCTCTCAATAAACATTGAATATTTTGAATCCTTTTGCTGCTAGCATTAGTTAGTAGATCGGAAAGTATATCATATTGACTTGTTTTGAACTGTTTTTCACATTTCTTTAGTTACTTCCTAGGTTTCATGCCTAGGAAAATGACGTCATACATCTCAGGAGTCTTCAAGAGGGGAGGATGGGTGTTCTCAGCTAAGCACACCCTCCTGCCTGCATGTCTGAGCTAAGGGCAGATGGATTCCTGGAAGTAAATTCTACATGAATCATCTGCCCTTATTCAAGATGGCCATGGCCAGAAATACTAGGGAAGGGGGAGGGTGTCTAAGTGATTTCTCAGCAAAATAGAGCATGCATGAATGTGGGGATTTGCTTTGAATATTAAAAATGAATTAAACAGCACTTTTGGTTTGTGGCGCTCAGATGCCGTGTAGTTCTGCTTTACTAAGAAGCAAAGAGCAGCAGAAAGACCCAGTAATGACATCATAGGGTCCCAGAAGAGCTGTTTGAATGTTGGGGGGGGGGGGGAAGGGGGGTAGAAGGACCAAGGAAAGGTATTTATTTATTAATTTCAGGTACTTATATAGCGCCATCAATTTACACAGCACTTTACATATATATTGTACATTTACATCAGTCCCTAACCCTCAAGGAGTGTACATTCTAAGGTCCCTAACCCTCAAGGGGCGTACAATCTAGGGTCCCTAACTCACATTCATACATACACATACTAGGGACAATTTAGACAGGAGCCAATTCACCTACCAGCATGTCTTTGGAGTGTGGGAGGAAACTGGAGTACCCGGAGGAAACCCACGCAGGCACAGGGAGAACATGCAAACTCCAGGCTGGAGGTGCTGTGGTTGGGATTTGATGCATACATTACACTTCAGCTTTAACCACTTGCTGACTGCCCACAATCATTCCCATGTACAGACAAAGCGACGTACCCTTATGTTATTTTGTGTGTACAGACACGGGGGGGCGCTATCTTAGGGTTCTAAATGAGCTATTCGGATGTTGGGGGCTAGAAGGAACAAGGAAAGATATTTGATGCGTACATTACACTTCAGCTTTAATGCTTGAAGTTTGCTCTTGTCAGGGGCGGACTGACAACTCATGGGGCCCCCGAGCAATAGGGGATCATGGGGCCCCTGTGTCCTTGCCCAAACTCAAAAAAGCCTATGAAAAAGGTACCAGGGGCATCTCATGGGGCCCCCTACTGACCGCGGCTCTCGGGCAGTGCCCGAGTTTCCAAATGGTTAGTCCACCCCTGGCTCTTGTCCTCTGCTATCCCTTCCTTCTCTGCAGGCTCCTGAATGGCTGTACAGTCCAATGGGAGCTCTGCATGTAATTCAGTTGGCCTGCGATTCTGCATTATGACTTTATCTATGTATAAATAACAAATGTAGCGATATTTGTATGAAAGGGTGTTGCCATCTACCCGCACATGAGACTGACTGATTTCTGATTGCAGTTTTTCTGATTGTTTTCTTTCCGTCTGGAAGGACATTGTCCTGTTTTGTAGAGCCGAAACCCCAGAACTCTACCTAGGAAATGAGGGAAGACTTTACTTTAAGCCGACCTACGTTGGGACCCAGTCTGAGAGCTCCCACTCCATGAAGAACTGCTGCAGAGTCCCGCTGCACTTTGAGTGGAAGATCCCGCAGGCTGACCAGTCTCTTATCTCAGTCAGTCCCTGCAAGGGAATTTTGAGACCGAATGAGACCTTGGTAAGATGCCATATCAGACAACATTTCAGTATACAGGCCATGTCCTAAAGATTAACTCCACTTTTATTGAGAAAAAAAATAATTCCCATCCGGATATACATTGCAGGGACTTTAACCCCTTCACTCCTGAGGGTAAAACAAATCTAAATGCCAAAGCACAATTCTGCAACGTTGACATGTGTTATGAAAACCGTACATATCATCACAACTACTTTGTACATCCAGGTGAATTTTACCGCGTTTTTTTCAGGACAAATTGGACTTTCATTTGATGGTAAATGGTAATGGATATCTCCTGATTTTTTTTATTATCAAAGGAAAACTGGCCCAAAATAGTAAAAAAAAAATCATTTTTTTTAAATTTAGCTGTGTGTTTCTTGTTACTACCATAATCTACCACCAAAGAACAACCCAAAATAAATCTTCCAGCTCTTGGCAATCGCAGAGATACCATATATGTGTTTGTTATTTATTTGTACCCGTAGTACAGCCCAGACGTAATAGTGCACATTTTGTTTTTGTCTTTTTTTTACCTAAAACACACTGACACCAATTTTTTTTAAATCCTGACCTTTGACCCTGACATTTTTACCTTGACCTTTGACCATGACCTTGATCCATACACTTACCCTGGCACTGAACTAGATCAAACCTTCATCTAGGTATTTTTTCTTTATTTTTTTCTTTTATTTTTTAATATTTATTTATTTATCTTATTTTTTTTTTTTTACAAACATTTTTTTCCCCTCTATGCCAGGAGTCAGAGAGATACAGTGTATCTCTCTCCTCCATTCATACAGAGAAAAAAAACAAGGGGGGCTGGGCTGTATAGTGACTGATCACTGTGATAGCCAATCAGAAGCTATCACAGCGATCATGTGACCCGGAATTGGGAGTCCCGGGTCACGATCGTTAGAACAGAACCCGGTGCTCTCAGTGATACCGCAGTCTTTGTGCTGGGAGCCCACCGTGCAGTGCGCTCCCAGCAGAAAGACAGGTATATATGGTGCCTCACGAAAAAAAGCCCAGTTCTGTGAGGCCACATATCGGCGTCAAGGGATTAACAAACTTTGTTGCAGATTCCTGCTTTTTGTTATTCAGAAGAAATAGCTGTTTGTCTGTGTCCATGTGCTTTGTGAATCTGTATGGAAGTGATTATATAATTAGCAATCAGCTGCTGTGCTTGCAGTGCTCTAATGAGGAGAGTGGCAGGGTCTATATCCCTTTAGACATGATTTGTCTTTGAGAGTATCTCACCAAAAATGATATTTTTGTTGCAGGAGATGCTCAAAATCGAATCTGTATCTTAGTGCAGACTTCTGGAAAAATCAGTAAGCCAATCACAAAGGCAGGAAATTACATTTGCAAGGGGCGTTTTGTACACCATCTATGTACAGAACACCTCCAGGTTGCCATATTGCATTTTACCGAAAATTACAGAGCTGCAGATTGAGAAGGAAAGGTCATTTATATTTATATATTTAATAGCGTTGAATTACAATATGACTTGCTATTGTATACGCTATATTTTTTTTTATTTGCTATTTTTTTCCCGCAAAACTGGAGTTACCCTTTAAAATACTGTCATATATTAGTTTAGATACTCTGGGGTTTTTTTTTTACTACAACTGGAGAGTTAAAAATCTGGCGCAGCTGTGCAGAGAAACCAATCAGCTTCCAAGTTTTATTGTCAAAATTTAAATAAACAAGATGAAGTTGGAATCTGATTGGCTCCCATGCACAGCTGCACCAGATTACGAGTGCTCCAGTTTTAGTAAATCCCCCCCTTTATATGACTCATTCTGCTATAATTGGGGTCCTTTTCCTATCTAAGCGCTTCTGTGTGTCTTTGTCTGCAAAACTGTGATGCAGCCGTAATTCTGTCAGCTCATTTTGGAGGAGACTGCTGATCTCTGAAAAGTAATTTGAAATAGGTCAGCACTTTTAAAGTGGAACCAATCTCTCTCAATCAATATTAACTATTTTTTATCCATATACTGCTTGCTTTAGTAAATAGATAGGAAGGTATATTATATTTACTTGTTTTAAACTTTAAACTAGGACCATTCATGATGCGCAGCGCTACCCGCGCATGCGCAGTGGGCACCCGGCTGTGAAGCCACAAGCTATCACAGCCGGGTGCCCACACTGAAGATGCCGGCCTCCTGGAATACAGGACGTCTGGTAAAACGGGCTGCGGGGGACACACCTCGGGACCGAGGGACAGGTAAGTGGCTGTTTTTTAAAAGTCAGCTGCAGTTTTTGTAGCTGCTGACTTTTATTTTTTGACAGGGTAAGTGGAACTCCGCTTTAAGTGGAACTTCACTCTCTCAATAAACATTGAATATTTTGAATCCTTTTGCTGCTAGCATTAGTTAGTAGATAGGAAAGTATATCATATTGACTTGTTTTGAACTGTTTTTCACATTTCTTTAGTTACTTCCTAGGTTTCATGCCTAGGAAAATGACGTCATACATCTCAGGAGTCTTCAAGAGGGGAGGATGGGCTTTCTCAGCTAAGAACACCCTCCTGCCTGCATGCCTGAGCTAAGGGTAGATGGATTCCAGGTAGTAAATGCTACATGAATCATCTCTCCTTACTCAAGATGGCCACAGCTAGATATGCTAGGGGGTGTTTTTCAAAGTGATTTCTCCGCAAAATAAATCATGGAGACGTGGATGGATGTGGGAGTATGCTTTGAATATTAAAAATGAATGAACCCCCCTGGCGGTATTCCCAAGTGTAGCTCGGGGTAAAATTCAGCACCACAAGCGGTAACCTCGAGCTACACTTGGGAATACCATGCAGCGTTGCTCCGGGATCTCTTCTTCACTTACCTTGTCCTGCGCTCCCACGATGTCCCTCCTGCAGTGTCCCCGGAAATGTCCTCCATTCGATGCCGGCATCTGTCTTCCGGGTTCAGTTCCCTGCGACATCGGGACGTACGGGGGACGGAACTGGTGGGAAATTTGAAAATGGCAAAAAGTGACATTCACTAAATTCACTAAAATCACATAGTATAACATTCCTGTATCAAACCATTTCACATATATTTTGTCCCGAGTGCTTTGTCCGGCGCCCTGCCTACATTTTTACTTTTCTTTCTGCCTGGAAACTGAGAAAAGTCCGTGGCGTCCAAAAAGCGTCCCTTTAGGTCAAAAGCGGTTTTAGACCGGCTAGAGAACAGCGATAGTAAATCAGAACCATTTGCAGAATTGAGTGATAATGATTCGTGGGGGAAATTCCTCATCAGACACTGAAAACGATTTTGCGACTTCGCTCAGCGATGTACGAACTTGGCGCTATATTTCACATTTCAGTGTTTTTGGTTTGATTATATTATTGAATTAAATTTATTATTATTATATTATTATTTTTTAGGATTATTTCTTAAATTATAATTTATGATTTCGTGTTTCAAATTTTATCATACCCGGGATGTTTACTAGACTCTTGTTCGGACAGATTTCAGTGAGTTATTCCTAAAAATTACAGGCCTACAATAAAAAAAATACATATTTCCATACAAAAAAATGTACCGCTTTGAGCACAGAAATATGGACATAATCAGACTGCTAGGGAGGTTAAATAGCGTTTTCAGTTTGTTTTGCTCAGATACAGTTGAGTTCTGCGTTAAATAAATACAAATATGCAGAAAGAAGAATCATTATATATGATGGGATTATAGAGTGGAGATGTTTGTTTTCCGTCTGAAATAAGACAAGATATATTTTGTCCCTGGCAGTCACAGACTTGGTCATTTGTTCCACAAGATGAAACAAATTACTTCATTAAAGCTACGGTACTGTCTTGGCCAGCTGATGAACCTTCTGAGCCCGTATCAAGAAGACGCTGCACCCTGCGTATCACCGGAGAGGGCCGCATGGGGACATTGTCAGTAAGTACCCTTATAATGAAGTGTGTGATAATGAGGATATTTTCATGAATTCTTTTGTTGGGTTCATTTGCGGCAGGGGTGCTCACCCCATGACTTGTGGGCCACTTGTGGCTCTCAGAGCCCTCTGATGTGGCCCTCGACCTCAGGGGTGCTCACCCCATGACTTGTGGGCCACTTGTGGCTCTCAGAGCCCTCTGATGTGGCCCTCGACCTCAGGGGTGCTCACCCCATGACTTGTGGGCCACTTGTGGCTCTCAGAGCCCTCTGATGTGGCCCTCGACCTCAAACCAGGGAAGTGCATGCCTGGGGTCGGCAACCTGATAGCGATCTAGGCTTGCCGACCTGCCAGAGCATCAGAGTGCGTCGAGCCGGCGCCATCAGCAGAGGAAGCAGGAGCAGCATAAGTTGATGCTTCCTCTGTAGCGCTAGCTCTTGTCCCAGGTGGAGGGATACCAATTGCACTTCACCTAGGACCTTCTAGCATCCTGGAGAGCGATTCCAGCAGAGGCTGGAAAAGGGAAAAAAAAGGTCAGTGTATTAAATAACATGAAAAGTGTTTTAAGAAAAGCGCCACACCCTCTAACTCCAAAGCAGCAAATTCCCAGCTCAAAAAATCAAATACATTTTTTGCTTAGATAAATAAAAGGAGTGCGCTAATTGAGTGAATAATACGAAGTGAATATAAAAATTAAAAAATAAAAAATTATGCAAAAAAAGTGTCCATAAATAATGTCCAAAAAAATTTTTTTTTTTTTTAATTAATGTCTACACTATGTAAGAACCACCACCAGAAAAAATGTTTTTAAATCACTCACCAGAGCTCAAAAATGAACAAATACCTTTTTGCTCTGGGCAATATATAACAAACCCCCGTGAGGACGTCGTTGGTGACGAAACGCGTAGGGTGTGGCCTACTGGATGCTGACGTCTGAGACATTCTTTGGATGTGAGAGGAGGAGATCCAGAGCAAACGAAGATACGTTCGTGCACGGCTGCCTAAACACATGCATGCTTGTAAAACTGGTGTCGGTGGAGACACCTGACTTGTGAGTTTTATTCGTTCATTAAAAAGTTTGTTACATTGATAAAACTTGCTGCACCATGATTCTTTTTTCTTACCTTTAAACATGGTTCCTATGGTATGGAAATATACGAAAGATTCGTGAGATATATTCATGGAAATTACCTACTTCCTTGAATGGTGGAGTTTCATCTGAGGAAAATTCGTTCGTTTCTCATATAATATTACATCTAAGAATCGGATTGCGATATATCCTTGCTATATCCTTGATTGGTGGTTTTTCATCTGAGGAAAATTTGTTCGTTGATGTACACAGTATTGTATCTAAGAATTGGTTTGTTATATATTGCCCAGAGCAAAAAGGTATTTGTTCATTTTTGAGCTCTGGTGAGTGATTTAAAAACATTTTTTCTGGTGGTGGTTCTTACATAGTGTGGACATTAATTAAAAAAATTTTTTTGGACATTATTTATGGACACTTTTTTTGCATAATTTTTATTTTTTAATTCTTATATTCACTTTGTATTATTCCCTCAATTAGCACATTCCTTTTATTTATTTATTAAATAACATGCGCTGTGCATTCGCAATTAGCATATTAGCAGCTATAAAAGGGTTAACAACTATTAGGCTGCTTTCACACTGATCTGTGGATGCAGCACAATGCATCGGTGGCTTTCCTGGGGTTTAGCTGCGCTGAGCCATAGACTTCTATTATATCCTGTGGGTTTGATGCGTTTTCATAAAGTACACACACCCACAAGATAGAATAGAAGTCTATGGGAAAGCACAGCTAACCCCCAGGAAAGCCACAGGTGCCCTGCATTGCACTCACAGTGCGGGTAAACCGCAGCACATCACTGTGGAAGCAGCCTTATAGGGGGGCTCAGGACAGTAAGGGCTCATTTACATTTGCAGTTTGGGGGGTGGTAAAACCCCCTTGTTGAGTTGTATTTTTACCACACACCCCCAACCGCTGTAGTAGCATCAGGGGTCACAATGGCAACCCCGCCCCATGCTCCAGGAGGCCTTTGTTAGCATCCATGCCACGTTCTATTTTACACTTGGTCCGGAGGGGTGGTGGGGCGGCATATGCAGGATCCAATCCTCTCCATTTTTCTCCTGCAATTGCTGAAAGCCGGCTTCTCCTCCTCTCTTTCCCACCAGCATTCAGCAACTGCAGGAGGAAAATGTTCATTATGCTACTCGAAATAAAAAATTCAAAATTCTGAACCGTTTTATTTATTGTGGCCCGCGATTGGCTACCAAGTCACTTAGGTGGCCTTCACTCTTCAAAAGGTGAAGGTATAATAATAATAAAAGGTTGAGCACCCCAGATTTATGGTATTTTGTTTGTTTAAAAAGGACAATCCCAAATAAATACTACCCTATATAGATTTACCATCTTCACCTATACCGGGGTCAGCAAACCTTTTCACATTAGGGGTCAATTTACATGTATTGGACATAAAAACAATTTTTAGCATATTTTCCCAAAACTATCTGCTGTATGCTGTGTCCAACAATTTTTTTTTTAATTCTTTATTTATAAGATTCAAGGCCACAAATATACTAATAGCAATTGACACTAGAGATGAGCGAATCGAACCAGGCGAAGTGGAATTCGATTCGAATTTCAGGAAAAATTCGATTCGCGTCGAATCCGAATATTAGCCTACTTCGGGTGCGCGAATCGGATTTTTCCCGATCAGCCGGCAAAAGTGTCCCTGCAGAGAGCTCCGCTATTTCTGACAGTTCTCTGACAGTTCCTTCACATGTACAGCGGTTGAAACATTGTATCTATTTGTTTCCATTTAGGATACAGATGTTTTTATTCGGAAACAGATACAATGTTTCAACCGCTGTAAATGTGAAAGTCAGAGAACTGTCAGAAATAGAGGAACTCTGCAGATACACTTTTTGCCGGTTTGGAATTATTCTTATTTTCATCCTACTTCTTCTTCTTCTTCTTCATCCTCATCCTCAGAAGAAGAAGAAGAGGATGAGGATAAAGAAGAAGAAGAAGAAGAAGTAGGATGAAAATAAGAAGAATTCCAAACCGGCAAAAAGTGTATCTGCAGAGCTCCTCTAAGTGTATCTGCAGAATAGAGGAGCTCTGCAGATACACTTTTTGCCGGCTTGGAATTCTTCTTATTTTCATCCTACTTCTTCTTCTTCTTCCTCTTCATCCTCATCCTCTTCTTCTTCTTCTGAGGATGAGGATGAAGAAGAAGAAGAAGAGGATGAGGATGAAGAAGAAGAAGAAGTAGGATGAAAATAAGAAGAATTCCAAGCCGGCAAAAAGTGTATCTGCAGAGCTCCGCTAAGTGTATCTGCAGAGCTCCGCTATTTCTGACAGTTCTGTGACATTCCCTCCATACAGCGGTTGAAACATTGTATCTATTTGTTTCCATTTATGGAAACAAATAGATACAATGTTTCAACCGCTGTATGGAGGGAATGTCACAGAACTGTCAGAAATAGGCTATTTCTGACAGTTCTGTAACATTCCCTCCATACAGCGGTTGAAACTCCTTCTTCTCATCCTTCTCCTTCTCCTTCTTCTCATCCTTCTCCATCTTCTCATCCTTCTCCTTCTCCTTCTTCTCATCCTTCTCCTTCTTCTCATCCTTCTCCTTCTTCTCATCCTTCTTCTCATCCTTCTCCTTCTTCTCATCCTTCTTCTCATCCTTCTCCTTCTTCTCATCCTTCTCCTTCTTCTCATCCTTCTTCTTCTTCTCATCCTTCTTCTTCTCATCCTTCTCCTTCTTCTCATCCTTCTTCTCATCCTTCTCCTTCTTCTCATCCTTCTTCTCATCCTTCTTCTCATCCTTCTCCTTCTTCTCATCCTTCTCCTTCTTCTCATCCTTCTCCTTCTCCTTCTTCTCATCCTTCTCCTTCTTCTCATCCTTCTCCTTCTCCTTCTTCTCATCCTTCTCCTTCTCCTTCTTCTCATCCTTCTCCTTCTCCTTCTTCTCATCCTTCTCCTTCTTCTCATCCTTCTCCTTCTTCTCATCCTTCTCCTTCTCCTTCTTCTCATCCTTCTCCTTCTCCATCTTCTCATCCTTCTCCTTCTCCTTCTTCTCATCCTTCTCCTTCTCCTTCTTCTCATTCTTCTCCTTCTCCTTCTTCTCATCCTTCTCCTTCTCCTTCTTCTCATCCTTCTCCTTCTCCTTCTTCTCATCCTTCTCCTTCTCCTTCTTCTCATCCTTCTCCTTCTCCTTGTCCTTCTTCATCTCCAAGGGCATTTAAATTAAAGGTACAGTGTTCTGCACTAATTTAAAGGCTCTCTGAAGCCTAGAAACCCTTTTAATAAGTTAAATTCGTAGCGAATTAATTCGCATCGAATCGAATTTCTTCCTCAAATTCGGCGAATCAGCCGAATCGAATTTTTGAATAATTCGCTCATCTCTAATTGACACCATTAATAAAGCGTTTTTAAAAACCCATGTGAATGAGCCATAGAAAAAGTAAAAAAACACAAGTTCACTTTTTTCCCCTTTTTTTCAGACTCATCAGGAGCTCCTGGATTTGGGTAACATTTTAGTTGGCAGTTTCCAGTCACATGCTCTGCTTCTATCAAATGATGGAGACTGTACCCTGGAATATACACTGAGCGCCACGCAGGAGATCAGCGGTCCATGTGACCCAGATGAGGTCATTAACGACCCAGTAGGTAAGTACCTTATTTTTAGGAGTGGTATACTTAAAGTGATATTAAAGGCAAATTTAAAAAAAAAGTTGTACTTACCTGCTCTGTGCAGTGGTTTTGCATAAAGCAGCCCCGATTCTCCTCTTATCGGGTCCCTCGCTGGTTCTCCTGGCCCCTCCCTCCTGCCAAGTGCCCCCAGAGCAAATTGCTTGCTATGGGGGCACTCAAGCAGGCTCCCTCTTCAAGCCGCTGATCTGCGTGTCCATTCACAAACAGAGCCGCAGCTTGGGCCCAATCCCCCACCCTTCATTGGCTCACTGACTGTGATTGAGCCAATAGCTCCTGCTGCTGTCTCAGCCATTGAGGAGGTAGAGACCCCGGAGAGCCGATCTCGTGCACATCGCTGGATTGCAATGGGGTTCAGGTAAGTATTAGGGCGGCTGGGAGGGTATGCTGCACACAGAAGGCTTTTATCCTTCATGAATAGAATGTATGAAGGTAAAAAAACCTTCAGCCTTTACAACCACTTTAATCTATTTTTGCTTAAAATTTTAATGACTTTTAGTTTATGTAAATTTTAAACATTTTTCTTTAACTTTTTTCCTTTTTAAATAGCGGTTTCTCCTACTGGTTAACATGTGTGATTCATTTTGTTACGAATTAAAATTTGGATGACATTTTTGTTATTTGGAGGTTCTGATGTATCACAATTTCCAAATCACAATAGTAACTAATTTCAACAAATCTGCAACATGCTATAATGGAAACAACAAATTCAATTGTTTCATAGGGATGACATGATGTGATAGTTTGGACCTTTTGTTAAGGTTGGAAGCATCTAAAATAACATAACGACATAAATGATCTGAATTGATTGGGATCCTTAAATTTTATTCGAACGAGGGAAGCGCAGTAGTCTTTGACTCTTGGATAATCTGAATCTTTTTGCATTAACATTTTTCATTATTAAAAAAAAATGCACTACATATGAAATAGAAACATATTGCAATAAATACAGTAAGGTATAAAAGTGAAATATGATAATTCCTACTTATACTCGTTTGGGTTGGATGGAGGTGGATCCATCAGAACCTCCAAATCATAAAATAACGAATGAACCTGAAATTAATTTTGTTCCATTTGTTACTTTCGGATGAACAGGACTCCAGTCGTTAGGGTCCAATCAGCTCATTCCTTTTCTCTTTGTGGGTTGCAGGGATGACTCAGAGTACATAGGTATTCTCCCGAAATATTGAATTAACACATTAAAATAAATATAGCCAATCTTCTGAATGACTTCTGAAAATACGTATCGATTTGGAACAACGGATGTATGAAACAAATCCGAATATACAGTGCTGTGAAAAAATATCTGCCCCCCTTCCTGATTTTTTTTTTTTTGCATATTTGTCACACTTAAATGATTCAGATCATCAACAAATTTTAACATTACACAAAGATAACCCGAGTAAATACAAAATTGCAGGAAAATAAGCTGTAGTCTCTCCTCTCCCCTGCAGCCCTGCTGGCTGACGCAGGGGGGAGATCACGCGACTGGACCAGAACAGGCTGGGAATAGGTAAGTATATACACCTTTCATATACAGGGTAGTCAGCATAGATGTTAGGAGGGGAGAGGGACCATTTTTAAGATTAGTTAGGTGCTTGAAACTTTAATGATGCTGTAAAGGAGGGATATTAATTACCGTATTTTTCGCTCCATAAGACGCACTTTTTTCCCCCCAAAAAAGGGGGGAAAATGTCAGTGCGTCTTATGGAGCGAATATAAAGCGGCTGGTCCGGTATTTCTGCCGCCACCATGTCAGAATACCGGGCCGGCCGCTCAGCAGTTCTCTCCTGCAGGGCCTTACCTGTTCCTCGCTCCAACGCTGCACAGTCTTCCCGCGCTGGCTTCTGTGACAGCCGAGTGCCCACTGCGCATGCGCGAGAAGCGCTGCGCTTTGTTAATGATCCGGTGTCTTCTGGGACACATGACGGGTCCCAGAAGGCACCGGGCCATTCACAAAGCGCAGCGCTTCTCGCGCATGCGCAGTGGGCACCCGGCTGTCACAGAAGCCGGCCCGGGAAGAAGGAAGGAAGGACAACTCCACGGAAGTGGGAGTGGGTACCTGACAAATTCAGGTACCCGCTCCCCCTCCCTCCCCAAAGGTCAACAGTCTCTGGTCATCCCCTACACTGTCTGCAGTCTCTGGTCATTCCCTGCACTGTCTGCAGTCTCTGGTCATCCCCTGCACTGTCTGCAGTCTCTGGTCATCCCCTGCACTGTCTGCAGTCTCTGGTCATTCCCTGCACTGTCTGCAGTCTCTGGTCATTCCCTGCACTGTCTGCAGTCTCTGGTCATCCCCTGCACTGTGTCCGCAGTCTCTGGTCATCTCCTGCACTGTGTCCGCAGTCTCTGATCATCTCCTGTACTGTGTCCGCAGTCTCTGGTCATCTCCTGCACTGTGTCCACAGTCTCTGGTCATCCCCTGCACTGTGTCCGCAGTCTCTGGTCATCCCCTGCACTGTGTCCGCAGTCTCTGGTCATCCCCTGCACTGTGTCCGCAGTCTCTGGTCATCCCCTGCACTCTGTCCGCAGTCTCTGGTCATCCCCTGCACTGTGTCCGCAGTCTCTGGTCATCTCCTGTACTATGTCCGCAGTCTCTGGTCATCCCCTGTACTGTGTCTGCAGTCCATTGGTTCAGAATATTTTTTTTTCTTGTTTTTCCCCTCTAAAACCTAGGTGCGTCTTATGGTCAGGTGCGTCTTATGGAGCGAAAAATATGGTATATCTCCTAGATTGTAAGCTCCCAGGATCAGGGCCCTCCTATCCCTCTTGTATTGAACTGTATTGTTGCTGTATTGTCTCCCTTTATATTGTAAAGCGCTAATAATCTTAATTTTCATAGTGTTTTCTTTACATTTCTGGATAGCTCTGGAGATGGAAAATACTAAAGGGAGGATACCAGCCCGAACCAAGCTGAAACTGAGAATAACAGCCCATCCAGCCCGCAGACTCTCTTATACCTGGAAAATCAACTATTGCCTCCTGTCCCCAAAAGGTGGGTTCCCTATTTTCCCTTGGTCCTGGCCGGTCATATAGGCAAGTTACACTTAACAAATTATGGCGCAGTAATTTATTATTTGCTGTCAGCCGTTACTGTTTACAGATTTCTCATACTAATAAACCAGATCTTGGAATATGTTGCAGTACTTCTTTAATCCATGATTTGTATAGCACCTTCATCTTCCATCACACTGTACAAACTGAGGAGACACAAAGGCAAAATAAAATTTAAATATACACAAAATAATAGAAATGAGAACACTACCAGATATACCTTACTGTTCAAAAAAGGGCAAGTAATTGCTTGACAGCATATGGAGGAAAGGTTTATAGAAGGAGGGCAACACAAGTAACGTCCTGGAGGTGTTACTGAGCCAGAAACTTGGGGTCACTTTCAGGGGCGGACTGACAACTCATGGGGCCCCCAGGCAATAGGGGATCATGGGGCCCCTGTATCCTTGCCCAAACTCAAAAAAGACTATGAAAAAGGTACCAGGGGCATCTCATGGGGCCTCCTACTGACCCCGGGCCCTCGGGTAGTGCCCGAGTTTCCAAATGGTCAGTCTGCCCCTGGTCACTTTCACACCTGCAAATCATATCTTGTTTCCATATTTATGTCTAACCCCTGTATATTACCTTATACTTTTGTATACTGTGAATTTTATCTCTCATCATACGTAGCCACCACAGTTATCATTTTTTTTATGTCAATAATCAAGATTTATTGAAAAAAAAAGAAAGTACAAGCAAATGTGATAATTACCATTCATGGCATGCCTTAAAGAGGAATTATACTTTGGGGGCGTGGCCGGATGTAGAGCCGAGCGGACGCTAACCTGGCTACCTACTTGGCATCCCACCGGGATCGTCCGTGATGCCATCCCGTCAGAGGGGGCCCAATACTCCGACCGGGAAGAACAAGCCGCCTCCTCAGGCCGCCAGAGCGGATGCTATCTTTGAAGCTCCACACATTCCTCGCTGAGCTGGAGGCCATCTCATCCGCCATGGTGGATCCGGGGGGCGCAGTGTCGCCTTCCCCACAGGGGGACGCTGATAACACTAGCCTTATCCTCGGGGCTATAGAGCACTGTAAAACCTCCCTGCTGGTCAGAATTGATTGAGTGGCTGAAGAATGCAACCTCATCCGAAATGACTTGGATAAAATTAGAGGCCGCCTCTCCGACATGGAGGACCGAATCTCTGCTGCGGAAGTCATCACGGCGCAAAGCACTGAACTTTTGAAATCCCTTCAGACCATGGTAAAGCACTTGGTTGCCAAAACGGATGACGTAGAAAATAGGATCCGCCGCAACAATGTCAGAGTGCTGGGCCTGCCAGACGGTGCAGAGGGTGCGCAGCCTGCTAAGTTCGCGGAGACCTTTTTTAAAGATCTTATGCAGATCGAAGAAGTATCGCCCACGTATGTGATAGAAAGGGCTCACAGGGTCCCTACGGGGAAAAGAATACCTGGTGCACCGCACGGCCCTTTCTGGTTCACTTCCTCAACTACAGGGATCGGGACCGTGTTCTTGGTGAGGCCCGGAAACATCCTGCGTTACCATATGATAACACCATGGTTCACCTCTACCCTGAATTTTCAGCTGTAGTGCAGAAGAAGCAAAATCCTTCATAGATATTCAGAAGAGACTCCACGACAAGAACATCCCTTACAGTATGATGTACCCCGGCCACCTACGGATCCCTCACGAAGGTATGGTCCGCTTCTTTGACACCCCTGACTGGCTGGCTAAGTTACGCTAATCGATCATTATCTGCAATGTGTCATTTTTGCTTTTATCCCAATTCTTTTTCATTCCCCTCCTGGTCTGGAGCTTGGACTGGTAGGCTGTGATGTCCCTCTTCTCCCCCATCCCATTCCTCTCCTCTCAGAGGGACCTGTATCATATGTCTCCTTATCACTTTTCTTCTTCAGGCTGCTGCTGATTATGGGCTCCCCAGGGTGGGTGGTGGATGGAGTATTGTGTTCCAGTGTCTCCCTTGCTGAGGGATTGTAGATCCTCTAGGTTCCTGAGGACTGATAGCCTGCCAAAGCTTTTCTCCATATGCTGGGATTATCCATGCCCCCCAGCCTTTTTTTATATATTTGAGGGAGCTTCATCTCCAGGTGGATGTGATACTGTTGTTCCCCCGCCATTCCTTTGATACATAGAAGATTATCCACCACAACGTGGAAGACTGTTCAAGAACCTCCCCACCAAGTGGACTTTAATTGCACTACATTTTGGGGATTAAACTGTGATAGCTAGCTGACGTTATTTGTTCAGCTACCCGGTAGGGTGTTTATTTTGTTGAGGGGTATTTTTTTGCTCACTCTCCTGGCTAGTGGTCGGGTAGTACACATTTTCGGGGGGACTATGCATATTGTTATCCAAGGGTATGGCAACTCTCTGCACTCCCTGGGGTGTGGTAGTCCTTCTGAGGTGATTTTTCTATCTCCTTATATTACTTGGTATGATTTTCACTATGGCTCTGAACATAATATCATGGAATATAAGGGCTCTCAATGATAAAATTAAGCGTTCCTTAAATGTTTAAATATTTACAGTCCCACAAACAGCATGTACTTTTTCTTCAAGAGACCCATCTTATTGGCTCTAAAATCCTAGCCCTCCATAGGGCCTGGGTCAAGCAAGGGTTTCATGCCACTTATTCTGTCTATGCTTGGGGAGTTGCCATCCTTTTACATAAAGCTTTACCATACAAGGTTATAAAAGTAATGACGGATCCTGGGGGTAGATATGTTATTTTGCTGTTGGAATTATATGCTGCTTTATGGGCATTTGTGAATGTATACCTCCAACCCTCCTTTGACTTTATTTATTACAGGTACTTATATAGCGCTGTCAATTTACGCAGCACTTTACATATATATTGTACATTCACATCAGTCCCTAACCCTCAAGGGGCGTACAATCTAAGGTCCCTAACTCACATTCATACATACACATACTAGAATTGTAATTACCAGCTGGATCGGCACCTGGACTGTTTGGGGCAAGCTGGTCATGGTCCGACCTGGAGCGGTGTTTTAAATTACACAAAAAGTTTATTGTGGTGTATGTTAACCTCCCTGGCGGTATTCCCGAGTGTAGCTCGGGGTAAAGTTTCAGCACCACAAGCGGTAACCCCGAGCTACACTCGGGAATACACTGCAGCGTTGCTCCGGGATCTCTTCTTCACTTACCTTGTCCTGCGCTCCCGCGATGTCCCCCCTGCAGTGTCCCCAGCAATGTCCTCCGGCCGATGCCGGCATCTATCTTCTGGGTTCCGTTCCCTGCGACGTACAAGGATGAAACTGGCGGGAAATTTAAAAATGTGAAAAAGTGACATTCACTAAATACACTAAAATCACATAGTATAACATTCCTGTATCAAACCATTTCACATACATTTTGTCCCGAGTGCTTTGTCCGGCGCCCTGCCTGCATTTTTACTGTTCTTTCTGCCTGGAAACTGAGAAACGTCCATGGCATCCAAAAAGCATCCCTTTAGGTCAAAAGCGGTTTTAGACCGGCTAGAGAACAGCGATAGTAAATCAGAACCACTTGCAGAATTGAGTGATAATGATTCATGGGGGAAATTCCTCATCAGACACTGAAAACGATTTTGCAATTTTGCTCAGTGATGTGCGAATTTGGCACTATATTTCAGATTTCAGTGTTTTTGGTTTGATTATATTATTGAATTAAATTTATTATTATATTATTATTATTTTTTATGATTATTTATTAAATTATAATTTATGATTTCGTTTTTCAAATTTTAACATACCCGGGATGTTTACTAGACTCTTGTTCGGACAGATTTCAGTGAGTTATTCCTAAAAATTACAGGCCTACAATAAAAAAAATACATATTTCCATGCAAAAAAATGTACCGCTTTGAGCACAGAAATACTGACATAATCAGACCGCTAGGGGAGTTAATCAGAAGTGCTTTTACTTCAAAAATTGCAAATCAAGCACATGTTCACTTTAAGAAGAAGGTACCTGATTATAGAGGACTCTATTTGACAGTATTCCGATTCTGAATTGTATCCTGCAGGCTATAGGGATTCGAGACTTGATATAGATGACCAGAACTCAAGGACGACAGGTGTGAACCAAGCTACAGCATATACAATATTCTACAGTGGGGTTAGCCATTTTTTAAATAGTAAAAGTGGGATATTACAAAGCAGCCAAAGCAAGCAAAGAAAAAGGAAGTGTAGCAGGAAGTATATAACTTATAGATATGGGAGATATTCAGTATGAATGTATGAAGAGACTCTCAGATAGAAAAGTCAAATTTAACCCCCCTGGCAGTATTCCCGAGTGTAGCTCGGGGTAAAGTTTCAGTACCACAAGCGGTAACCCCGAGCTACACTCCGGCTTACCATGCGGCGCTGCTCTGCGATCCCTCGATCACTTAACTTGTCCTGCGCTCCCGCGATGTCCCTCCTGCAGTGTCCCCGGCAATGTAATCCGGCGGATGCCGGCATCTGTCATCTGGGTTCCTTCCCCTGCGAGCGTCGGGACGTACGGGGGACGGAACGGCGGGATATTTGAAAATGACAAAAAGTGACATTCACTAAAATCACATAGTATAACATTCCTGTATCAAACCATTTCACATACATTTTGTCCCGAGTCCTTTGTCCGGCGCCCTGCCTGCATTTTTACTGTTCTTTCTGCCTGGAAACTGAGAAACGTCCATGGCGTCCAAAAAGCGTCCCTTTAGGTCAAAAGCGGTTTTAGACCGGCTAGAGAACAGCGATAGTAAATTAGAACCACTTGCAGAATTGAGTGATAATGATTCGTGGGGGAAATTCGTCATCAGACACTGAAAATGATTTCGTGACTTTGCTCAGTGATGTGCGAACTTGGCGCTATATTTCACATTTCAATGTTTTTGGTTTGATTATATTATTGAATTAAATTTATTATTATTATTTTTTATTATTGTTTATTAAATTATAATTTATGATTTTGTGTTTCAATTTTCATCCTACCTGGGATGTTTACTAGACTCTTGTTCGGACAGATTTCAGTGAGTTATTCCTAAGAATTACAGGCCTACAATATAAAACGCCAAATTTTCATGCAAAATAATGGTACCGCTTTCAGCACCAAAAATCTGAAATAATCATACCGCCAGGGAGGTTAATGCCTGCTTCTGTTCCCTATAGCTCTGGATCCTGCAAACAGAGTCACAGAAGAGCAGTTTCTGTGCAGTGTGACGGCACAAGGAGTCTACCCTACATTCACTGTGGTGGATGCATGTCCAGCGGGCAGTGCCAGCGCCCTTACCACGACTCAGCTATGGAGGCTTTTCTCACTGCAGAGACTGAATTCCTGTCTGCAAAGTGACCCCACACCTCCAGAGCTAATATACAGGGTTCCTACTCAACACAGGTATGGCTGTTGGACTACAACAGGGAGTAATAATCTATATGTGTATAATAGCATGATGCATTCTGGAATTTGTGTCATATTTAGTATTTTTTCCATCCAGCATTTGCAGATGTCCCCCTGTAAACACCCCAGTCTTGCTGGACTTCAACTTCGGAGCTGCCCCGGTGGGCTCAGAGCCATTTGTGGCCCTTCTTTTGCTGGAGAATAATGGCGTACTACCTGTGAATTGGTGAGTCAACTGGAAGGTTGTCCATTTAATTGATTGCTTAGATTAAAATCGTACTGAGTTGACTGTAAAATTTACACTAGAGGCATGGCTGCTTCCAACAGTCCTTCTACGTGCATAAGGTGAACAGGGTGGAATATGAATTTTGATGAGTGGTATTTGTATCTAAATTGCCCGTATCAAATAACTGCAACAACTCATTCTGTGGGGGGAAAAATATATAGTCTAGGGTGCATTCATAAAATATTCAGACCCCATTCATTCTTTTCAGTTTTGATATGTTGCAGCCAGATACTACAGTTATTTGAATTTATTTTTTTTCTCATTAATGTACACCCAGTACTCCATAATGGCAAAGTGAAAACGGAATTTTAGAAATAACATAAAAAACAGTGCAGCACTGAAGGTATTAATAATAAATCCGAAATAAGTCCACTGCAAGTCCAGTTCATAGAAACATGTCATTGGACAAGTGGAAACTCAATGTTGGTGATCCGTGAGGAAGTAGCAGAAATACTCACTCACCAGAAAGAAGATATATATAAGCGGTATATATCAAAAGCCCATGGATCCTCAATCCAGAAGGAACAGAGCTGGTCTGGTCACAGTAGGTGGGTTCCTCCTTTAAGGATGCAGAAAAAGGTCTTCCTCCTCCCAGTTGGTTATTTTAGATTGAATTTTAGAAATGTTTAAAAATGTATGAAAAAGACAAAACTGAAATATTACATTGGTATAAGTATTCAGAGCCTTTGCAACAACATTTGAAATTTAGCTCAGGTGCCTTCCATTTTCTCTTGATCTTTGCTGAGATATTTCTACACCTTGATTGGAGTCCACCTTTGTTAATTTAAATTTATTGGACATGATTTGAAAAGGCACGCACCTCTCCATAAAAGGCCTCACAGCCGGCAATGCTTACTGTATCAGAGCAAAAGCCATTAGGTCAATGGAACTACCTGCAGAGCTCAGAGACAGGATTATTGCAAGTCACAGACCTGGGGAAGACTACAAAACAATTCTGCTGTACTGAAGATTCCCATGAGCACAGTGACCTCCAATTCCCAAATAAAATAAGTTTGGCACAACCAGGACTCTTCCAAGAACTGGTCACCTGGCCAAACTGAGAAATTGGGGGAGAAGAGAGGTGACCAAGAACCCGATGGTCACTCTGACTGAGCTTCAGAGATCCTGTGTGGAGATGGGACAAAGTTGCAGAAGGACAACCATCACTGCACCCCTCCACCAATGTGGGGATTATGGTAGAGTGGCTGTACGGAAGCCTCTCCTCTGTAAAAAACCCATGAAAGCCCACTTAGAGTTTGCAAAAAAGCACCTGAAGGACTCTCATTGGGCTTTCATGTGTTTTGTACTGAGGAGAGGCTTCTGTCTACACACTTTGCCCCAATCCTCCTCTTCTAGGGACCACTGCTGGCACTTCTAGTTCCTCCCCCCACTGTGTGCCCCCATAGCAAGCTGCTTGTTATAAGGGCACTCATGTATGATTGCTCCTGAGCCAGCTCTGTGGGGGTTTATTTACTAAAGCTGGAGCATGAAAAATCAGGCACACTTCTGCATAGAAACCAATCAGCTTCCACGTTTTATTGCCAAAGCTTGATTGAACAAGCTGAGGTTAGAAGCTGATTGGCTACCATATACAGGTGCACCAGATTCTAAATGAACCAGCTTTAGTAAATCTCCCCCTGTGTTTCCACTGACACACACAGCCGGCTCAGCCCCACCCCCTGCTCCCTCCTACAGGCTGTTCTTGACACCAGCAGGAGCCAATAGCTCCCACTGCTGCCTTCCTGTCCAATGAGGAGAGAGAGAACTAGGAGAGCCCCTGCTATTGTGCACATTGCTGGATCAAGATCAGGCTCAGATACGTATAAGAGGGAGCTGGGGGGGTATCTGCTTGCTGAAGATTTTTTACCTGATGCATAGAATGCATTAAGGTAAAACACCTCGGACCTTTAGAATCACTTTAAAGTAAGCTAAACCCAAAAATGTAATTTATTGCAGATTATCAGTGCTTTGAGGTAGCGGCTGCATTATCTTTCTTTTTTTCTGACATTTTTCCTTTTTAGCTAGTGATCCTGCCAATAAAACACTTCCTGTCCTAGGATGACAATGCTTACCTACTGTACTGTATCTATGGAGGTGCAGCATTGTCATCTTGGGACAAGTGTGTTAAGACTACAGAACACCTCTCCCCTATTCATCTTAATACGATAGAGGGAGGTGTTCTGTAATCCTAACCCACTTCCTGATAATGTTGTTTGAGATGACACTGCAGAGTACACAGGATCCTGGGAGCTCACTGGATTTCTGTCAGGATCAACATGTATTTGTTTTTGCACTTATTGAACATATATGTTTCCAATGGTATACTGTTAACATTCCCAAAGGAAACAAGTAAGAGAACTTCATTGTTGTTCAGAGATAACATACACCTTAACCACTTCCCGCCCAGCCTATTGTATAATGACAGCCGGGTGGGACTTTTCATGGTGGACGTCATATGGCGTGCTCCCGGAACTTGCCTTGCGTGCACTGCAGGTGCGATCTGTCATTGGCTGTGTCCAGCGGACAAAACTGATGACGGATCACTGTACCGGCCCGCTGCCGATAGCATTTGATCGCTGTGATAATGAGGAACATGTGACGTGGATCTGGTGGTTTTTGGTGTTGGAATATATTGAGGAGCTTGTACATACTTGTGATTGTGAGGATAATATAATATATATAATATTTGCTTCTATGTTATTATTAAATGATACATGAAGATAATGCACTAGACTGGTGCACCCTCTCTTTGTCTGTCTAGGCAGGAATATAAGTCTGGAGGTGGTCGTGATTGAGGGAGCTGTGACCACATACCCAGGGCATGTTCACTAATCCTAGGTTCACATCTGTGCGTGTGATGTCGCTGCGGATCCACACGAAAATCCGTGCAGCCGCACCACCCGCACAGAGAAATGCGGACCTGCTGGCGCGTGCCATTCGTTTTAATAGCAAGCCGCCCGCACTAGAAAACGCAACCGTACTGGGAACCGAGGTTCCCATGCGGGCTGCGTTTTCAAGTGCAGGGACTTCATCCCTGCGTGTCACAGGCACGGGAGTCCATTCAAATGAATGGGCTCTCGTGCCCTTGCAAAACGCGGCCCGCGGGGCCGTATATATGTGAACCGGGGGTAAGTGTGGGAGCCTTGTAACACCACCTCTTGTGTTTGCAGAATAATGAGCTAGCGGTTCTTTGCCTTCCCATGGAACATGACATGTACAGCATATGATTATTAAAGCACATTGTTAGTAAATGTTTTTGTTGTTCCAAAGGAACTTTTTATACCCGGTGGACCAGCAGATTGAGCTGGAGTTCTGGGCTGAAACTTGGGAGTTTGACCCTAGTGAGATCCACCAGATGAGAATACAGGACAACAAGCTGTTTACAGTCAACCCAAAATCGGGGATGCTAAGACCCAGCCAGCAACAGACGGTCCAGCTGTCCTACAGGTAATTATTTTTGTCAGCATTTGACAGTCTATAGTAATGAAATTAAAGTTCTACTAGACCCACAACAGTACAATCAGTCTGTAGATGCAGTAAAGCATGCTTGATATTCTCACTGTGGAACCTAAGGGGTTAATCCCCTGCATTGTGTAAGAAGGCTATTTGATCCTGTCTTTTATACTCCTCCGCTTCCTTCACAGTCCCCAGTTCAAGTGCTGATAGTACAGAGCCCTAGGAGGCACTCAGCACATGCTCAGTTTGGTGTGTATTGCTAGAGAGGGTTTTTTTGGGAGGGTGCATGTGATCAGCACAGGGCCAATCAGTGCTGTCCAGAGAGAGGGTCAGGAGTCCTGCAATCTTAGAAGACAGTCAGAGCAGAATGAAAACTCCTCCTCCAAGCTTTAACCAGTGCTCGGATGGACACTGATAGAAGTCACAAGACTTCTATATACTGCTGATGAGAAGAGGTATTTAGCAGTTTATATTTACATTTCCATGTTGTGTGTACTGTGGGAGACCAGATATAGTGAATGCAGGGTCCAGGGAGACCAGATATAGTGAATGCAGAGTCCGGGGAGACCAGATATAGTGAATGCAGGGTCCAGGGAGACCGGATATAGTGAATGCAGGGTCCAGGGAGAGCGGATATAGTGAATGCAGGGTCCGGGGAGAGCAGATATAGTGAATGCGGGGTCCGGGGAGACCGGATATAGTGAATGCAGGGTCCAGGGAGAGCGGATATAGTGAATGCAGGGTCCAGGGAGACCAGATATAGTGAATGCAGGGTCCAGGGAGACCAGATATAGTGAATGCAGAGTCCGGGGAGACCAGATATAGTGAATGCAGGGTCCAGGGAGACCGGATATAGTGAATGCAGGGTCCAGGGAGAGCGGATATAGTTAATGCAGGGTCCGGGGAGAGCAGATATAGTGAATGCAGGGTCCGGGGAGACCGGATATAGTGAATGCAGGGTCCGGGGAGACCGGATATAGTGAATGCAGGGTCCAGGGAGAGCGGATATAGTGAATGCAGGGTCCAGGGAGACCAGATATAGTGAATGCAGGGTCCAGGGAGACCAGATATAGTGAATGCAGGGTCCGGGGAGACCGGATATAGTGAATGCAGGGTCCAGGGAGACCAGATATAGTGAATGCAGGGTCCAGGGTGTAGTAACAGTTTAATAGCAGAGTTTTAGTGCAACAAATAAATCCTTAAAGTGGTTGTAATATATATACATATAGCCAATGAAATGACTGGCCTCAAGTGATACACAGAGGTGAAATAAATCCTCCTACATAAGTTGTAAATGTTTATCTACAGTCTTCTTTTCTCTACATCCTTTCAAAGTCCAGAATTTATAAAACTTGTCTGAGCTGTCAGAAAAAAGGGGGAGAGAGCTGAAATGACACACTGCAGAGCTCAGTGAGGAGAGCTCTGAGAGCTGAGGGAAGAGACACACATCCCTTCACTCAACACACAGGAACAGAGCTGAGGCTTTCAATCACAAGCTGTGTGCTGGAGATCCCTCCTCCATCACCTTTTTTCTCTTTGTGTCAGGACAACTTGTCAGATGTGGCTCATGCAAATAGCAGAAGAATGAAGCAGCAGACAGAAATTACACTTAGTACTCTGGATTGCACACTGTGGAGCTCAGTGAGGAGAGTTCTGAGAGCTGATTGGAGGGAAGAGACATCCCTCCCTCCGCACAGCACACAGGAACAGAGCTGATGCTGTCAATCTGCTGGAGGTCCCTCCCCGTCACCATTTTTCTCTTGGTGTCAGGAAAACATGTCAGAAGTGATTCATGCTGATAGCAGAGGAACGAGGCAGCAGACAGAAATGACACTTAGTGCTCTAGAGATTGAGACAAGTACACGCTATAGAGGGATATACTTTATTCATATTTCATGTCTCAGGTTTACAACCACTTTGAATATTTTTAAAATATGGTCAAGTTGACTGACACATGCTGTTGCAGCAAAATTTTGCCTATTCATCTACACATCAATCAGTTACTAAAGTTTTTTCTTGTATAAAACTGTTTTCCTCTGGTAATCTCTATGTCTAGCCTGTTGTAACTAAACCAATTAAATTTTTGCTTTAATAGACATGACTTTGTTGGAACTGATCGCTTACCTGTCCTGCTGAAGGTATCACATGGGCGGGAGATTCTGGTGCGTACAATAAAATGTTTATCTTCACATGGCCATTTTTATAGTATAAAACTAAATAAATGATACATTTATTTACATGATCACAGTGCAATTGTCATATGGCAGTTTCTCTCGCTATAGTTAAATTTCATTGGCGTGACAGTAGAAAATGAACAGCGTTATGTGCACTTCACATCTACTAAGCATCAATTCACACCAGTGGCTATCGGCAGCTCCAGTCCATCTAAACAGGTAATACACACTAAAGGTATGGAGTGATCAATACCTGAAAGGGGCAGACTCTGAATCACATGCACCTAATCCTTTCACTATTAAAGTGGACCTGTACTCAAATGTGATCTTACAGCTATGCTAACATTCTTGCTGGGCTAGGGTATATACAGTTGTGTTCAAAATAATAGCAGTCAGACATCACTAACTGGATCAATCACTGTTTTTGGTGGAAATGATATTTCTACATGGCAAATAATTTCCTAGCAGGTGTAGTAGAGTAATAGACATCCAACAGACCCAACAGTCATGACATGCATGCTGCTGATTCTGTGTCATTGAATCACTCATTGAAAGGGGCGTGTACAAAATAATAGCAGTGTGGAGTTCTATTAGTGAGGTCATTCATTCTTTGAAAAACAGGTGGCAATTATTGCCCTTATTTAAGGAAGGAAGGCAGCAAATGTTGTACATGCTGATTACAGTGCATTTCTCTCTGAAATTCTGAGGAAAATGGGTCGTTCCAGACATTGTTCAGAAGAACAGCGTACCTTGATTAAAAAGTTGATTGGAGAGGGGAAAACATATAAAGAAGTGCAGAAAATGATCGGCTGCTCAGCTAAAATGATCGCAAATGCTTTAAAATGGCAACCAAAACCTGATAGATGTGGAAGAAAGCGAAAAACTACAATTTGAATGGATAGAAGAATAGCCAAAATGGCGCGGACTCAGCCAACAATCAGCTCCAGGAAGATGAAAGAAGGTGTGACGTTCCCTGTGAGGACTGTTACAATTAGAAGACGCCGATGTGAAGCCAAGCTATCTGCAAGAAGCCCCTGCAAAGTCCCACTGTTGGAGAAAAGACATGTGCTGAAGAGGTTACAATTTGCCAAAGAGCACATTGACTGGCCTAAAGAGAAATGGCGCAACATTTTGTGGACTGATGAAAGTAAGATTGTTCTTTTTGGGTCTAGTGGGCGGAGACAGTTTGTCAGACGACCCCCAAACACTGAATTCAAGCCACAGTACACTGTGAAGACAGTGAAGCATGGTGGTGCAAGCATCATGATATGGGGATGTTTCTCATACTACGGTGTTGGGCCTATTTATCGCATACCAGGGATCATGGATCAGTCTGAATACATCAGAATACTTGAAGAGGTCATGCTGCCTTATGCTGAAGAGGAAATGCCCTTGAAATGTGTGTTCCAACAAGACAACGACCCCAAACACACCAGTAAACGTGCAACATCTTGGTTCCAGACCAACAAGATGGACGTTATGGAGTGGCCAGCCCAATCCCCGGATCTTAATCCAATAGAAAACTTGTGGGGTGACATCAAAAATGCCGTTTCTGAGGCAAAACCAAGAAATAGAGAAGAACTGTGGAATGTCGTCCAATCATCCTGGGCTGGAATACCTGATCACAGGGGCCAGAAGCTGGGTGACTCCATGCAACACAGATGTACAGCAGTTCTCAGAAACAGTGCGACTACAACCAAATATTCATGAAGTCATTCAAAGGAAAGCAAAATCTTCAAACATTTCTCAGTTTATATAGTGAATGTTTGAGTTTGTAAAGAAGAATACAAACACTGCTATTTTTTTTGAACCGTCTAATATTCACTTTTCTTCAATTTTTTTAGAGGAACAACACAAATTTGATCTATTTTTCTTCATGTTTTGATTTGGAATAGAATGTGTCGTGTTCCCAATGCATTTGTGTGTATGGAAATAAAAGCTATTAGAAGGATTTTGAGCTTTATTCACTTTTTTCAACACACTGCTATTATTTTGAACACATCTGTATATAGGGTATAGGGTATATAAAGAGTAATGGAGGAGGTTGAAGATGAACTGAACTGAGGAAGCTACAGTATGTTCAAGAAAAGGTGTGGAAGAGGACAAAGGACAAATCGCCAATATTGTCTGTGGTTTCCCTGCAGCTGATCTTGTCCTCAGTACTGACTTACCATGATTTGTTCTGTATGGTGTGTGGTTGGCCATCTTGGTAGAGGCTGGGCTTTGATCCCCCATGTAAGAGCCACCACCAAGTAGAATAGTGAGCAACACAGTTGTGACATAACCACATCCACTACTCACCATTCTGTTTCCTGGAGGCTCTGAAATGGAGATGCAAAACACTGTCTCTGCCAAGCTGACCCATAATAAAGCAGAATAAGGCACTGTAAGTCAGTGATGAGGAAATATCATCAGTAGGGAGACCACAAGCAAAACTGCTGACTAGTCCGTTTCCCTCTGCCTGTCATTTTTTTGGCACAGCTTGCAGAGTTCAGTTCCTGTTGAATTATGTAGTTTTAAAAATTTCCACAAGTGGGGCAGGTGCGCCTCCTGCATGGAGTTTGCATGTTCTCCCTGTGCTTGTTTGGGTTTCCTCCGGGTGCTCCGGTTTCCTCCCACACTCCAAAGACATGCTGGTAGGTTAATTTGCTCCTGGATCTCCTGCATGGTGGGGGTTGGGGAAAGACTTGGCAACCTGACCTGTAAAAATAATTGCTAAGAGAATTCATGGAAAAAGTCGCTCACGAGTGACGGTTCATGCAATCGCCAAGGACACGGATACGACTGAATGGATAGATAGATAGATAGATAGATAGATAGATAATAGATAGATGATGGATAGATAATAGATAGATAGATGATGGATAGATGATAGATAGATGATATATAGATAGATGATAGATAGATAGATAGATAGATAGATAGATAATAGATAGATGATGGATAGATAGATAGATAGATAGATAGATAGATAGATAGATAGGGAGATAGATAGATAGATAAATAATAGATAGATAGATAGATAGATAGATAGATAGATAATGGATAGATAGATAGATAGATAATGGATAGATAGATAGATAGATAATAGATAGATAGATAGATAGATAGATAGATAGATAGATAGATAGATAATGGATAGATAGATAGATAGATAGATAATAGATAGATAGATAGATAATAGATAGATAGATAGATAGATAGATAGATAGATAGATAGATAATAGATAGATGATGGATAGATATATAGATAGATAGATAATGGATAGATAGATAGATAGATAGATAGATAGATAGATAGATAGATAGATAATGGATAGATAGATAGATAGATAGATAGATAATGTAATGGATAGATAGATAGATAGATGATAGATAGATAGATAGATAGATAGATAGATAGATAATAGATGGATAGATAGATAGATGATAGATCGATATGAATAGATAGATGATAAATAGATAGATAGATAGATAGATAGATAGATAGATGATGGATAGATGATAGATAGATAGATAGATAGATAGATAGATAGATAGATGATAAATAGATAGATAGATAATAGATAGATAGATAGATAGATAGATAGATAATAGATAGATGATGGATAGATAGATAGATAGATAGATAGATAGATAGATAGATAGATGATAGATAGATAGATAGAGAGATAGATAGATAGATAGATAGATAGAGAGATAGATAGATGATGGATAGATAGATGATATATAGATAGATAGATAGATAGAGAGAGAGATAGATAGATAATGGATAGATAGATAGATAGATAATGTAATGGATAGATAGATAGATGATAGATAGATAGATAGATAGATAGATAGATAGATAGATAGATAATAGATGGATAGATAGATAGATGATAGATAGATAGATAGATAGATAGATAGATGATGGATAGATGATAGATAGATAGATAGATAGATAGATAGATAGATGATAAATAGATAGATAGATAGATAATAGATAGATAGATAGATAGATGATAAATAGATAGATAGATAGATAATAGATAGATAGATAGATAGATAGATAGATAGATAGATAGATAGATAGATGATAAATAGATAGATAGATAGATAATAGATAGATGATAAATAGATAGATAGATAGATAGATAGATAGATAGATAATGGATAGATAGATAGATGATGGATAGATAGATAGATAGATAGATAGATAGATAGATAATGGATAGATAGATAGATGATGGATAGATAGATAGATAGATAGATAGATAGATAGATAGATAATGGATAGATAGATAGATAGATAGATAGATAGATAGATAATGGATAGATAGATAATAGATAGATAGATAGATAGATAGATAGATAATGGATAGATAGATAATAGATAGATAGATAGATAGATAGATAGATAGATAGATAGATAGATAATGGATAGATAGATAGATAGATAGATAGATAGATAGATAATAGATGGATAGATAGATAGATGATAGATAGATAGATAGATAGATAGATAGATGATGGATAGATGATAGATAGATAGATAGATAGATAGATAGATAGATAGATGATAAATAGATAGATAGATAGATAATAGATAGATAGATAGATAGATGATAAATAGATAGATAGATAGATAATAGATAGATAGATAGATAGATAGATAGATAGATAGATAGATAGATAGATAGATGATAAATAGATAGATAGATAGATAATAGATAGATGATAAATAGATAGATAGATAGATAGATAGATAGATAGATAGATAGATAGATAGATAATGGATAGATAGATAGATGATGGATAGATAGATAGATAGATAGATAGATAATGGATAGATAGATAGATGATGGATAGATAGATAGATAGATAGATAGATAGATAGATAATGGATAGATAGATAGATGATGGATAGATAGATAGATAGATAGATAGATAGATAGATAGATAATGGATAGATAGATAGATAGATAGATAGATAGATAGATAGATAATGGATAGATAGATAATAGATAGATAGATAGATAGATAGATAGATAGATAATGGATAGATAGATAATAGATAGATAGATAGATAGATAGATAGATAGATAGATAGATAGATAGATAGATAATGGATAGATAGATAGATAGATAGATAGATAGATGATAGATAGATAGATAGATTCTGTACATTTTGCAAATCTACTTTATATTTATTATTGCAGATCTATGAACTGTATAATGGGGGCTCTGTAGCAGTTATCTATGAGATTCAGCTGGAACCACTGAGAGAAGTTCAAGAGCAGAATTATCATCACCCCGTGTTCCAGTGTTTAAATCCTAGAGGGGAGATATTACCAGGTGCAACTGCCTATGTGGAATGGATCTTCTCACCTCTGGAGGCCAAAACCTATTCGGTGAGCCTGCTCGTTTTTTGTCTTACTCTGCCCCCTGCTGTCCAAATCAGCTCCTCTAACTAAGCGCTGTACTTTATTCTTACATACAGGTAACTGTCCCCGTGCATATCTTAGGAGGAGACTCTGCTCTTATTACCTTTGAAGGGATTGGCTATGAACGGAGTGTACTGGGAGACACGGCTGTGTTTGGGGATATTTCTCATATAGCTGCCACCCCCAGGCTTTTACTACCCAGACAGGTGAGAATATTAAGTGTGTATTGAAAGGAATGTACAAAATATTTATTATTATGCTTAAATACTTCCTGCTCTCTAGCTCCCTTGTCTCCTCCTCCCATGCTCGTCTCCAGGACTTCTCCAGAGCTTCCCCCATCCTCTGGAACTCTCTACCCCAATTTATCAGACTATCGCCTACTCTGCTCACTTTTAGGCGATCTCTGAAAACCTATCTCTTCAGGGAAGCCTATCCTGCCCTCAGCTAATAATGGAATCTTCTACTCTTCCTACCAGTCCATCCCCCACAGTTACTACCTCTTGTACCTCTAACCCCTCCCTCCTAGATTGTAAGCTCCAAGGATCAGGGCCCTCAAATCCCTCTTGTATTGAACTGTATTGTTGCTGTTTTGTCTCCCATTATATTGTAAAGCGCTGAGCAAACTGTTGGCGCTATATAAATCCTGTATAATAATAATAATAAATACGTCAGGGAATCTGATCATCTTAAGGCTGCACAGAAATAGGACCAAAGATGTCTGAAAGATATACGCTATAAGGCCAAACGTTTGCAGACACCTGACCATCACACCTATGTGCTGGGCATCCCATTCCAAAACTATGAGCATAGAGTTGCTCCCTCCTCTCCCCTTCTTTGGAGCTACAGTATATCAGCCTCCATTCTTCAGAAAAGGCTTTCTATACCATTTTGGAGAGTGTGTGTGTGTGTGAGAATTTGTATCCTTTCAACCAAGAGAACATTTGTGAGGACAGGTATTGACGTTGGAGAAGAGAAGACCTGGCATGCAACCAGCATTCTAATTCCCTACAAAATTGTTTTGTAAGGTTGAGGTCAGGACTCTGTGTAGACCAGTGTTTCTCAACCTTTTTTCAGTCAAGGCACCCTTTAAAATTATGGACAGTCCTGAGGCACCCTTTAAAAATATGGACAGTCTTGAGGCACCCCATTCTAAAATGGGGTACCTCAAGACTGTCCATAATTTTAAAAGAGCACCCCATTCTAAAATGTGAAAAACTATTCTAATAGCAGCAACATCCACACATGTAGGACACCCAACGTTAGAGGTGATTTATTCTTCCAAAGCAAATACACTTTTGCACCCTGGTACTGATTAGTATTCCAGTGTTTCTCTTCTCCATCACTGAGCTAATGTGACCCCAGCACTGATGGAGAGGGGCGGGGGAGGGTCAAACTAGGCTGCTGTGCAGGCAGCTGACATCCTCCTTATCAACTGATGATGTCATTGGTCGTCAGGATGCAGGCAGCTAGGAAGGTCGTAATGGTGCACAATGAGAACCTGTGGCTTTGTGTAACTAAATGGCCGGCTTTCTCCACCCGCTGCTTTGTATACAAGTTTTTGCCATTTTTTGGACATTTTGCCAAGACACCCCTGAATAAACCTCAAGGCACCCCAGGGTGCCTGGGCACCCTGGTTGAGAAAGGCTGGTGTAGACCACTGGAGTTCATCCCCACCAATCTTCTCAAACCGTGTCTTTATGGAGCTGCTATGTGCACAGGGGCAGCTTAATGCTGGTACAGAAAAGGGCCTTCTCCAAACTGTTGCCATAAGGTTGGAAGCACACAATTGTCTTAAATAGGTAGAAAACCACCACAATATACAAAAAAAAACCTGAGCCTTCTACAGGTATACGTCATAATGTACTAGTATGCACCGCATACTAGTACATTATGCCAATCTTGAATAAAGGGGAGAGAACATTGTTCCTGGATAACTTGCCAGCCAGTTTGCCAACAACCAAATTAACCTGTCTAACAGTATGCGTTTATAACAGGGGTTTAGTTAGCACACATTTGCAAATACATACGTAACCCTTAGAGCCACGTCACGGCACCCTGATATTCTGTGGTCCTAACTTTTTCTGAGAGCCCCCATAGTAGAGGCACATGTATTTAATGGATAGACAATCTTACCTGCCCATGGAGCCCTCCAGCGCAGTGCTGTATCTTGGTCCCCAGTGCTTCCATCTTCACCTGGTTTTCCTTCCAGGTTTGCAGGCTCTGGCTGTTTGATTGGCCGGGGAACACGATGACGTCAAACAAGAGCCACAGCTTGGCGATTTGCATTTAACAGTATACTGTATGCCCTGAATGCAGAGTATCATTGCACATGCACAGGTGACATCATCGGCTATTGTTGATGTGAATATTTCCTAAACGGTACATGTTTAGGAGATATTAATTGTATCTACAGGCAGGGGCGGACTGACAGCTCATGGGGCCCCCGGGCAATAAGGGATCATGGGGCCCCTGTGTCCTCGCCCAAACTGAAAAAAGCCTATGAAAAAGGTACCAGGGGCATCTCATGGGCCCCCCTACTGACCCCGGGCCCTTGGGCAGTGCCCGAGTTTCCAAATGGTCAGTCCACCCCTGTCTACAGGTAAGCCTGAGCGTAAGCTTACCTGTAGGTACAACTTAAAAAATAGACTTTACTACCACTTTACATATCTTTGTATGGTATAGTATTAGCAGTACCCTTCACTGGAAACACCTGAACTCAATCATTTGGAGATATGGCCATATAGGTAGGTGTAATGATCAGGTATCCAGAAACGTTTGGCCTATTCGGGTACAAAATTGTAAGATGTTTAACCCTCCTTCTCCAGCACCTTCTAAAAACTGAAATATCCATTTTGGGGTAGAATGATTAAAGTGGTCATTAACACGTAAATTTAAAAACAAAATGCAAACAGCAGTAATGGTGTTCAGTTGTTTTACTAAGCAACTCTACAAGGCTTTGCCAACTACACCACCACTGTGGTTAGAAACTGGAAACAGATAGTGGTCACATGACTGCTAATCATTCTTCTGAAAGCAGGTATTTTCACCCAGTTGTAGGATAAAACTTTTGGGAGGGTCTGTACAGGGTGGTTATCTATTACCAAGCAACTTTACAAGGCTCCGCCTCCCACTGATCCCACACTCAAAGCTGATCCCGGCTTTGTTCAGCTGTCCGGAGGCGTCAACTGGTCACTCGATTGGACGGGAGATCCTGGGGGAGCATCTGCTCTTGCTGCGTGTAAAAGCTAACGAGCAGCTAGTTAGCTGCTCTGATTGCTTTTACAATAGAGCCGTTCACCGGCTTTAAAAAAACAGTACAAGTATGTCGCTGGTCCGCAAGTGGCTATTGAGAGCATGGCTGCTTTAAAGGGTCTAATGCCCAATATTGATGTCTTCTCTGATTTCATGTTTATATTCAGCTTCAGCTGCACTTTATATTGATTTGTATAGGCAACCCAGGTACATCCCTTCCTTTTTATCACCTTATCTTTAATCAGCCTCACTGTTACTGGAATCTCTACAGGTCCCTCGCCTGACTCAGCAGAAATTGACATTTGGGGATATTCCCGTCTTCTCTAAGTCCAGCCGATTGCTCTTTCTGAATAACACCTCTGAAAATGAGAGCTTGCTCTTCACATGGTATGCTGGTTCCCCAAATGCCAGTGAGGTAAGCATATACATTAGTATTTTTTAATTAATGATATTTCAATTCTGATGCCAATTTAGGAGTTGAATTAAATTGGTTACAACGTTTTTTTTTAAACAGCAAACACATCATACTTACCTGCTCTGTGTAATGGTTTTGCACAGAGCAGCCCAGATCCTCCTCTTCCCTGTTCCTCCGCCAGCGCTTCTAGCCCTTTCCCCATTTTGAGTGCTCCCAGAGCATACTGCTTACTCTGGGGGCACTCGTGCATGCTTGCTCCTGAGCCACCTCTGTGTGTCTATGGGACACAGAGTGCTGCTCAGCCCCGCCCCCCACTCCCTCCTCACTAGCTGTTATTGACAGCATCGAGAGTCAATGGCTCCTGCTGCTGTGTCTCAGCCAATGAGGAGAAGAATCAGGATTGGACTCAGATAAGTATCGGAGGGGGCTGTGGGGGCAGCTGCACAATGAAGGTTTTTACCTTCATGCATAGAATGTCTAACAGAAGACCAATTCTTATTTTTCCTGCACTACCGAACACAGCTCAGTTGATGAGGAATCTTTTTTGAAGTCTGCTTGAAAACCTGCATCCCCTTTGTGCTCAGTGGTTCCTCCACCGGACCTCCATGTCACTACTGTGTCCTGCAGTGATGTGAAGATTGGCAGGAGGAACCACTGGGTGTTGTGGAAGATACTGTCTTGGTTTTCCAACAGACTTGATGAGAATGGAGCCGCATTCTGTGCTGTGGGCAGCAGGAGCGGTTAGTATTAACACTCTTTACTTCATCCTGCAGATCGATGACAGGGTCACATTAAAAAAAAATGGGAGATTAAAAATGGATAAATGTGAAAGCTGTACTCAGGGTTCCTCCAGGGGTTATGTAAGAAGAGAGCAAAGACAGATCTCCTACCTACACTGACCACCAATGTAAGGGGTCACTACCAATGTGGGGGAGGGGGGTGCACTTTGGCCTTGGGTGCTAAAGGATCTTGTCCTGGCACTGTACATGGGACACATTAGGGGATATTTACTAAAACTGGAGCACTCAGAATCTGGTGCAGCTGTTCTTGGCAGCCAATCAGCTTCTCACTTCAGCTTGTTCAAATAAGCTTTGACAATAAAACCTGGAAGCTGATTGGCTTCTATGCACAGCTGCACCAGATTTTTCACACTCCAGTTTTAGTAAATAACTCCCATTGCGACTTATCAACCACCTTTGCTTGCAGGTTCTTCAGGTCTCGCCTCTTTCGGGTACTGTGAAGCCGGGTGAGAGTGTAAGTGTGGTGGTCACCCTTCAGTCTGCAGACCAGGCATCATTCTACGCTCTGGAGCTGGTGTGTGAGGTGAGGGGTGAAGGAGATATACGTATTCACTAACAAGGTGCAATGACAATTATCATACCAGTGGAAACAAGAACAACACCTCTTGCGCTCTATGACCCAGAGCAAGGGTGGATAGATGGAAACAGAACTTGTAGAAATTCGTCCAAAGGTTTTGCGGCTCTAAAAAAGGCTGGGGAAGCCTGACCTGTGAAGTGAAACAAAAAAGCGCACCAACCTTGCGCATTACCTCAGTAAAATGTGATTTTATTGAATTCAAAAATATACTCACAGAGAAGTATAAAAAGCATACAAGATCCTCACTGGAACTCTAGGAGTGTGAAACCAGTGCGAGTCTCATCACGAGGGCAGACTCTCAAAGTAAGGTTGACGCGTTTCAAAGAGAGTCCCTTCTTCGTCAGAGCTGTTGGTTTCACACTCCTAGAGTTCCGGTGAGGATCTTATACGCTTGTTATACTTCTCTGTTTGAGAGTATATTTTTTAATTCAATAAAATCCCATTTTACTGGGGTAATACGCAAGGTTGGTGCGCTTTCTTTTTGTTTCACTTCACAGCAATGACAATTAAGCCAAAGCAAACACTCAGAGTCAGCCTACTGCATCAAGATCACAAAAAAGATGAATTCTGATTGGTTGCTTAGAGTCACTGCAGCTTGTAAGCCCGTGAGTGTCATAATGTTATTTTCATGTACCATGTTATTAAAAAGCTTTACCCCATACCAGATCTTTATGGAGAAGGGCCTCGCTGAGTATGAACGGGCCATCAGAGACTGGGAGGAAGAAGAGGAGCGGCAGACAGTAGAATTCACAATTCATGAACCTGAGAAGAGATTTCAGATGGTAGGTTACTCACTATTAGAGATGAACACAAATATGTTGGATTTCACAGGAACGTGGAATGAAGGTGATTTTTGGTGTTTTAAAAGGGGCAATGGGCTTCAAATGGTCCCTGAGGGTTATGAAGATCTTGCCTAACCTGGACCTAGTGTACCGTATAATAATGACTCTCCTGGAAAATAACTCCCCATTTATTATTATATATATTATAATAACTCCCCAGTCATTTTTATATATGTACTAATAACTGTCTCTATGTAATAATAGCTCCCAAGCAGAAAAAGGCGTAAGTTATCTAAAATAAATTCCATTTTTGAATTAAATGTTTATTATTAAACAAATGAGACTAACGATGGTTTTTGAAAGTTTTTACATTGTAGATTTTTATTAAAGTAAACAAAAATTACACGTAGAATTGGGAAATATCAACATACATGTAATGTACAAAGTTATGTACATTTAAAATATCCTAGAATTCATAATGTGAATATGCACGTCTCCCAACGCTTTGTTTGATTTCTTCCATGGTTTTAATTTTTTACTTTATTTCTCTTCCGGAGAATATCATGTCAGAATTTGTACAATACAACGTCACTCTTCCACATATAATGCAACCTCACTTCCTGCATGCTGTTGCGTCGATAAAGAACTTGGGCTAGTCAATCACGTTCTCTGTTTATTCTTTGCATTTATAACTTGGAATTTGGCGTTTTAAAGAATTTGGCGCTTTAAAGAATTGATCCTCCAAATAATTAATTAATAATAACTTTCAATAATTAAAACCTGTTAACACTCTTACGTATATATTATCAGATTATGCATATCAATTTAAACTATTACTTTCAACTTTTATGTCATTTAGCTTCTTCAAAACTAGGGGAGTTATTATTACATAGAGGGAGTTATTATTACATATAAAAATGACTGGGGAGTTATTATTACATATAAAAATGACTGGGGAGTTATTATTACATGTATAAAAATGACTGGGAGTTATTATTACATGTATAAAAATGAATGGGGAGTTATTATTATTTGGGAGTTAATATAACATACTACACTGGTCTTTTGCCAAGGCGTCTCATTAGCCTCATTATTTTTTTCAAAGCAAAAAACAGACTGGAAAAAAAAAAAGAAACTGAATAAATACAGAGAACGCTAAATAAAAAACACTAACCTTAAAGCCCAACTCCAGACAACAAATGATGCATTGCAGTGGGTCTGCACCCGCACCGTAAAGGTTGATTGCATTTTTTTTCTATGGGAAAGGAGAAACTGTTTTACTTACCTGATCCTCTGCTATCCCAGCAGATGGCACTCCCCCGCCCTCCAGCGGCCATCAACATGTCCAATGCAGGACTACAGACCCTGCTTTGGTCTTGATGACATCAAGATCCTAGACCGCTGGAGTGTGAGGGAAAAGAGGATGTGGGGACCAGTCGAGAGTATGAGTAGATGATCAGGTAAGTACATTTTTTGGTGCTGTAAAAGGGTTTACTTAATGGTTCTACCCATGAGTTTGAGTGGAACATTTTTTTTTGTTCCCCTAGACCTAAATGAGCAATTAACCCTTGTAGTGCAGGCCCAGCCCCACTGCAAGGGATCATTTTTTTAGTTACACAATAAATAAAAATCTCAATAGATAAAAAAAAAAGAGACTCACCCCTATTTATTGTGTGGCTCATCCCTACTTATGTGACAACATGCAACTGAACATATGCTGATAAATTCAGCTGTGATAGTAAAGAAGACCTATTACAAAACGGCTCTTATAATTATGTGTTAATGCAATCTTGGTGGGCTTCTTAATGCCCAACTTCAGTCTCTAGACCCCCTCCTTCTGGTGACCCCCCCTTCCTTGTGTATTTTATTCCAGATTGCTTCAGGCTGGTCATGTGACACAAAGGGCCTTCTTCTGCATTGGGCAGTCCTTGATGATGCTGAGAGCCTCATCATGTCAGTGTTTGCTCTCCTCATCAATACTCTGTGAGTGAAGGGCACTATGATGATACCCTCACAGAGGCTGGGCCCTGATGCCCTGCACTCCCCAGGTTGCATGACATTGCAGTATGAAGCCTACAGCACAGATAAGAGATTGCTAATGACAGATGAAAGGTGTAAAACTGCACTACATGATGTTTTAAATCTCAGCTTTATGCTAACAATAAAAACATCCTCCTGGAAGTTAAAAACAAAACAAAATTTAAGACTGCAATACACACATCAACGTCAGCACTGTCCACTGCAGTACCTCTTCTCCACCATAAGATGTCCTCAGTCTTCCAAAAAACTTCCAAAAAAAAAACCCAGCATGTATTATGCAGTGGTCTCCACACTGTGGCTTGGGGTCCGGATGTGGCCCTCTGCCTTTATCTGGCCCTTAGGGCTCTTTTCCTCCCACTGATACAAGATGCTGTTATGCCCACTGACACCAACAACAGGGCATAAATCCTTTTACCTATTTCAACAATGGGACACCATTCCTGCCAGTAACACCAATAATGGGGCACTATTCCTGCTAGTGACACCAATAATGGGGCACTGTTCCTGCCAGTGACACTAATAATGGGGCACTATTCTTGCCAGTGACACCAATAATGGGGCACTATTCCTGCCAGTGACACCAATAATGGGGCACTATTCCTCCCAGTGACACCAATAATGGGGCACCGTTCCTGCCAGTGACACCAATAATGGGGCACTATTCCTGCCAGTGACACCAATAATGGGGCACTATTCCTGCCAGTGACACCAATAATGGGGCACTATTCCTGTCAGTGACACCAATAATGGTGCATTATTCCTTTCTATAATGCCAAAGATGAGATGCTCTTTACTCCCACTGGTAGCTTGAAAATTTCTACTTCTCCTGGACACAGTCCAGCCCACCTAAAGTCTTGAGGTCAATCAACTGACCCTTGTTTAGAAAGTCTGGAAGCCCCTGGTCTTATGTAGCTACAGCTGTAAACAAACATAAATATATTTCTGCTCCAGGCGGTCTTACAGACCATCCACTGGCTGGAGGTACATTGTAGTTGTGCAGATTGTGATGTCACCTCCTCACCTTTCCAGCTTGTCCAATCAGAGAACATTGCCATGCCAAGCAGGTGACCTCCTGTGTTCAGTAAGCAGCAGAGTAGCCATTGAGCACAGGGCCCAAAGCTAGTGGAGATGTCTAGAGTAGCCGTACCTACTACAGTGATTTCCAGCTTACAGGGGGATTGGCCAGGTATGGTTTATGCATAATTACACTAGGTCAAGCTGGCCCAATGTAATTGTAAAAATATCCATTTCTGGAAATCATCATAAAAGTGGAACTACACTCAAAATTACAAAACTTACAAGCAGGCAGGCTATTTCTCTAAATTTCACCCAAACCGTACTCTCCGCTCCTCGCAAGACCTCCTACTCTCTAGCTTCCTTGTCTCCTCCTCCCATGCTCATCTCCAGGACTTCTTCAGAGCTTCCCCCATCCTCTGGAACTCTCTACCCCAATTTATCAGACTATCGCCTACTCTGCTCACTTTTAGGCGATCTCTGAAAACCGATCTCTTCAGGGAAGCCTATCCCGCCCTCAGCTAATACTGGAATCTTCTACTCTTCCAACCAGTCCATCCCCCACAGTTATTACCTTTTGTACCACTAGCCCCTCCCTCCTAGATTGTAAGCTCCCAGGATCAGGGCCCTCCTAACCCTCTTGTATTGAACTGTATTGTTGCTGTATTGTCTCCCATTATATTGTAAAGTGCTGAGCAATCTGTTGGCTATATAAATCCTGTATTATAATAATAATAATAATATATATTGCAAAAGTAATGTCTCTTCTGCAATAAAATAAACCCACCTTACTGGCACCAGGAAGAAGGTGGGTAAAGGATGCCAGTGCTGGACAGGGACCCCTCACAGACATCATAGTGTTGGAGAGGAGGTAAGTATTGTGACTTTAGTTCCAATTTAAACTGATTCTAAAGCATAAACCTGATTTTTCTTAATGCATTCCCTGCAGTAAAGTAGAGAATGTTTAGGTAGTAGTATAGCCCCCTCACCACCCCCCACCACCCCCCCATAGTTACCTCACTCAGTCCAGCGATGTGCCTGTCTGTAGTGGCTCTCTCCCTCCTCCCTACACTCAGAGGCTTGGCTCAGTCGAATCCTGTGATGTGAGGGGGCGTGGCCAAGCTGTCACTGTCTATGGACACAGGCAGCGCGGCTTGGGATCGAGCCCGCATAAGTGCCCCCATACAGTAGCAAGCAGTTTGCTATGAGGGTACTTGCAGAAGAGGAGCCAAGAGTGCCAGCAGGGGACCTGAGAAGAGGAGGTTTGGGGAAGCTCTGTGCAATCACATTGCACAGAGCAGGTAAGTATATCATGTTTGTCATTTTTTTAAAAAATAGACTTTATAACCACTTCAAGTGCCTAATGACAACAATATGTATGCAGTTGTTTTTAAAAACCTTTTCTTAAGATTCTGTACTTCTCCCTGCATGGATTCACTTCCGATAAATGTAAGTGAATGTGATGGATTTGTGTGGTTGAATAAAATCTTTCAATATGAAAAACCTTTTCTCAATAGTTATAGTTGTGTTATGACCAGGGGCGAACTGACAACTCATGGGGCCCCCGGGCAATAGGGGATCATGGGGCCCCTGTGTCCTTGCCCAAACTCAAAAAAGCCTATGAAAAAGGTACCAGGGGCATCTCATGGGGCCCCCTACTGACCCCGGGCCCTCGGGCAGTGCCCAAGTTTCCAAATGGTCAGTCCGCCCCTGGTTATGACCATTGAATACATATTAACATTTTCTTGTGTTCCTAGAGCTGCCTGAAGTCTGGTGGCCCTGGAAGAAGTCAAAATAAAAACCAGCTGACTGAGATCAGGAAATACAAGGTGAGCCAGTGAATGATCTGCACAGGTAATGTAACATGGCAGACATATAACTACATTATGGCTTATTATTCATGGGCTCGTTGAAAAATAGTACTTCACAAGTGCTGGTCACATGACCAAAAACCGTCAGCATTCAGTTACTTGATCTCCATTAGTAGTCAATCGGAGTTTACATCAGCATGTCTCTTCGCTCTTTGGCAGAGATGATGTAACCATATAGCTAGGACAGATGACCTTCTTTCTGAAAATGCTGTTATAACCTGGCTGTCTCTGGCTTCAACATTTAATCACTGACTGTGAACAAGTATGGAGCAGGTGAAGTAAGAGCTCCTTAGATTGCAAACTTCAGGAATTGTAATACAAATATTTCTTTCATGATAGGTGTCTGAAAAGGTGACTACTGATTTCCCTTTTAGCTGAACTCTAAAAACCTACAAAAGACACAGCTTAAAGTGTTACTAAACCCCGGGCCCTGCATTCACTATATCCGGTCTCCCCGCACCCTGCATTCACTATATCTGGTCTCCCTGGACCCTGCATTCACTATATCTGGTCTCCCCGGACCGTGCATTCACTATATCCGGTCTCCCAGGACCCTGGATTCACTATATCTGCTCTCCCCGGACCCTGCATTCACTATATCTGGTCTCCCCGGACCCTGCATTCACTATATCTGGTCTCCCCGGACCCTGCATTCACTATATCTGGTCTCTCCGGACCCTGCATTCACTATATCTGGTCTCCCCGGGCCCTGCATTCACTATATCTGGTCTCCCCGGGCCCTGCATTCACTATATCTGGTCTCCCTGGACCCTGCCTTCTCTATATCTGGACTCCCCGGACCCTGCATTAACTATATATGGTCTCCCCGGACTCTGCGTTCACTCTATCTGGTCTCCTTGGACCCTGCATTCACTATATCTGGTCTCCCCGGACCCTGCATTCACTATATCTGGTCTCCCCGGACCCTTCATTCATTATATCTGCTCTCCCCGGACCCTGCATTCACTATATCTGCTCTCCCCAGACCCTGCATTCACTATATCTGGTCTCCCCGGACCCTGCATTCATTATATCTGGTCTCCCCGGACCCTGCATTCACTATATCCGGTCTCCCCGAACCCTGCATTCACTATATCTGCTCTCCCCGGACCCTGCATTCGTTATATCTGGTCTCCCCAGACCCTGCATTCCCTATATCTGGTCTCCCCAGACCCTGCATTCACTATATCTGCTCTCCCCGGACCCTGGATTCACTATATCCGCTCTCCCCAAACCCTGCATTCACTATATCCGCTCTCCCCAAACCCTGCATTCCCTATATCCGGTCTCCCCAGACCCCACATTCACTATATCTGGTCTCCCCGGACCCCGCATTCACTATATCTGCTCTCCCCGGATCCTGCATTCACTATATCTGGTCTCCCCGGTCCCTGCATTCCCTATATCCGGTCTCCCCAGACCCCACATTCACTATATCTGGTCTCCCCGGACCCTGCATTCACTATATCCCGTCTCCCCGGACTCTGCATTCACTATATCCGCTCTCCCCGGACCCTGCATTCACTATATCCGGTCTCCCACAGTACACACAACATGGAAATGCAATTATTTGAGTCAATATAAGTTGCTAAATACATTTTCTCATCAGCAGTATATAGCAGTCTTGTGACTTCTATCAGTGTTCGGCAGAGCACTGGTTAAAGCTTGTAGGAGGAGTTTTCTTTCTGCTCTGGAGGATGCAAAACTCCTGACCTCTGTCTATACAGTACCGATTGGCCCAGTGCTGATCACATGCACTCTCTCAAGAAAATAAAAACCTTTCTAGCGATACACACTAAACTGAGCATCTGCAGAATGGCTTATCAGGAGATAAGACGGACATTTGAACAAGAGGAGGAGCAGAAAAGTTGGGATCAAACGGCCTTTTTACACAACGCAGAGGATTAACCCCTTAGGCTCCGCAGTGAGTATAACAAGCATGCTTTACTGCATCTACAGACTGATTGTACTGTTGTGGGTTTAGGAACACTTTCAGTGCAGCCAAAATATAAAACACAAAAATCAACACAAGGCACATAACCTGTATTCAGTAGTGTACATTTAGCAGCATGTGTCCCTTGTGCTGATGCCTTTTCTGTTAGGTGAAACCCTCCAACCAGCAACTCCAACCTTAAAAGCCACATGAATGGAGGAAAGGTGGATGATTGATAGAAGCTGGGCGGAAATGGTGAACATATGAGAGCCTGCAACAGCCCCTTAGTTCTGGGAGCATGGGTGGAAGAGGATTTCACTGAAGAGGCATCAGCACGAGGAACACATGCTGCTGAATGTAAGTTATGCCCCTTGTGCTGATTTTTAGGTTTAATATTTTGGCTGCACTTAAACCTCCTTCGCGGTGTTCCTGAGTGTAGCTCGGGGTAAAATTTCTATACCAAAAGCGGTAACCCCGAGCTACACTCAGGCTTACCATGCGGCGTTGCTCAGGGGGTCCCTGCAATACTTACCTTGTCCTTCGCTCCCGCGATGTGTCCCCTGCAGCGTCCCCGGCCATCTCCTCCGGCCGATGCCGGCATCCGGCTTCCGTGTTCCGGTCCCTGTGACGTCGGGAAGCGGCGGGAAATTTGAATTTTTTAAAAAATGTCATTTTTGCTGTCATTGCTATTTCAATGCATTTCACATACATTTTGTCCCGAGTGCTTTGTCCGGCGCCCTGCCTGCATTTTGACTGTTCTATCTGCCTGGAAACTGAGAAACGTCCATGGCGTCCAAAAAGCGTCCCTTTATGACAAAAGCGGTTTTAGACCGGCTAGAGAACAGCGATAGTAAATCAGAACCACTTGAAGAATTGAGTGATAATGATTCGTGGGGGAAATTCGTCATCAGACACTGAAAACGATTTTGCAACTTTGTTCAGCGATGTGCGAATTTGCCTCTGTATTTCAAATTTCAGTGTTTTTGGTTTGATTATATTATTGAATTCAATTTATTATTATTATATTATTATTTTTTATGATTATTTATTAAATTATAATTTATGATTTCGTGTTTCAAATTTTATCATACCTGGAATGTTTACTAGACTCTTGTTCGGACAGATTTCAGTGAGTTATTCCTAAAAATTACAGCCTAGAATAAAAAACTACATATTTCCATGCAAAAAAAATGGTACCGCTTTCAGCACAAAAAATCGGAAAGAATCATACCGCTGAGGAGGTTAAGCTTTAATTTGTGTCTTTTTTGTAGGTTTCTAAAGTGCAGCCAAAATAGTAAACCTAAAAATCAGCACAAGGGACATTCAGCTATTCCTCCTACCAGTCCATCCCCTACAGTTATTACCTTTTGTATCACCAGCCCCTCCCTCTTAGATTGTAAGCTCCAAGGATCAGGGCCCTCCTATTCCTCTTGTATTGAACTGTATTGTTGCTGTATTGTCTCCCATTATATTGTAAAGTGCTGAGCAAACTGTTGGTGCTATATAAATCCTATATAATAATAATAATATAAATCCTATATAATAATAATAATAATAATAATAATATAAATCCTGTATAATAATAATAATTGTCCTGGCCATGCATGCGTATTAGTACCCCATTGACCTCTGTAGGGCTGTGTCCTAAGGCTAGAGATGATCCCATAGATGTCTATGAGGCTGTAATGCACAGAGGTGACCAGGACGGTGAAGACTTGCACTGCTGAATGTAAACAAATTTCATATCCATGGCCAATCAGATAAAGGAATTATGCGTTTGTGGAGGGAGAGGGTGGGTTAGTTTAGGGAAAAGGGGGGGAAAGGGATAATGCACTTTGTTTAACCACTTGCCTACCAGGCACTTATACCCCCTTATTTACCAGGCCAATTTTCAGCTTTCAGCGCTGCCGCACTTTGATTGACAATTGCGCGGTCATGCAACATTGTACCCATATGAAATTTTGATCATTTTTTTCTCACAAATAGAGCTTTCTTTTGGTGGTATTTATTCGCCACTGGGCGCTTTACTTTTTGTGCTATAAATAAAAAAAGTGCAAAAAATTTGAAAAAAAAAAAAAAGTTTCTTTGTTTCTATTATAAAATTTTTCAAACAGGTATTTTTTCTCCTTCACTGATGTGCGTTGATGAGGCAGCACTGATGGGCACTGATAGGCGGCACTAAAGGGCACTGATAGGCAGTACTAATGAGGTGGCACGGATAGGCGGCACTGATAGACAGCACTAATGAGGTGTCACGGATAGGCGGCACTAATATGCAGCACTGATAGGCGGCACTGATAGGTGACACTGATGATGGGTACTGATAGACGGCACTGACTGGCATCACTGCTGGGCACTGACTGGCGGCACTGACTGGCACAACCCCTGGGCACTGACTGGTGGCACTGCTGGGCTGCACTGGTGGGTGGCACAGGTGGGCAGCACTGGTGGGTGGGCACAGGTGGGTGGCACTGGTGGGCACAGGTGGGTGGCACTGCTGGGCACAGGTAGGTGGCACTTCTGGGCACAGGTGTGTGACACTGCAAAGTGGCACAGGTGGGTGCACTGCTGGGCACAGGTGGGTGGAGCTAGTGGGCGCACTGCTGGGCACAGGTGGGCGGAACTTGGGGGTGGCACTGCTGGGCACCGATCATCAGGGCACTGATCATCAGCGATCACGGAGATCACCAGGTGCGCGCCCCCTGGGGCGCGCAGGAGAGCGCGTTCTGGGAGGACGTCATTCGGCTATCTGCGGTCAGCAACTAGTTAAAGTGCTCTTCACCCTGAAATAGGATCAAAGATTGTTTACTGAATGATGTAACAATTGTATTCTGCCATGCAGACTCTACCACCGATCAAGAATGGTGGCAATGCCCGACCACCAGTCAGCCGAGACAGGGAGAGTCGCCGGGCACTAAAAGAAAGTCAAAAATTGCCGGTTCGACCTGAGCCACCTCTGCCCATCCAGCTTCACCTGTCCCTGACAGGCAGATCCCACCACACACCAGATTTTCTGAACCAATACCAGAACGACTTCCAACGTCACTTCCAGCAGCGGTAAGTAAATCCCTACCATCTTACTAGCGAAACCTTTTACATAACTGTTATTTTTGTTGTTACTTTTTAGGGCGAGGCAGCTTATTTTCTGTCACATGAGATTTGCATCAACATTTTTTTTTACATAAGGCTCCGTTCACACTAGTGCGACTTGTCATGCAAATTTGGAAATATAAAGTAGCATTACAAGTCACAGCCCATTGATTTCAATGGACCCCATTCCAATCTATGTGACTTAACCCTTGGCACCGGCACCTCCTGGCCCTTTAACCCTTTGAGGACCTTAAGATTTTGGAACGCCAAAAGAATCAATTTTTTTCGTTTTTAAACTTCGTACACTTCAGTTGCTGTAACTAAGCCATTTCATGAAATAATTGGCAAAAAGCTAGATCCATTTGTTGTTTGTTGATAAGAACTAATATTTTGACTCAAACCAAAAAAAAAAAAAAAAAGAGTTTTAAGTTCTTAACCACTTCCTGTCCGGACACTTTTACCCCCTTCCTGTCCAGGGCAATTTTTAGCTTTCAGTGCTATCACACTTTGAATGACAATTGCGCGGTCATGCAATACTGTACCCATATGAATTTTTTACCATTTTTTTGAGACAGATAAAGCTTTATTTTGGTGGTATTTATTCGCCGCTGGGATTTTTATTTTTTTTACTATGTAAATGAAAACGTACAAACATTTTGCAAATAAATAATATTTCATCATAAATCTTGGCCAAAATGTATTCCGTTATTTTTTTAGTAAAAAAAAAAAAAATCCAAAATTAGTTTATAACTAAAAATTATAATTTTTAAACATTTTTTTTACATTTTTATTTTATTTTTTTTTATATTATTTTTTATTTATTTATTTTTTTTTACATACTGTCACCCTAGCAGTACATGGTGACACTGTACTACTTGTGGGGGTGATGAAGATTTTTTTTTTTTTTTTTTTTACACTGATTGCTTTTACACCCATATAGGATGTAAAAGCAATCATTTCTCTTTCTCTCTGTCTGCATTCTTGCACTCATTGAGAAGTACTGAGTGAGCTGTGATTGGTCACACCTTGTCACATGTTACAAGACTGTTGTGAATAGCCTTGTACCATGTGACCTCTGTGATCATTCACAGATTTCACACATAGTAAGCAATGATGTCACAAGTGACATCTTTCTTACTACTTTGCATGTGATCACTGATTCGCCAATCAGAGATCACATGATCGGGACCTCGTACAGAGGTCCCGTCCGATGATCGGTGTTTCACTGTGTCCGGAGGATACAGCGGGCACCGGATCGCGGTGGTGCGCGCTCCCAGGGAGCGCGCACAGCTAGAAAAGGCGGGTGCCGTTTATGAACGGCAACCCGCCCCTGGACTGCCACCGCCCTGCCGTTTATAAACAGCAGGCGGACGGCAAGAGGTTAATCAGATGATACACGCAATTAAAAACATGGGACAAATACGTCCCTTGGTCCTCAAAGTGTTAAGGGTTTCAGAAGCCGGGAGGCGGGGTGGGGTTTTAGGGTCATGTTACCGCTGTGATTCACCATCACGGCGGTCACACGATCACGAAAGGTCCCGATCGAAAAGAGATCGGGACCTTTCCGTGAGTACCGGACATGTGTGCTGGGAGCACGCAGGGTGCACACTCTTAGCACATATGTTTTTCTTAATTGCACGCAAAAATGCGGCCGCTCGGCTTAAAGGCCCAGACGCTGGGAGGCCGCACATTTGCGTGCGGCTGGCACCAAGAGGTTGAGTAACTTTGAAAAGGTTCCTGCACTACTTTGATGTGACTTTCTTGTGACTTAGGGTTCATGTACACTGCAGCTGATAAACGGACGTTCAGGAGCTGTTCAGCTATTTTTTTCAGCAGCCCCTGAACTCTCCCTAATGTTTTCCTATGTGTCCGTGTACACATCTTCATTTACAGGCAGTTGAGTTTACAGTCGTTTTTTCGAACGCACCAAACTTGCATTCAGGAGTAGATTTTACCGGCGTTTCAAACCTCAAACGCTTGTAAATGCGTGTAAACGCGGTTAACCGCATTTAGAAGCGTTTGCGTTTAGAAGCTCTTTTTAACTGTTCCATGTCCAGATGCTGCCCAGAGCCATTTTTCATCATCGGAAATGCATGCAAAGCGTTTTCCATGTATTGAGATGGACCCGGTACACCAGCGCAGTCAGTTCCAGGTTTCGCGTGCAGGAAAAAATGGCAGAATGTGCCGCATTATTCTCATGATGGGATCCATAGTGAATACAACCAGAAAAGACAGGTCATCTCAACACATACTGCTCTCTCTGCTTCTGCTCTCTCTATTTCTCTCAAAATGTCTGAAATAGTAAATTTTTTACTATTTTTCAGTGCATTCTGGGCATTTGGAAGGTCTCCTGAGGTTATCTTTTAACAACTCTTCTAAGCGCAAATGTGCATAAAACTGACATTTTTTTACCTACGATTTCCAGCAGTCAGTTTACATCATTCAGAAGAGTTTTCCAAACGCCCCGTGTACATGAGCCCTTAAGTGTCAGAGAATGTAAAGTTGTATGAAAGTTGCACCTGAAAACTCAGGACTTTGGAGTCGCACTAGTGTGAATGGAACCTCAATTGAAATTGTCAGTTGTATTTTCTATTACTAATGCGTGTGCAGGGGCGGACTGACCATTGGGGAACTCAGGCACTGCCCGAGGGCCCGGGGTCAGTAGGGGGCCCCATGAGATGTCCCTGGTACCTTTCATAGGCTTTTTTGGGTGTGGTTTGAGTGTGGGCAAGGACACAGGGGCCCCATGATCCCCTATTGCCCGGGGGCCCCATGAGTTGTCAGTCCGCTCCTGTGCGTGTGTGTCCTCTTATTTTTTTTATGTGATTTAAAATACCATTACATTTGCACTTGTTTTCACATTAATTTTATCCACTCCCATATAAACTTTTCATCAACAAGACTTCAGAGTTATTACCCTGAAAATGCTGACCCCCCACGCACGCCATGCATGCATTGCACACCATTGTGGGTTGGTTTTGGCGTGGCCCCATTCACTTGAATGGGTCGCATTTGGGACCACCTGATGTTTAATTTTTGCCTTGGCTGTGGCAAGGGTATAGCCTTGAGCGGCAGCATTTCTGTGTTGGGGGGGAGGGTGTAATCTAAGCCATCTGTTTTTACCACCCCCTGGCCACTCATGTGAACAAGCCCTTACTGTTTTCCCATTACTGATAACATACAACTCTGCAGTCTGTATTATGCAAAATAATATTAGTAATTAACATAGTTGTTGCAGCTCCATTGTTAAACCTGAACAGGACAATACTTTAATAAATGCCTTTATATCACTAATTGTAGTGTTTGTTATTAGAGGTGCCTATTGGAAATATATTTTTCACAAGGACCCGGTTGCAGTCAGACCAGTTATACTTATATCTTATAAAATACTTATTTCCTCCTGTGTCACCCGGTTTAAAATCTCTGATCCAGGGGCGGACAACTCATGGGGCCCCCGGGCAATAGGGGATCATGGGGCCCCTGTGTCCTTGCCCAAACTCAAAAAAGCCTATGAAAAAGGTACCAGGGGCATCTCATGGGGCCCCCTACTGACCCCGGGCCCTCGGGCAGTGCCCGAGTTTCCAAATGGTCAGTCCGCCCCTGCTCTGATCACTTCCTGATGGATATCAATGTATTGTAATATGGAAGAGCATACCATATTATGGACGTTCTATTTTGCTTGGTGGCTGCTAATGGGCCATAATTACAGGTGACATGCACAAAACTCCATTACACTGCAATATAATAGTTCTAATTAGGTTTCTTTTCTTTAAGGGTATGCCCCAGGCAAAGTATAAATGAAGCTTTACCCCGGGTTCACACTGATGCTGTGCGGAATTCGCAACGTTTTCAGTGTGAATTCCGTACCGCATCACAATCGCACCCCGTTTATGCGAACTGATGCGGGTGTGTATGTTAAGTTAACAACACCCCGACAGAGGTCCGCAAAATGCAGTGCGATGTGCAGAATAAGATTGCATAGGTGGGAATACCCATGCGATCTGATTCTAGTACGGGTGCAGTGCGAATAGAGCCATACAAAATCGCATGTGATTTGTACAGGAATGCGGTGCGGTTCTTGTGCGAATCACATGGGATTTACCGCACCGCTGTAGTGTGAACCCCGGCTGAAAGTAGAACTCCAGGCAAATGTTTTTTGTAATTTTAGGTTTGTAAAGAAAAGTTACTTCTGCTGATATGGAAGGTCAGGACCACTGCTCTGTACTCTATACTTTGTAAGTTATACTTTTATGCATGCTGGTTAGTACAGCTCCCGCTATACTTCAGGCTGCCCCCTTCTCCTCTTAGCAATTCGCAGAACGCCTTGTAGTCTTTGAATGGTTCGCAGAATATAGAGTATTCTGTGAATGGCCATGTGAAGGGGCGGGGGGGCGGGGGGGGGGGCAGATAAATGACGCTAGTGCTTCTGTGTATGAGAACTACAGCTCCCATATCTGCAAGGGGCTGGAAGTATAGCAGAAGCTTTACTAACTGGCATGAATAAAAGTATAAATTGTACGGAGGTAGTATTCCTGACTTGCAAACACATCTACAAAGGTAACTTTTATTTACACACCTCTTATTACAAGAAAAAACCTTTGCCTGGAATTTTGCTTTAAGGTGAACCAATGATTTGTCCAAAGGAAAGGTTCAGTTTAATTTCTAGTCCGTCAGGTGTCTCCTAAAGGGGTATATACAGTGGGGCAAAAAAGTATTTAGTCAGCCACCAATTGTACAAGTTCTCCCACTTAAAAAGATGAGAGAGGCCTGTAATTGGCATCATAGGTAGACCTCAACTATGAGAGGCAAAATGAGAAAACAAATCCAGACAATCACATTGGCTGATTTGGAAAGAATTTATTTGCAAATTATGGTGGAAAATAAGTATTTGGTCAATATGAAAAGTTCATCTCAATACTTTGTTATATATCCTTTGTTGGCAATGACAGAGGTCAGACGTTTCCTGTAAGTCTTCACAAGGTTGGCACACACTGTTGCTGGTATGTTGGCCCATCCTCCATGCAGATCTCCTCTAGAGCAGTGATTTTTTTTGGGCTGTCGCTGGGCAACACGGACTTTCAACTCCCTCCTATGGGGTTGAGATCTGGAGACTGGCTAGGCCACTCCAGGACCTTGAAATGCTTCTTACGAAGCCACTCCTTCATTGCCCGGGCGGTATGTTTGGGATCATTGTCATGTTGGAAGACCCAGCCACGTTTCATCTTCAATGCCCTTGCTGATGGAAGGAGGTTTGCACTCAAAATCTCACGATACATGGCCCCATTCATTCTGTCCTGTACATGGATCAGTCGTCCTGGTCCCTTTGTGGAGAAACAGCCCCAAAGCATGATGTTGCCACCCCCATGCTTCACAGTAGGTATGGTGTTCTTTCGATGCAACTCTGCATTCTCTCTCCTCCAAACACGACGAGTTGTGTTTCTACCAAACAGTTCTATTTTGGTTTCATCTGACCATATGACATTCTCCCAATCCTCTTCTGGATCATCCAAATGCTCTCTAGAAAACATCAGACGGGCCCGGACATGTACTGGCTTAAGCAGGGGGACACGTCTGGCACTGCAGGATCTGAGTCCCTGGCGGCGTAGTGTGTTACTGATGGTAGCCTTTGTTACGTTGGTCCCAGCTCTCTGCAGGTCATTCACTAGGTCCCCCCATGTGGTCCTGGGACTTTTGCTCACCGTCCTTGTGATCATTTTGACCCCACGGGGTGAGACCTTGTGTGGAGCCCCAGATCGAGGGAGATTATCAGTGGTCTTGTATGTCTTCCATTTTCTAATTATTGCTCCCACAGTTGATTTGTTCACACCAAGCTGCTTGCCTATTGCAGATTCAGTCTTCCCAGCCTGGTGCAGGTGTACAATTTTGTTTCTGGTGTCCTTCGACAGCTCTTTGGTCTTCACCATAGTGGAGTTTGGAGTGTGACTGTTTGAGGTTGTGGACAGGTGTCTTTTATAGTGATAACAAATTCAAACAGTTGCCATTAATACAGGTAATGAGTGCAGGACAGAGGAGCCTCTTAAAGAAGAAGGTACAGGTCTGTGAGAGCCAGAAATCTTGCTTGTTTGTAGGTGACCAAATACTTATTTTCCACCATAATTTGCAAATAAATTCTTTAAAAATCAGCCAATGTGATTGTCTGGATTTGTTTTCTCATTTTGTCTCTCATAGTTGAGGTCTACCTATGATGTCAATTACAGGCCTCTCTCATCTTTTTAACTGGGAGAACTTGCACAATTGGTGGCTGACTAAATACTTTTTTGCCCCACTGTACAGTGTCTGAATACTGTGTGTGTATATAATTTATATATATATATATACATATATATATATATACACAGTTAAGTCCATATATATTTGGACACAGGCACAATTTTAGTTTTATGTGTAGAGAATATAGCGAGTGCTACTTAACGTATTAAATTGAGATAAAAGCCGCTAGAACACCAAAAAGGTAACCAACCAACCTTTCCAAAAGACTAAAGAAATAAAAGGTGCAGCGCTAAGAGCTAAAATGCAAATGACAACAGACTAATATGTGCAATATGCAAAACTTATATGAATGCACAGGGTGCGATAACAATTAATAATCACACAAACGTCCAGATCACAAAGTATAAATCATATCAATCATATAGGATCCTGTCCGTGGTGAGAATGTGTGCAATCCAGAGGTGAAGATAGTTCAATGAATAGAATGCGCACTCACCAGAAGTGCGTATTAAATACGCATGAAAGAAGTGTCTTTTCTCATCAAACACCTAGGTCATCAGCATTCTGGTCAGGCCGCACTCTACATCATCCTCTGCTTCCCCGTAGTAATAGGGCCCCAAGGTTCATCAAGCAATCACAGGCATCAGAGGTCCCCTTTATTTAAAACAGGCACTGTGGAAGGTGGTGCTCCCAGAGAGAGCCCAATAAGGGACGCCACATAGTATAATATTGCTTTGATGCGTTTTAATTGAATTTATTAATAAAAAAAAGATAGTACTGACCAAAAATTCAGGATGGCCACCAGCGGTGGCTAGATGTCCAGATGCTGTAGCCCCCCGGACGTGTTTCGTGCTAAGCACGTCCTCATAGGGTGCAGGGCTTACAATTTTAGTTCTATTCAGGCTATAGTTATATAATGGATATGGGCTGAAAGTGCGCACTCTCAGGTTTAATTTGAGGGTATGTGCATCCAAATTGGAGGAAGGGTTTAGGAATTACAGCTACCCCTCCCCTTTTTTCAAGGGACCAAAAGTAATTGGACAATTGAATCAAAAGCTGTTTTATGGCCAGGTGTGGGCTACTCCTTCATTATTTCTTCATCAATTATGCAAGTAAAATCTAAAATTGTGCCTGTGTCCAAATATATATGAACAAAATACGATTCCTCCTGCGCTCCAGGACCCAGGCCGGTGGCGAGTAGGTGAAATCAAACCCAAACGAAACGACCACCAGAGCATGAAAGGTCGTGCAGCTCCAAAACAAGGCTGGGGAAGCCCGAACAATACTGCAAAGTGAAAAAAACAAGAAGCGCACCAACCTTGCGCATTAGTAACCAAAATTTATTAGTAAAGGAATGGTACTCACAAACAGCGAATAAAAACAGGCATGTAAGTCCTCCAAGGGACTTCAGAGACAAGAGGCCAGCGCGAATCCCATCATGGGGGTAGACACTCAGTACAGCTGACGTGTTTCGAAGGTCGTACCTTCTTCCTCAGAGCTCTGGTTACTGAGGTAATGCGCAAGCTTGGTGTGCTTCTTGTTTTTTTCACTTTCCAAATATATATGGACCTAACTGTATGTGTGTGTGTATATATGTGTATATATATATATATAAAATGTATTTATTTATTTCAGGTACTTATATAGCGCCTTCAATTTACGCAGCACTTTACATCCTGCAGGGATCGTCGGCTTGCTTTACAACTTACCTTTTCATGGAGCGGGTCCGGTGTCACCCTGTGCGATAGGTGTCACCCGGTATGGCGCGCACCCCCCGCATCTGCCTAGGGACGCCACTGGTGGGTGGTTGCTGCAGGCTCGGCAACGTAAATGTATGCTGCCGGCTATTTTCTGGGTTTGGGGTGCGTATGCATGCGCCTCCTGCTGACCCAAACTATGATTGGACACAGCGCGAGTTTGTCAGCAGGTTTCAGCCGATGATTTTGTCTGAAGCCTGCTGATCGAATGTGGCAAATCACAGCATAGAGTTTTCTGTTTACAAACATAGAGAACTCTGTGTACACAGAACTGTGATCTGGCTGTTTCTTCTCCCTGAAAAGCAGGGAGAAAAAGAACAGCCAGATCTGTGAGTACAAGCAGCACACATTACACTTGTTAGGCACACAGTTAACCCCTTGATTGCCCCTTAATGGTAACCTCTTCCCAGCCAGTGTCATTAGTACAGTGTACAGAATTATATTGGATCACTGTATTAGTGTTGCTAGCGACGTCAGTGTCAGTCATTTAGTGTCCCTCCTAGCTAGTGGCTGTTAGTGCCAGATTGCTCGCCACACTATTACAGTCACAATCACTACTATAAGTTGCTGATAATCGCCATTACCAGTATAGCATCTACAGCTGTGTAAATTCCATTTTATATATATCATGGATTGTAGACACTATAATTTTCACACAAACCAATCCCTGAGGTCATCACAGAGGACAAGGGGACGCTCTCTATGTCTGGAGGAAAAGAAATGTAATCTCCAAACATGGAAAGGTTTCTTCACAGTGAGAGCTGTGAAAATGTGGAATAGACTCCCTCAAGAGTTGGTTGTGGCCAGCTCAGTGGATTGCTGTAGGAAAGTCCTGGATTCTTTCTTGGATACACAGAATATAACTGGATATAACATTTATAGGTAAAGTTGATCCAGGGAATATCTGATTGCCTCTCGGGGGATCAGGAAGGAATTTTTTTCCCAGCAGGAGCAAATTGGGTCATGCTTTGCTTTTTTTTTTTTTTTGCCTTCCTCTCGATAAACTGTGGGTATAGGATTATAACTTTTTTTTTTTTCTATGGTTGAACTGGATGGACTTTTTTCAGCTTTTTTTTCAGTCTTTTTTCAGCCAGACTAACTATGCAACTATCAATCAATATACACCTTTTTGGATTTTTTTTTTACAAAAAACATGTAGCAAAATATATTTTCTACTTTCTGTTTTAAAACATACAAAATAATAAAATACATTTCTTCATAAATTGAAGCCAAAATGTAATTGTTTTTATTCCAACTTTTTGGTTTTTTTTAAATTTATATCATAAAAAACCCAGTGATGATCAAATACCACCAAGAAAAGCACTATCTGTGTGAAAAAAAGGATTTAAATTCTGTTTGGGTACAGTGTTGCATAACCGCCCAATTGCCAGTTAAAGTAGCTAGGGTTCAAGTGGTTAAAGTGTTATCAAACATGTAAAGCATGATATATAGCAGCATATTTTTGTTGGATGCCTGGCTTCTGTTTGCAGACTCTCATTTCGTTTCAATTTCTTTGCAAAATAACACTTTCCATTTTTAGGGTGGCTGTGCTGCTTTGCAAGGTCCCCTGAAGCCCTGCTGTTGCTGCCCTTACCAGCATTCTTCCACCCGGAACGGCAGCTTGATGTGCCGCTACTTCATACGTCACACAGGCAGCTCAGAAGCCCAGGAATGCAAGTCGCTCCCCATCTCCTCCTCCAAGGAGATTGATTGGCAGCAACTTCCAAGATGGCGCTGGCCGCTGTTAAGAGAACAATAGGATATTTCTCAATAATCAATTGAAAATACATGTATTGATTGGTAAAAACTGACATATCAAATATGCAATTGATTGTTTTTAGACTCTTTTGGTGCATGCGAGTAGATCAGTCATGTGCCATTTACTGTGTGCACTGCCCAAACAGCAAGTTCAGGGAAGCAGCACTGACTGAGAGGAAGCCAAAGAAATTGTAAGGGACGGAAGACATTATTTGTAAAAAGAAAGTTTACATGGATATGAATGAATACTTAATATTAATAATAATAATAATGTAAAAAAAAAAGGAGGATGGTTTAATACCACTTTAATCAGAGCTGTGATTCTACGTTTGTAACCCACGTAAACTGGAATTCTGTGTTTTCCTTTGTTTTCTGTACAGGCTACCCAAGATCAAGATGGAAAAGGCAATTCCTGTGCCCCTTCAGCCAGAGACAGGAGAACCAGACAGACACCCTGATAAACCTACCAAGGCAATGCAAGAAATGGCCACAGACATCATGGCGGCAGTGATTAGGTGATATGACAAATCCAATATCTCTGTTCAGTATTATGGGAGAATGTCTGCACGGCAATTTGATTCTGGGTGGAACCAGAGACAAAAGCTGGGATATCGTCTTTCAGACTTGAAATGACATGTTTATGACATGACAAGGCCAGGGGCGGACTGAAAACTCATGGGGCCCCCGGGCAATAGGGGATCATGGGGCCCCTGTGTCCTTGCCCAAACTCAAAAAAGCCTATGAAAAAGGTACCAGGGGCATCTTATGGGGCCCCCTACTGACCCCGGGCCCTCGGGCAGTGCCCGAGTTTCCAAATGGTCAGTCCGCCCCTGGACAAGGCTATGTTTCAGGAATATAGGCTGTTGAAATACATATATTTTACCTGCAAAGAATTTGTAAATCTGTCCATTCAGTTGTAAGATTTACACAGCTCTGCCAGACAGTGCCAGCAATATCTGGCAGTTAAGCAATGTGGTCTTATCACCTTCCTGTCCTAATGCAGGCCATAGACGGGTTGAAAATCTGCCGATTTATCGGCTGAAAAACAAATCGGCCGATTTTCACACCGTTAGTGGGTTAATTGGTCGGCCGTTTTTCAGGGATTTTGCACATTTTTTTTATCGGGCATGTTGGAAAATTTGCGGCCGATTTTGACGATCGGCCAAATTTCCCAGCAATGATGGGCAAATCGGCTGATCGTTTTACTGATAAAAAAATCTGCACATGAGCCATGACCTGCAAGAAGAAGGAGAAGAAGAATTATTCCAGTCCACTATTATATTTTATATGAAAAAGTCTTGCGGTTGCAACAATGTATCCAAATAAAAACATTGTAATCCAAATAAAAACATCTGTATCCAAATAAAAATATTGTAATCCAAATAATGTATTACAATGTTTTTATTTGGATACATTGATGCAACCGCAAGACTTTTTCATATAAAATATAATAGTGGACTGGAATTATTCCTCCTCCTCCTTCTCTTCCTATTCCTCCCCTGCAAGGGACAGAAGTTATGGGGTTAATGCAGGCCATAGACGGGACTAAAATCGTCCGATTTTTTTTATCGGTGGTAATGTCAGCCAATTGAACGACCGATTTTTCATTTGTTTTTTCAAAATCGGTCGATGTTCAACCCGTCTATGGCCTGCTTTAGCCTCTGATTACACAGCAAGGGAGCAGCAGCAGGCTAGTTGAGTCATCTCCTGCTCACTCCTCCTATCAGCTTGCAACGGAGCCTGATTGGCTTAGAGCAGGGGTAGACGACCTCTTGGTGACGGCCGACCGTAAATGTGCGGCCTCCCAGCCTCTGGGCCTAGACGCCGAGCGGCCGCACATTTGCGTTCTAGCACACATGTCCGGTACTCATGGAGAGGTCCCGATCTCCTCTTTCGATTGGGACCTTTCTTTATCATGTGACGGCGTGTCACAGCAGTCACATGACCCTAAACCCCAACCCACCTCCCGGCTTCTGAAACCCTTAAAGGGCCGGGAGGCACCGACACCAAGGGGTTAAAGCGGTGGAGATATACCTGAACAAAATGGGAAAAGTCAAAGGTCACCGCACCTGATTTAAACCTCTAATTGTCGTACTACCGTGTCACAAGCGTGTACATTGCACAGCAATCATGGATTTATATCGGGTGGTGAGGAGACAACATATCACCTCCTCTCTGCCTCTCAAACCAAAACTCCTTTTCAGAGGAGCAGCAGTGTCCGCTGCACTTGTGGATGAGCCCTTAGTTGCATTTGGCAGCGGTACCCTTAGGACTCGTTCACATGTAAAGTTGGGGGGGGGGGGGTAAAACCCTGCGGTTTGGTCACAGTTTTACTACTCCAATCGCTACCCCCTTTAGCTGCAGAGGCAGCAACCAAAAGGTGTACACATGTTGCAGCAGGAATCAACCCCCCTGTTGCTACTGCCTGCTAATTGTGACCCAAAAGGGGCCACTCTGCAAGCACCCTGCAACTGTATGCATCTACGGGGTTCAAGGGGTTAAAGCAGATGGTGAGAAAGCAACACAACGATGCCTGCTTTACCGCTTGCTTGCTGTACTGCACATGGTTGCAGGGCACTTGCAGAGCTGCCTCATTTACTTAAATGGGTCATGCTTGGAAGCTGCTACACCCACCAGCCATGACAGGGCGTATAACTCCTGCTGTGCCTGCAACATGTGTACACCCCTGGTCACCTCAGCTAAAGGGGGTGCGGTTGGGGTGGTAAAAACACGTCTTAACTATAGGGTTAAAACTACAAATGTAAATGAACCTTTACTGTTTTGATCCCCCTATAAGACTGCTTTCACGCTGATGTGCTGCGGTTTACCTGCACCACGAGTCCAGTGCATCTGTGATTTTCCTGGGTTAGCTGCACTTTGCCATACATTTCTATTATATCCTGCAGGTGTGGTGCACTTTCTTAAAGCGCACCGAGAGAGAGAAAGAGAGAGAGAGTGTTATTACCTTTGGTACCACTTGCCCCTCCCTGCATGGAAGAAAAATATATTTTATAAATATTCTTCCCAAATACAGTGCCATATATTTGAAAAGGTACAATTTTCGCCATATTCAATATATTTAAAAAATATATATATATACTGCATGTTGCAATGCATTTTTATCACAAAACATATGAAAAATATTTTTAAAAATATGTTTCAAATATACTGTATGTCTTTAAAAATGCAAATCTACATTTTTGGAATGCATTTACAAATATATGTTAAAATGACTTTTTTATATGTTAAAACAAATCTGAAGAGTATATTTGAAAAAAAATTTTTTTAAAAAATATACATTTTTTTAAAATATATTCTTCAGATTTTTTTTAACATATAAAAAAGTAATTTTAACATATATTTTTACATATATTTGTAAATGCATTCCAAAAATGGAGATTTGTATTTTTAAAGACTTACAGTATATTTGAAATGTATTATTCATATATTTTGTAATAAAAACGCATTTCAACATGCAGTATATATGTATATATGGGCAGCACAATGGCTAAATGGTTAGCACTTCTGCCTGGCGCTCCACATCTGCCTCCCCCCTCTGCCAATCCCTTCATTGGCTCCCGATTGCCCAACGCATCAAGTTCAAGCTGCTAACCCTGACCTACAAGGCCATTTACAATACCGCCCCGAGCTACATAACTGACCTGATACCCAGCTACTACCCTACCCGTGCCCTCCGCTCCTCACAGGACCTCCTGCTCTCTAGCTCCCTGGTCTCCTCCTCCCACGCCCGATTGCAGGACTTCTCCAGGACTTCCCCCATCCTCTGGAACTCCCTACCCCAATCCATCAGACTGTCACCTACCCTCCTCACCTTCAGGCGCACCCTTCAGGGAAGCCTACCCCAACCTCACCTAACACCCGACCTCACCTAACAACTAACCTCCTCCACTCCACCCACCACTCCATCCCCCACAGCCATCTCCTCCTGTGCCACCTTCCCCTCCCTCCTAGATTGTAAGCTCGAAAGAGCAGGGCCCTCGAACCCCTCATGTATTGTATAGTTACTGTCTTTTCTCATGTTCTATCCCCCTTGCTACTGTACAGCGCTGAGCATACCCTTTGGCACTATATAAATACTGTATAGTAATAATAATAGTCCGAATCCCAACCACGGCACCACCTGCCTGGAGTTTGCATGTTCTCCCTGTGCCTGCGTGGGTTTCCTCCGGGTACTCCTGTTTCCTCCAACACTCGATAGACATGCTGGTAGAAGAACTGGATCCTGTCTAAATTGTCCCTAGTATGTGTATGTATGAATGTGAGTTAGGGACCTTAGATTGTACGCCCCTTGAGGGTTAGGGACCTTAGATTGTACACCCCTTGAGGGTTAGGGACCTTAGATTGTACCCCCCTTGAGGGTTAGGGACTGATGTGAATGTACAATATATATGTAAAGTGCTGTGTAAATGGACGGCGCTATATAAGTACCTGAAATAAATAATAAATAAATTATATATATATATTTATTGAAATATATTTTGAAATATTTTGAATATGGCCAAAATTGTAGCATTTCAAATAAATGGAAATATATTTGGGAAGAATATTTTTAAAATATATTTCAAATATATTTTTCTTCCGTATGGGTCCCTATTAGATTGTAAGCTCTTATGAGCACAGCCCTCTCGTATTTTATTATATTGTAACTGTATTGTCTCCCTTTATATTGTAAAGTGCTGAGCAAACTGTTGGTGATATATAAATCCTGTATAATAATAATAATAATAATAGAAGTGTTGTCTGGTATCTCCAGGGAGTTTACTTTGGCTGATATAGGGGGATCACAGGTTGAATTTAGCTCCTGTATTATTACTAGAATGGCTGACTGTTTTTAAAGCTCACACAGAACTCCAATGCACAGGATTCACAGCCGTCTGTTGTGCTTAAGGGCTATAATCACACAGGTACAGATCCCCTAAGGGCTCGTTCACACTAGGCTGTTTTGCCAACGCTTGCCAAACGCCCCTATAGCGTTTGGCAAGCGTTGGTCCGGCATTTGCGGAGCGTTTTTTAACGCTCGGCAAACGCTCCGCAAACGCTCCGCAAACGCCGCATGCGCGGTTTAGCGGCAGTTGCTAGGCGTTTGCCGAGCATTAATAACGCCCCACAAACGCCTATAATGCAGTTTGAGTGGTGTTACCGCTCCGCAAACGCCCCGCAAACGCGTCACAACCGCACCGCAAACGCCGGCCGGGCGTTTGCGGAGCGGCACCATAGACGAGAATAGGAGGCTTCAACGCCTCCAGACTTGTCCAGAGGCGTCCGTTTTGCCGCGACGCAAACGCTCCCATTAGAACAGCACCATGTGCTGTAATGTGCAGAATTGGCAGAGGCGTTTGGGAAGCGGTAAAAACGCTTCCCAAACGCCTTTCTGCCGCCTGCACACAACGCTAGTGTGAACGTAGCCTTAGAGCACGAAAAGCTGTTTGTTTTCCTTTTTGTACTGGGGTATAACTGCGTGCCGGCAGATTGTATGGGTGGATATGCACTAGCTGTAAGTAGTCACCCGTGTAGCTGACTTTGACAGGTACACAGGGATGGGTGTACAGGCTCTGTGTCTGGGATAATGAGCCCATCCCTGCACACTTGTCAAACTGGGCTGTGCAGGTGAGTGTGTACAGCCGATGCGAATCCATTCATTCACGTAGGCTGCCTGTATGCAAAAAAACAAACAGCTCTTCACACCATGTGATTCAGCCTTTGAGGACCATAAGAATCAATTTTTTTGTTTTTAAAGTTCGTACACTTCAGTTGCTGTAACTAAGCCATTTCATGAAATAATTGGCAAAAAGCTAGATCCATTTGTTGTTTGTTGATAAGAACTAATATTTTGACTCAAACCAAAAAAAAAAAAAAAGTTTTAAATTCTTAATCAGATGATACACGCAATTAAAAACATGGGACAAATACGTCCCTTGGTCCTCAAAGGGTTAAGCCTCAAATCTGAAGTATGATCAGCTTAAATTTTGTCTTCCCTAATTCCTCCCTCCCGCCTCATCAACATGCCAATAACACTTTTAAATAAAACCTTTCAGTTTTTTATTATTTATCTTATTTTAGGTTCAGTCATCTCATCATTGGGTCTCTGTGCCTCTCTATGCAGTGCAGGCAGATCATTAAAATACATAAAACTTTAAAACAGCACAAATATGTAAAAATAAATAAATACACACTGTAATAAAAAATGAAAAATAATAAAAAAATAAAAAGTAAGTCCCACTTCAAATCGATAGTGACTAAAAAATATTAAAAAAAAATAAATATATATATATTCATGAAAGTCCTCTTTCAAAGGAAACTTTTAGCCCGTGCTTCCACCAAAATAGTGCTCAAATACTACACCACACTCACCAGATTTTGGTGAAAAAAACACCTTTTAGGGTTTTTTTTGGGGATCCTAGACCCAGTCAGTATGCCTCTAATCACCAGATAGTCCTGGATTTCCCCCACTGGTGCTCATTCCTATTCAATGATTATAACATCTCCTTTTATTTTTTTTGTTCTACTGATTCTTATTTAAACAGACATTTTTCTACAAATATAATAGTAGGCATGAGTCTATGGCAGTGTTTCTCAACCGTATTTCAGTCAAGGCACCCTTTACAATTATGGACAGTCCTGAGGTACCCTTTAAAATTATGGACTGTCCTGAGGTACCCTTTAAAATTATGGACTGTCCTGAGGCACCCTTTAAAATTATGGACTGTCCTGAGGCACCCTTTAAAATTATGGACAGTCCTGAGGCACCCTTTAAAATTATGGACAGTCCTGAGGCACCCTTTAAAATTATGGACTGTCCTGAGGCACCCTTTAAAATTATGGACTGTCCCGAGGCACCCTTTACAATTATGGACAGTCCTGAGGCACCCTTTAAAATTACGGACAGTCCTGAGGCACCCTTTAAAATTACGGACAGTCCTGAGGCACCCTTTAAAATTATGGACTGTCCTGAGGCACCCTTTAAAATTATGGACAGTACCCTTTAAAATTATGGACTGTCCTGAGGCACCCTTTAAAATTATGGACTGTCCTGAGGCACCCTTTAAAATTATGGACAGTCCTGAGGTACCCTTTAAAATTATGGACTGTCCTGAGGCACCCTTTAAAATTATGGACAGTCCTGAGGCACCCTTTAAAATTATGGACTGTCCTGAGGCCCCCTTTAAAATTATGGACTGTCCTGAGGCACCCTTTAAAATTATGGACAGTCCTGAGGCACCCTTTAAAATTATGGACAGTCCTGAGGTACCCTTTAAAATTATGGACAGTCCTGAGGCACCCTTTAAAATTATGGACTGTCCTGAGGCCCCCTTTAAAATTATGGACTGTCCTGAGGCACCCTTTAAAATTATGGACAGTCCTGAGGCACCCTTTAAAATTAAGGCACCCCATTCTAAAATGTGAAAAATGATTCAAAAAGTTTTGTATAACGCAGCAACATCCACACATGTAGGACACCCAACATTAGAGGTGATTTATTCTTCCAAAGCAAATACACTTTAGCACACTGGTACTGACTAGTATTCCCATGTTTCTCTTGTCCCTCGGTTTTTCTCCATCACTGAGCTAATGTGACCCCAGCATTGATGGAGAGGGGTGGGGGAGGGTCAAACTAGGATGCTGTGCAGGCAGCTGACATCCTCCTTATCAACTGATGATGTCATTGGTTGTTAGGATGCTGGCGGCTAGAAGGTTGTAATTGTGCACAATGGTAACCTGTGGCTTTGTGTAACTAAAAGGCCAGCTTGTTCCCCCCGCTGGCTTGTATACAAGTTTTGGGCACAATTTTGCCAAGGCACCCCTAAAAAAACTTCAAAGCACCCCGGGGCACCTGGGCACCCTGGTTGAGAAAGGCTGGTCTATGGTGTGATTTTACTTTGTTGTTCTGGCAGGAATCTCCTGGACGATAAGCAGTTTCACGAAGCTCTGGAGGAGATACAGAACGATCCTCTGCCTTACTTCAGCCAATTCCGCAGCCTAGAAATCTCCCCTGAAACCTCCAGCATGCCACTGGATGAAGAACTAAGCTCAGAGCATACACCGTCCTGGGTCATGACTGAGGAAGCTGAGGAGGAAGTGGACAAGTCATCTATGTCTCAGTTAATCACGGCACCAGAACACAGAAAGAGTGAAGCAGAACAAACTGGTTTAGGACAAGAGGAACTAAAAGAAACCGTCAAAAGGTAAAGCAAATTTAGGACAAAGGTGCGAACGGCCATTGAGGTTCCAGTAATCACCATTCTCCTTATTACCCAGTAGGGGGCGCTGATAGATCACACCCAAAACTGGTCCCTTCTGTCTGTTCACATATATGGATCCTTATTTTGCTCCTTAATACTGAGGGTTCATGTGCACTGCAGCTGATAAACGGACGTTCAGGAGCTTTTCTGCATTTTTTTTGACAGCCCCTGAACTCTCCCTAATATTTTCCTAGGTGTCCATGTACACATCGTCATTTACAGGCAGTTGAGTTTACAGTCGTTTTTTTTAACGCAACAAACTTTCGTTCAGGAGTAGATTTTATCAGCATTTCAAACATCAAATGCTTGTAAACGTGGCTAACCACATTTATAAGCATTTGCGTTTAGAAGCATTTTTTAACTGTTTCATGTCCAGATGCTGTCCAGAGCCTTTTTTCATCATCAGAAATGCATGCAAAGTGTTTTCCAATGTATTCAAATGGACCCGGTACACCAGCGCAGTCAGTTCCAGGTTTTGCGTGAAGAAAAAAATGGTAGAACGTGCCGCATTATGCTCATAATGGGATCCATAGTGAATACAACCAGAAAAGACAGGTCATCTCAACACATACTGATCTCTCTGCTTCTACTCTCTCTATTTCTCTCAAATAGTTAATTTTTTACTGTTTTTCAGTGCATTCTGGGCATTTGGGTCTCCTGAGGTTATCTTTAAAAAACGCTTATAAACGTGGTATGCAAACGCGGCTAAACTGACGTTTTTTAATCTGCGTTTTCCAGCAGCCAGTTTCCATCGTTCAGAAGTGTTTTCCAAACATCTCGTATACATGGTGCCTAATAATAATATCCCTGTACCATCACCAGATATTATTGCAGTTTTTGCTGCTCTTTAAACGCATAGTAGGGTGATAATAACAAACATACCCATATGCAATGAAATCATCTCAGGAGTGAACTACCCTGTTCACCAAAAACCAATATCTGTGCTTCAAGTTTCATAGGTTGAAAAAAAAGACACAAGTCCACCTTGTTTAAAGAGGATCTCCACCCAAAAAAAATAAAAGTCAGCAGCTACAAATCCTGTAGCTGCTGACTTTTAATAAAAGAACACTTACCTATCCAGGGAGCCAGCGCCGCCCTCACACGGGTCGGTTCTTATCTGGTCTTCAGGCCCTGACACCAGCATGATTAGTGTGGGAAGACGACTGTGATTCTTTGCGACTTATCAGCTGGCTTCCTATTGTGCATGTATGAGCCGCCCTGCACCTTGCGAATGGTCTTGCTACCTCCTGGGACCTGTGATGTGTCTCAGAAGGCTTCAAGCAAACAGAGGGGGGCTAAAGTTTTATTCGGATCACCTAGAAGAGAGCCGCTACAGACGGGCACAGCGCTGGATCAAGTGAGGGCTAAGTATTGAGGAGGTGGTAGAAATACTGGAACATATTTTACCTTAATGCAGGAAATGCTTTAAAGGATAAGTTGACCTTTTTTACAAAAAAATAATAATTACACATTTTGTTGCTGGTAAAAAAATATGCGTTTATTATTTTTCGTTCTGGAGCTGTAAAGCAATGCACCAGTGATCAGCAGGCAGGGTGTACGGGCAAGCAGATATACTGAAAGGAAGAATCAATGAACTACCATGGTGCTCCACAACGCCGTGGTAGTTCATTGAGAACTACAAGCCGACAATCGAAAAGGCTGTTGGGACTTGTGGTTCATTCATTCACAGAACAACGTGAATGAATGATGCGGCCGGATGGGTGGAGCCCCACAAAAAAAAATCATGTGCAGAAAAGTACCTATTGATCTGCCAGAAATCCAGGGATCTCCAAACTACCTGTTTGAGCAGACAACACTGTTTTTGCTGCACTGAAATCCGAAACGGTGTTGTCACCCATGCCAAGTTTCCCCCTGCTGGACAACACCTCCTCATCTCTTTGTCTCCATAACATTAGGAGGATGTATTCTGTTCTTCCAGGAGCAGAGAACAGGACTGACCACACTGGTTGGGATTTCAGTGCAGAAGATACGGAGTTGTCAGGCCACTACAGGAAGGAGTACGCTGGATTTCTGGCAGATCGCCTGGTGTTTTACTTGCAGCCTTGGGACACAGTGGATCACCAATCACCGATCAGCGGACAGAGCCGATGACTTCGGCTCTGTCATGTGATCAGCTGTGTCCAATCACAGCTGATCGCATGTAAATAGGGAAATGCCGGCTCGTGAGGAGAGGAGAGCCGGTAATCAGCATTCCTCAGAGGGGACATCTACACTGATCTTCAGGGCACTGATAATCAGTGCCCTGAAGATAAGTGTAGCCCCATCAGTGTCACCTGTCAGTGCCCATCAATGCCACCTGTCAGTGCATCAGTGCACATCAATGCCACATATCAGTGCCTACCAGTGCCGCCTATCAGTGCCATATATGAGTACTGCCTTTCAGTGCCCATCAGTGATGCCTGTCAATGCCCATCAGTGCCACCTACCAGTGCCGCCTATCAGTGCCATATATGAGTACTGCCTTTCAGTGCCCATCAGTGATGCCTGTCAATGCCCATCAGTGCCACCTACCAGTGCCGCCTATCAGTGCCATATATGAGTACTGCCTTTCAGTGCCCATCAGTGATGTCTGTTAATGCCCATCAGTGATGCCTGTCAATGCCCATCAGTGCCACCTACCAGTGCCGCCTATCAGTGCCCATCAGTGCAGCCTATCAGTGCCCATCACTGCAACCTCATTAGTGCATATGAGTGAAGGAGAAAAATTACTCCTTTACAAAATTTTATAACAGAAACTAAGTAAAACATTTTTTTTTCAAAATGTTCAGTTGTTTTTGGTTTATCAAAAAATAAAAAACCACGAGGTGATTAAATACTACCAAAATAAAGCTCTGTCTAAAAAAAATTATAAAAATTTCATATCGGTACAGTGTTGCATGACTGCGCAATTGTCATTCAAAGTGTGACAGTACTGAAAGCTGAAAATTGGTCTGGGCAGGAAGGGGGTGAAAGTGTAGACAAGTGGTTAAAGAGACAAACCATTGGAAAGTGCACATGTAATGCAGAGTTGTACTAAAATGTTGTTTTTTTCACTTTAAAGGACAACTCTGCGCACAAAAAGCTCACCAGGGTTATAGCATTTATACATTCATTTGATTCAAAAGCAACCCCCTATCATGTAGGATCTCTTTTAGATCGATGATATCCAGATAGCACTGCTCCCTCTGTACTCCTGGACCACTTGCCTGTGAGCGCTGCAGGTCTCATAGACCCCCCAACTCTACAGTCTTCACCTTCCCTCTCTTCCAGGCCATTCATAAAACAATACCCGGGGCTATGTGTTTTGTAAATGGTCAGGTGGAGAGGGAGGTGGAGACAAGACTGCAGAATTGGGGTACAGCGGGAGCTGTACTAATCCTGCAAGAAGATTTGATGGATTTGGAGGAAAGCTTACATGAAAGGGGGGTACTTTTCACCCAGACGAATATAACACTGGTACAGTTTTTGTGGGGCTTTAATGTGATACCCCCCCCCCCCCACCACTGTTTTTTTTTTCTCCATTTACTTGCAGTGCTATAGTGTTCTTGAAAGCACGTACCCACCCACACAGCCAATCAAGTGTTGTCCCACTGTGATTCCCTATTTGCCATACCGCCATCTTGGTCCTCTTCAGCTGGCTGCCTCTTCCAGGTGCAGGAAGCCATCTCTGATGAAGAACTGAACCCGCCCCCTGGACCGCCCTCTGGACTACTTCCTGGCCACTCTGTGTGCCGATCATGCAGCTTCCTGGGAGATGTGAAGTAAATATCCCAGAAGGCTGCAGGACCAGGTACCTGTCATTCTGACCTAGGCTGAAATGGTGACGGGGGATGGGGCTAACAATTTACAAAAACAGGAAGAAAAACAAAATGTCACCGCAATGCTGTGCTCGTGGAGGGGTGAAAGCAGAACTAACATCTTTTGGGAGTTTAGTTCCGCGTTAAGCCGTATCTTCTGCATAGCTGTGAGTCGGTCAGCAGGTGCAGTCTTGGAAGTGTGAAAAATCCCAGCATATAACAGGTCTTGACAAATCGCTAATATTTCAGGATTTCCCTCAAGGTCTAATGCCTTCCAGTGAGTTCAAACCAGCCAAGAGTTTCAAGACTATATGGACCATTTTTATTTAAAGAAAAAGTAAAAGTTCCATCATAAATCAAAAAAGTTTCCCTCACGGGGGTGGTCAGCTTCCTTCTCCAATGGTTTACAGTAAGACCTGCTTCCTTATCCAATGGTTTACAGTAAGACCTGCTTCCTTCTCCAATGGTTTACAGTAAGACCTGCTTCCTTCTCCAATTGTTTACAGTAAGACCTGCTTCCTTCTCCAATGGTTTACAGTAAGACCTGCTTCCTTCTCCAATGGTTTACAGTAAGACTTGCTTCCTTCTCCAATAGTTTACAGTAAGACCTGCTTCCTTCTCCAATGGTTTACAGTAAGACCTGCTTCCTTCTCCAATGGTTTACAGTAAGACCTGCTTCCTTCTCCAATGGTTTACAGTAAGACCTGCTTCCTTCTCCAATGGTTTACAGTAAGACCTGCTTCCTTCTCCAATGGTTTACATTAAGACTTGCTTCCTTCTCCAATGGTTTACAGTAAGACTTGCTTCCTTCTCCAATGGTTTACAGTAAGACCTGCTTCCTTCTCCAATGGTTTACAGTAAGACCTGCTTCCTTCTCCAATGGTTTACAGTAAGACCTGCTTCCTTCTCCAATGGTTTACAGTAAGACCTGCTTCCTTCTCCAATGGTTTACAGTAAGACCTGCTTCCTTCTCCAATGGTTTACAGTAAGACCTGCTTCCTTCTCCAATGGTTTACAGTAAGACTTGCTTCCTTCTCCAATGGTTTACAGTAAGACTTGCTTCCTTCTCCAATGGTTTACAGTAAGACCTGCTTCCTTCTCCAATGGTTTACAGTAAGACCTGCTTCCTTCAGCTTCCTGGGTCTCTTTTGTGCTAGTGCTCAGGCTTTAAGCTCAGGCCAGTTGTGTGGTTCCTCAGACAGATCCAAAGCACCTCTATGCTCACAATCAAAACCCCAGTACCTTTTGTCTTCCTTTCGCAGCCCCCTGCTGCTCTGGCCCACACCCTGACCTCTGGGCAGGGGACCTCCTGTCTCCCGGGTGGAGCCCTGAATCACTGCTACGTTATAACAGTTGTGCACGCTCAGCCTGCTGGTCTCCTGTAAGACCTGGACACAGGGTTAGAGGCTTTGTCCCTCCCAAGACTCTCTGAAGCCTCCGAACTACAGAACCCAATCCCAGAGCTACCAAACCTACAGAAAACTGAAAGACCAATTTTCTCCGCTCAGAACCAATGTTTTGGAGCCCCTCAATCTGTACCCTTGAGAACCCTGGGTACTGTTTCTTCCTACTAACCAAGTGGCAGGGTACACACTATCACAATATATATAAGTATAGAAAATGGAGTTTGGTTACAAATTCTCATGACCAGCACCCACCCATTGCATCAACATGGTCATGGAGCAGTAGGTTTGGATGCAGCATAGATAAACTCAACTCAAATGGATCCCAATGTTGGCTGGTGGGAAAATAAAGGTTTGCAGGTACGTGGGGTGAATTCCTATGACTAGACAAAAAACAGGTAAATAATACAGTATATTTATAAACGGGTTTATAGGCCTACAGTGCCTTTTCTTCAGTAGTTTTTTTTTATCTTGGTCTGAACTGACTCGGGGGGGGGGGGGGTTATTTACTGGTGAGAGCAAAAGCTGGTGCAGCTCTGCATAGAAATCAATTATCTTCCAGTTTTTATTGCCAAAGCTTAATTGGACAAGCTGAAATTAGAAGCTGATTGGCTGCCATGCACAGCTGCACCAGGTGGTCTCTGGACTGGCGCCACCTATCAGTAATAAGACACACTTGCCACTTACTACTGCGTGTAGTCCCGGTTTGACTTGGACGCCCCTTGTATAGGTCCTGTATGCACAGAGTTTTACCCACTTCCCATCCGACCCATGTATATAAACGCCTGGACGGGAGCAGTGCAGGGGCGGGTGGCCATTTATAAATGTCCTCCCCGCTTGCGCGCGCTCCCTGGGAGCGCGCAGCACCGCGATATGGTGCCCACTGTGACACAGTGGAACACAGATTGTTGTACGGGACCTCTATGTGAAGTCCCAATCATGTGATCACTCATTGGCCAATCAGTAATCACATGAAGAGTAGTAAGCAAGTTGTCACTTCTGACATCATTGCTTACTACGTTTGAAATCTGTGAATGATCACAGAGATCACATGGTACAAGGCTATTCACAACAGCATTGTACCATGTGACAAGCTGTGACCAATCACAGCTCACACAGTATTTCTCAATGGCTGTAAGAATGCAGCTAGAGAGAAGGAGAAATGATTGATTTTACAGCCTTTATGGGTGTAAAAGCAATCAGTGTAAAAAAAAAAAAAAAAAAATCTTCATAACCCCCCACAAGTAGTACAATGTCACTATGGTGACAATGTACTGCTAGGGTGACCGTATGTAAAAAAACCCCCAAAAAAACAAATAAAATAAAAAAAATATAAAAATGTAAAAAACTATTTATAAAAATTATAATTTTTGGTTAGAAACTAATTTGGATTATTTTTTTTTTACTAAAAAGATAACTGAATACATTTTAGCCAAGATTTATGAAAGATTACTTATTTGCATAATTTTATAAGAAAAGCACTTTTTGTCTAAATTTGTGGACTTTTTCATTTATATAACAAAAAAAATAAAAATCCCAGTGGTGACTAAATACCACCAAAATAAAGTTTTATCTGTCTCAAAAAAATGCTAAAAAATGTATACGGGTACAGTGTTGCATGACCGCGCAATTGTCATTCAAAGTGTGACAGCGCTGAAAGCTGAAAATTGGCCTGGACAGGAAGGGGGTAAAAGTGTCCGGACTTGAAGTGGTTAAACTGTGGGATCTGTCTGGGTGGGTTTACAATGACTTCATCCAGTTCTGCTCCTTTAGGACTAAGCAGATCAGGTTGATGGGGGTAACTTCTGCGGGAGATACTACAAACATATATGTGCAACCTAGCAACTTGCCCAGGTGGGAAAACATGTTACTGTATCTGAAATTAGGATTCATTGCACTTTTAAAATGCCTAGGAATGTTGCATGAGACAAAATCCAGTTACTTTGCAGATATGGTTGTGGTCGGGTTGCCTTGCTGCTGTAGTTTCGGTATGGTAGCACAAGGTAACTCACACTAATGGAGAATTAAAAAAAAAAAGTCTGGTGGTAAGTGACCTAAAGGCCTGGTGCTGTAAGGCCACACTGTTGTCCACCAAGCAGGGGCGGACTGACAACTCATGGGGCCCCCGGGCAATAGGGTATCATGGGGCCCCTGTGTCCTTGCCCAAACTCAAAAAAGCCTATGAAAAAGGTATCAGCGGCATCTCATGGGGCCCCCTATTGACCCCGGGCCCTCGGGCAGTGCCCGAGTTTCCAACTGGTCAGTCCGCCCCTGCCACCAAGCCTCCATACTACCACTGCTTACAAAAAGCAACACCCCTCAGATTTGCATTTTCGCATTCTGAATGAGTTGTTGTTGATCATACAGGTCTTGTTGTATTGTTGAGTTCTCGTTGTATCTTTTAGGGCTCCATTGTTCAGCCAACTCATAGAGTCTATTCTGGAGAACACTCTACAGAACATAATGACTGAAGCCAACCGAGGGGAAGTGGTGCTTACAACCCGTCCACGTGTCATCGCTCTACCACCTGCGACCCCCAGGTAGGTCACATGACACTGCGTGGATGTAAAATGGCTTATAGGATTTTTTGGTTGATACCTTCCACCAATCAGCCGGAAGTCCCCAGATTCTATCAACTCAAGAGCCACATTGAAATATGGCGGATAGCAGTGAGGGACACACAACACTCAGGGCATTTTCCAACAATAGTTTTTGACATTAAGCCCGGATGCTGTGCGGATTCGCAGCGTTTTCAGTGTGAATTCCACACCGCATCACAATCGCACCCCGTTCATACGAACCGATGCGGGTGTGTATGTTAAGTTAACAACACCCCGACATCCGTCCGCAAAACGCAGTGCAATGTGCAGAATCAGATCGCATAGGTGTGAATACCCATGCGATCCGATTCTAGTGCGGACCAAAAAAGGGTCCTGCACATTTTTGGTGCAGTGCGATTAGAGCAGGGGCAGACTGACAACTCATGGGGCCCCTGGGCAATAGGGGATCATGTCCTCCCCAAACTCAAAGTCTATGAAAAAGGTACCAGGGGCATCTCATGGGGCCCCCTACTGACCCAGGGCACGAGTTTCCAAAAGGTCAGTCCGCCCCTGGATTAGAGCCATACAAAATGTATGGCTCTAATCACACCGCATACAAATCGCATATGATTTGTACAGGAATGTGGTGCGGTTCCTGTGTGAATCTCATGGGATTTACCGCTCCGCTGTAGTGTGAACCCGGGCTAAAAGTCACACTACCCCAGGGGTGTTAAACTTGTGGCCCAACGCAAAGTCAAAAACTTGCTTAAAAATGTTGATTTTTTTTTTTTTTTTCCTGAAACTTTTTTTTGTAAAAATGCATTTACACTTGGTGAACACATGCAGCTGATGGAAAATGTGACAGTGTCTCTTTAATGGACTTTTATGCATTTTATCTTCCCAAAGAAAAGTCTCCCACTCTTCACAGTCATGTCATTAGTTTTTTGGCAGCACCTATATATGTGAGTCATCCCTGGCCATGTGGGATCTCCTGCATGGTAGGGGTTGGGAAAAGACCTGGCAACCTACCCTGTAAAATAATTGCTAAGAGAATTCATGGAAGACGTCACTTGAGTGATGGTCCATGCAATCACCAAGGGTCGGATACGACTGAATGGATAGATAGAGATATATGTGAGTAACTATTTTCAAGGATGAAGCACACAAAGGTCAAAGTTAGAACCAAAAATATCTGATGAGCACCTTGAGAATTCACTGAGAATTGCTACTACATCCATCCAACCAGATATTGATGCATTCGTTTATCAAAAACAATGAAATATCGCACTACTTTTATATTGCCTTCTTTTACTTTTATAATTAAAATCACAAAAAAAATTAAGTTTTATTACTTACAGTTGCAAGAAAAAGTATGTGAACCCCTTGGGATTACGTGGAGTTTTGCATGAATTGGGCATAAAATGTGCTCTGAACGTCATCTAAGTCACAACAATAGAAGAACACAGTCTGCTGAACATAATACTACACAAACATTAGATGTTGCCATGGTTTAATTGCACATAACATGTAACCATTCACAGTGCAGGGAGGAAAAAGTATGTGAGGCCCTAGCTTAATGACTTCTCCCAGAGCTAATTGGAGCCAGGAGTGAGCCAACCTTGACTCCAATCAGTGTGATGATATTGGATGTGTTGCTGACAGCTGTCCTGCCCTTAAAAAACACACACATGTTTTGGGTTTACTGGTTTCAAGAAGCACTGTCTGATGTGAACCATGCCTCGCAGAAAAGAGCTCTCAGAAGACCTACGATCAAGAATTGTTGACTTGCAGGAAGCTGGAAAGGGTTACAAAAGTATCTCCAAAAGCCTTGATGTTCATGTGTCCACGGTAAGACAGACTGTCTACAAATGGAGAAAGTTTAGCACTGTTGCTACTCTCCCTAGGCGTGGTCGTCGTGTAAAAATGACTGCAAGAGCACAGCGCAGAATGCTGCATGAGGTAAAGAAGAATCCCAGAGTGTCAGCTAAAGACCTACAGAAATCTCTGGCACATGCTAACATTTTTGTTGACACATCTACAATAAGGAAAACATTAAACAAGAATGGAGTACATGGGAGGACACCACGGAGGAAGCCATTCCTGTCCAAAAAGAATATTGCAGCACGTTTGAAGTTTGTAAAAGAGCACCTGGATGTTCCACAGCACTACTGGCAAAATATACTGTGGACAGATGAAACCAAGATTGAGTTGTTTGGGAAGAACACACAACACTATGTGTGGAGAAAAAAAGGCACAGCACACCAACATCAAAACCTCATCCCCACTGTAAAACATGGCGGAGGGAGCATCATGGTTTGGGGCTGCTTTGCTGCCTCAGGGCCTGGATGGATTGTTGTCATTGATGGGAAAATGAATTCCAGAGTTTATCAAGACATTTTGCAGGAAAACGTACGACCATCTGTCCGCCAACTGAAGCTCCGCAGAGGATGGGTGATGCAACAGGACAATGACCCAAAGCATACAAGTAATTCAACAAAACAATGGCTGCAACAGCACAGAATACGCCTTCTGGAGTGGCCCAGTCAGAGTCCTGACCTCAACCCGATTGAAATGCTGTGGCATGACCTTAAGAGAGCGATTCACACCAGACATCCCAAGAATATTGCTACACTGAAACAGTTTTGTGAAGAGGAGTGGTCCAAAATGACTCCAGATCGTTGTGCAGGTCTGATCTGCAATTACAGGAAACGTTTGGTTGAGGTTATTGCTGCCAAAGGAGGGTCAACCAGTTATTAAGTCCAAAGGTTCACATACTTTTTTCTCCCTGCACTGTGAATGTTGTTGTGACTTAGATGACGTTCAGAGCACATTTTATGCCCAATTCATGCAAAACTCCACGTAATCCCAAGGGGTTCACATACTTTTTCTTGCAACTGTAGATATAATATCAATATCAGTGATCGTTATGATTGGGTTTAGATCAACTTTAAATACTTAATAAGGCTAGGTTCACATATGTGCGGGCGGTGCCGCTGCAGATCCGCACAACAATCCGTGCAGCCGCACCACCCGCACAGAAGAATGTGGACCTGCGGGTGGGTACCATTAATTCAGCCCTGCACCCAGGTGTACCAACCTTTTAAAATGGCCGGCCAGCTCCACTAGTCTTAGTACGGGCTGGGTCCGCTACCCCATACAGGTGTTCCTCACCACTTCCAGTGGTCTCCTCTGGGTCAGGATGACGTAGCTTCCTGCAGCTCTACCTAGACATACGTTTCATCATAAGGATGCCTGGTTCACATTATATGTATAATATTATTATAATTTGCAATTTTCACTAGTAACACTTATAGCAACTTGTTTACATTAGAATTTCGGAGGAGCACTGTATATTGTGAGTTATGTAGCCTATATAGCCTAAGAAATGTGTGTGTGTGTGTATATATATATATTTTCATGTTTAAAGTCAGGGCTGCTCATGAAATGTATGACCCTCTTGGGTAGTCCTCGGGGCAGCACAGATCGCTCTCCAGTTGTTCCCTGCAGCAGGCACAGTACAAGCGGCAGGCAATTTCCCTGTCCCAGGTGAGAAAGGCTTCGCACCATTTACAGCTGTGTCAACACCAGAGCTCTGTGGTTTTCTGTGAACAAATATTATAACTTTGCCCTCTCTTCACCAGGGGGATCACACCGACCTCGTTCAGAACACCATCCGTGGCACACAATGTACCGGCTAATTCAATGTCTCCTGAAGATCCAGAACCTACTCCACCTACAGATATTAAATAGGGAACTCTGCGTCCGGCACGCGGTGTAATATGACAAGGTTACTTGGCAAAGTTCTCCATCATTCAACAAATTCACTGCAAATAATTTTATTAATTAAAAGGTTCTGCTTGTTTACCTGTATCTGCAACCTTTTTTATTTAAAAAAAAAAAAAATTGCATAGTGATTCACCCAGTGAAAGTGCATCGAGTTTCGTTCTATGTAAAAAAAAATGTTATTAGGCTATTTCTTGTGCTGGTCGAATGTTTTTCATTGATTTAAAATGGCAACTACCACATTTGGCCACTAGATGATGCAAAGTATCATAGGAAATTCCTATAATACTTAGCGCCATCTAGGGCCAGATTCTGGAAGATTTTGTTTTAAAACGAAAAACATTCCACCAGCGTAGGAAATAACCTAATAACATTCACTTCTTGCTCCAATCGTATAGAACAAATGTACATGCACTTTCACTGGGCGGATTGGCAATCAAATTTTTTTTTCATAATTACACCCTTTAACCTGTTCCTGCTGTTTTGGCGCATAAGTGCGGCCTGTCAGGGGGGTGGGCTTTACGCCGGGCATGCGTCTATTTGTAAACACTTTATTGTGCCCACTGCGCCCTCCCAGTACAGCAACTAACATGCAAAGGAAAGCGTTCGATGCATTCTTGCGATCGAGAGTTTTCTGATCATGTGACCACTTTGACAGCCAATCACAGTGGTCACATGATCAGAATGCCCGCCTCCACCTCCCGACATGTAGATTGAGACAAAGGGCCAGGAGGCGGTGGCGGGAAGGGGTTAAAATCTAATCCCTGACAAAACTTTTGGACAGAATGTGTTGTGGTCAGAACTTGTCTGTATCCTTACTGATGAGATTTTCTCTCACTTCCTGTCCCAGTGACATCAGGACAAGGAACGAGAGAGTGCTGTTGTCACCAAGACAGAAAAAAGCAGAAAGCAATCAAAACCTGACTTTCCACTCTGTTTAGTAAATGTGCTTTGCTGTCTGTGTCCTCATCAGGGAGATATCACATCACTTCCTGTCCTTGAGACACCCTACCACTTGGACAGGAAGTGAGGGTAAATCTCCCCAGTGCAGACACAGTGATACAAACATGACAACGGCTTTACTCTTTTCTCCGTATGTACAAAACTGATAAAAAAGGTTTTGGGTAGAGTTGGATTTAGGCCTCAGGCACACTGGGTGTTTTCACAGCTGCTGTTTTGGGGGTCAGATGTTTGTTTTAACTGCCTCTAAACTCCCCTGCATGTTATCCTATGTGTTCATGCACACATAGGCTTTTAGCAGCATTTTCTGGCAGGGAAGTTTAGTGGCAGAAAAAAAAAAACATCTGTCAGTGCGTTCTGGTGCAGCAGTGTTTTGGCAGAAAAATCGCTGACAGCGCCTGAACTCTGCTAAATGCCGGTGCCCAGCGTTTAGTAGAGTACTTTTTTTTTGACTGGTTGTTAAGGAGCGAGATGGTAAGTCGGCCGCCATGTCCTTAACAGCGGTTGAGTGATCAGCAAAATTAGAAAACAAATGGCATGGCGCCCCATTTAAAAAAAAATGACTTGGGGTCCCCTCAAAATCCATACTAGACCTTTGAATATTAGATCCATACTAGAGCATGCAGCATGCACCCCCCCCCCCCCCATCCTGAACCATACCAGGCCACATGCCTGGTATGGTTCAGGTCACCATACCAGGCCACATGCCTGGTATGGTTCAGGTCAGTATACCAGGCCACATGCCTGGTATGGTTCAGGTCAGTATACCGGGCCACATGCCTGGTATGGTTCAGGTCACCATACCAGGCCACATGCCTGGTATGGTTCAGGTCAGTATACCAGGCCACATGCCTGGTATGGTTCAGGTCACCATACCAGGCCACATGCCTGGTATGGTTCAGGTCAGTATACCAGGCCACATGCCTGGTATGGTTCAGGTCACCATACCAGGCCACATGCCTGGTATGGTTCAGGTCAATATACCAGGCCATATGCCTGGTATGGTTCAGGTCAATATACCAGGCCACATGCCTGGTATGGTTCAGGTCAATATACCAGGCCACATGCCTGGTATGGTTCAGGTCACCATACCAGGCCACATGCCTGGTATGGTTCAGGTCAGTATACCAGGCCACATGCCTGGTATGGTTCAGGTCACCATGTTGATAGGGACAAGGGCCTCTTTTCCACATGCCTGGCCAGTGGTTGTTGGGGTCTGCAGGTGGGGGGCTTATCGGAATCTGGAAGCCCCCGTTAACAAGGGATCCACCCCCCTGTGAATTACTATGGAGTACCAAAAAAAGTGTAGTGTGAAACAATACCAGACCACATGCTTGGTATGGTGACCTGAACCATACCAGGCCACATGCCTAGTATGGTGACCTGAACCATACCAGGCATGTGGCCTGGTATGGTTCAGGATGGGAGGGGTGCATGCTGCATTCTCTAGTATGGATCTAATATGCAAAGGTCTAGTATGGATTTTGAGGTCACCATACCAGGACACATGCCTGGTATGGTTCAGGTCACCATACCAGGCCACATGCCTGGTATGGTTCAGGTCACCATACCAGGACACATGCCTGGTATGGTTCAGGTCACCATACCAGGCCACATGCCTGGTATGGTTCAGGTCACCATACCAGGACACATGCCTGGTATGGTTCAGGTCACCATACCAGGCCACATGCCTGGTATGGTTCAGGTCACCATACCAGGACACATGCCTGGTATGGTTCAGGTCACCATACCAGGCCACATGCCTGGTATGGTTCAGGCCACCATGTCAGTAGGGACAAGGGCCTCTTCCCCACATCCCAGGCCAGTGGTTGTTGGGATCTGCAGGCGGGGGGGCTTATCGGAATCTGGAAGCCCCCTTTAACAAGGGATCCACCCCCCGTGAATTACTATGGAGTACCAAAAAGGCAGTTTTTGACAAGTTTAAAAAAAAAAATAAAAAATGTCCCCTGGTGTAGATCAAGCGTCAATCAAGCCGCCGGCCGCCACCACCGACCCAAAAAAGAATTTTAAAAAACTCTCCAGTCCCAGCAGGCAGCTCTCTGTCTGACAGCTCTTAAATAACTAAAGGGGTTACGTCACCCGGTGACGTCTCCTAGTGACCCCACCCCAACTTTCAATCCCGGGAACCGTGCTCAATAGGACAGGGTGAACCTCACCAGTAGGAACAGCTAAAAAAAAACAAACTGTCAAAGGTTGTAATCTTTCCCTACTCTATTGAAAAGAATACAGGTTTACTTTAAACCTTGAATGGTGGCAGGACCTGCAAGTACAATCCAATCCCCTTCGGGCAAAACTATTTATAGGATGCTCCATAAACACATATGCTGGGCATCATTTATGCATACGGAGGTTATGGGAGGGAGAACAGGCCGGCTGCTGATGTTCAGTCGCAACTCCATACCCATAGCTGGCGGAGGTTGTCTGCAGAGACTGGTCTCCAAAGCGTATCAGGATCTTATATCTTTTTTGGAGTAAATAACAAACATGTTATACATACCTGCTCTCTGCAATGGTTTTACACAGAGCTGCCCCGAAACTCCTGTTCTGCCCCCCCCCCCCCCCCCCCCGCTCTTGGCTCCTCCTCTTTTCCTCATGCCCCTATGGCATGCCCCTTGCTATGGGGGCACTCATGAGCTCAGTCTCAAACTGGGCTGTGTGTTTTTATAGACACACACAGCGCAGCATGGCCTCTCCCCCCCCCACTCCCTCCTCACAGACTTTGACTGACAGCAGCAGGAGCCAATTGCTCCCACTGCTGCCGAGTCTCCTGTGAGAAGAGAGGGCTGTAGCAGACAGGTACAGTGCTGGATTGAGATCGGGCTTAGGTAAGTGTTTAAGTGGGTAGGGGGACTGGGGGGGGGGCTTTAGGTTTTTTTACAATAATGCAGAGAATGCATTAAGGTAAAAAAAAATTTACCCTTTACAACCACTTTAACCTCATCATGCTGGCCGAACGCAAATGTGTGGCCTCTCGGCGTCTGGGCCTAGACGCCGAGCGGCCACACATTTGCGTTCTCTTAAGAAAGAACATATGTGCTGAGAGCGCACGCCCTGCACGCTCCCAGCACACGTGTCCGGTACTCACGGAAAGGTCCAAATCTCCTCTTTCGATCTGGACCTTTCCCAATCATGTGACCGCCGTGATGGCGTGTGATGGCGGTCACATGATCCTAAATCCCGTCCCGCCTTCTGAAACTCTTAAAGGGCCGGGAGGCGCCGGCATGAATGGGTTAAGTAGCTCAATGGCTCTGGTAAGACGGCATTTCAACATGCAGTATGTATATATATATATATATATATGTGTGTGTGTATATATATGTATATGTATGTATGTGTATATTTATGTATGTATGTGTGTGTGTGTGTGTATGTGTATATATATATATATATATATATATATATATATATATATATACATACATATATATACACACATATATATATATATACATACACACACACATAATAAATATATATATATATATAATGTGTGTGTATGTGTGTGTATATATATATATATATTTGTATATATATATATTGAAATATATTGAATACGGCCAAAATTGTAGCATTTCAAATATATGCCCATATATCTGGGAAGAATATTTTTAAAATATATTTCAAATATATTTTCTTCCATATGGGGTGTTTTCCGCACTCCTTCATCCAGATTGATGTCTCACTAATACAGGAGGTATGTTACTGTCCAGCTCACCAGGTGAAAACAGATGGAAGAAAGCCAAAGAAAAGAAAAGGAATGCAGCCACCGCATGTAATGATTGTTATGCTGCCATAGAATACATTTTTGGTTTAATATCGCTTTAACGATTTTTCAGATGGCGCTTAGTGACCATTGCGCTGTATCGTGCTGTCCAGGAGATTCTATGTCACGCCAGTATTGTGTTGTATTTGTTTAAAAGTTAATAAATTAATATGTGACCCAGCTGTCTTCACCCGTAACGCTGTGACCTCCAAGACGGGCAAGGATCAGTGCCTTCTCCGAACGCCGCACTTCATGGGACATACCCGCAAAGATTGTTACATGAAGGAGCATCAACATGTGCCTCTAGGGATACAATAAATACATTTTCATTTTATCCTTCTCAGATCCTGGTGGTAATGATACTCTAGTTCCCGGCCCATATCCGTACAGCTGTCCTATCGGCCACTTCACTGTTCAACCAAGTCTTGGCATAGAGCCCAGGCATTGTCTTGTGAAAGATCCTTCAAAATTTTGCAACCGACTTATTGCACGGCCATTCCTTGTGTGCCTGGCTAGATTCATGTGTAGCTTTTATAGCTGCTGGTAAAAGAAAAGAAATTGTGAAGAAATTGCCACCGTCCTCTGAATTTATTTACCCTCGTGACACCCAAAAGGCCTTCTAGAAAGTCTGGTCTTCTTGGATGGACGCCATCATTCACCCAGAGTAGATCCCCACTTACTATCATTATAAAAACTTTGATTTCTTTCTTGTGGAACTTGTGCTCTTCTGGTCGGGACTCTTCCTGTATCCCATGCGGAATATTCCCAACACACACGTTCCTGGAAATGGCTAGAAGTAAGCAGGTGTTGTAGTAACTACCAGCTGGAAACTGGTGCAACATAGGCCAAAGTATATATCGGCAGCAAGGGCGAGGAAAAGGGGTGCGCTGGAGGGGCAGCTGTCCTAGGTGCGGTGGAGGGGCAGCTGTCCTAGGTGCGGTGGAGGGGCAGCTGTCCTAGGTGCGGTGGAGGGGCGGCTGTCCTAGGTGCGGTGGAGGGGCAGCTGTCCTAGGTGCGGTGGAGGGGCAGCTGTCCTAGGTGCGGTGGAGGGGCAGCTGTCCTAGGTGCGGTGGAGGGGCAGCTGTCCTAGGTGCGGTGGAGGGGCAGCTGTCCTAGGTGCGGTGGAGGGGCGGCTGTCCTAGGTGCGCTGGAGGGGCGGCTGTCCTAGGTGCGGTGGAGGGGCGGCTGTCCTAGGTGCGCTGGAGGGGCAGCTGTCCTAGGTGCGGTGGAGGGGCAGCTGTCCTAGGTGCGGTGGAGGGGCAGCTGTCCTAGGTGCGGTGGAGGGGCAGCTGTCCTAGGTGCGGTGGAGGGGCAGCTGTCCTAGGTGCGGTGGGGATTTGGAGGGACGATTTGTCTTAGGAGGGTGGATTTTTGTTAGGAAGGGGGATTTAGTGGGAAGGATTTGTGCTACTTGGGATGAATTGGGGGATCTGTTAGGAGGTGGACATTTAGGGGGAGGATAAGTGCTATGAGAGGGGATTTGGGGGGAGGGATGCTTTATGCTCAGAAGGGAAATTTGAGTAGTAGAGGATTTGTGCTAGCGGGGGGGATTTTTGGGGGGGGGAGAGGATTTATGCACAGAAGGGAAATTTGAGTAGTAGAGGATTTGTGCTAGGAGGGGGGATTGGGGGGGGGGGATTTATGCTCAGAAGGGAAATTTGAGGAGTAGAGGATTTGTGCTAGGAGGGGGGATTGGGGGGGGGGGGGGTTTATGCAGAGAAGGGAAATTTGAGGAGAAGAGGATTTGTGCTAGGAGGGGGGATTTGGGGGGGGAGGATTTATGCTCAGACGGTAAATTTGAGCAGTAGAGGATTTGTGCTAGGAGGGGGGATTTGGGGGGGGGGGATTTATGCTCAGAAGGGAAATTTGAGTAGTAGAGGATTTGTGCTAGGAGGGGGGATTTGGAGGGGGGGGATTTATGCATAGAAGGGAAGTTTGAGGAGTAGAGGATTTGTGCCAGGAGGGGGGATTTGGGGGGGAGGATTTATGCACAAAAGGGAAATTTGAGGAGTAGAGGATTTGTGCTAGGAGGGGGGATTTGGGGGGGGGATTTATGCACAGAAGGGAAATTTGAGGAGTAGAGGATTTGTGCCAGGAGGAGGGATTTGGGGAGGGAGAGGATTTGAGCTGGGATGGGAGATTTGTACTGGAAGAAGTGGAATTTCTGTTTGGGAGAATTTGGACATACAAAGGGAATTTATGCTTAGGGGGTAAGTGTGAAGGTTAGTGCTCAAATTTTTTTTTGGGGGGGAGGGGATCTTTGCGGACACATAATGCTCATACATTTTGGGGGAGGGGGCGTTTTTCCCGGCACCGATTGCCAGCACACCACAGATCTTTGAGATAGCAGGATGAAGGGGTCCTGCGTGGCTCCGAAACGTTGCACCTTACCACTGTGATGTGATCACCTGAATATACATTTGAATGATAGCTCAATGGTTGCTGGTGTGCTGGTGATATATATTTTGGCCCTCCCGCATCCCAACTGCTTTACCCTACCCCAACGTCTCCCCCCTTGTAATTTCTGTTCTTTCCCTTTTCCCTTTCCTTTCTACTCAAGAAATCAAAATAGGAAGACATAGAAAGAATCCTTCTGTTGGTGTCCGTTGAGGGGCACAGGAATTCACAACTCTCCTGCAAGCGGCAGTATAGCCCAAGTGTATCTGAATTCCTGTGTTCCTCAATAGATGAGAAAGGAATAGTATTTTTTAGGCTTTTTGTAAGGCCTAATTAGCACCTGGGGTTGGGGACAGTAAAAATAGATGGTTAAAGAATATGTATACCTGCACATTGTAAAACAACCCATTCAGGTTTACAATAGAAATGAAAGGCAAAACATTTGTGTATACATATAAAAAACATTATAAATACCTTTTTCCCCCCTGTTTTCTAAGTGACCACATACCCTCTAGGCTCCTTATGTATCTGCGAACAAAGAGCTGGGGGAGGAGAAACAGCAGTACGCAGGGGCGGACTGACCATTTGGAAACTCAGGCACTGCCCGAGGGCCCGGGGCCAGTAGGGGGCCCCATGAGATGCCCCTGGTACCTTTTTCATAGGCTTTTTTGAGTTTGGGCAAGGACACAGGGGCCCCATGATCCCCTATTGCCCGGGGGCCCCATAAGTTGTCAGTCCACCCCTGGCAGCACGCTGATCTTCCCAGTGAATGGCTGTGCAGGGGAGCATGTGAGCACAAGTCTGACCATTGGAGAAAAGCACACTGAGTTCCCAGCAACGCCCGCAAACTGACCATGCTGTGCTCTCATGCATATTGTGGTCAGTTTTAATAGGACAGCAGAGGGACTGGCAGGGATTTCACAGAAAGGAAGCAATACAAAGAGAAAAGGAGACTTTTCCATACAAGTACACGGTACAGCCGGCACAGATCAGGAATATGGAATGTTGGGTTTACATATTCTTTAAGCCAGAGTTTTACCAACCAGTAACAGACTTCCTGACACCCCAACTGGGTATCTCACCCAAATTACTGCTTCCTCCGCTCTGGAATATAGAAAATTTACCCCAAGCATCAGACAGAACCAATGTTTCAGTAAAACAGGACTGACTTTATTAACAAACTGCACAGAAATTATACACATTACAAGTCCCAGGAGAAAATTACATTATGTAAACCAATAACCAAACATAAGAAAACAATAGATTCCTTCCCGGCACCCAGCAGCCTGGGCTCTGGAGGTGCTCAACCACTTCCAGTCCGGACACTTTTACCCCCTTCCTGTCCAGGCCAATTTTCAGCTTTCAGCGCTATCACACTTTGAATGACAATTGCGCGGTCATGCAACACTGTACCCATATGAATTTTTTAGCATTTTTTTGAGACAGATCAAACTTTATTTTGGTGGTATTTATTCACCGCAGGGATTTTTATTTTTTTGCTATATAAATGAAAAAGTCCAAACGTTTTGATCTTTCTTCATAAATCTTGGCCAAAATGTATTCAACTATCTTTTTGTTAAAAAAAAAAAAACAACCCAAATTAGTTTATAACCAAAAATTATATTTTTTCTACATTTTTTTTACACTTTTATTTAATTTTTTTATATTATTATTTATGTATTATTTATTTTTTTTAACATACTGTCACCCTAGCAGTACATTGTCACCATAGTGACACTGTACTACTTGTGGGGTGTGATGAAGATTTTTTTTCTTTTTTAACACTGGTTGCTTTTATACCCCTAAAGGCTGTAAAAGCAATCATTTTTCCTTCTCTCTGGCTGCATTCTTGCGGCCATTGAGAAATACTGTGTGAGCTGTGATTGGTCACAGCTTGTCACATGGTACAAGGATGTTGTGAATAGCCCTGTACCATGTGACCTCTGTGATCATTCATACATTTCACTAGTAGTAAGCAATGATGTCACAAGTCACTGACTACTATTCATGTGATCACTGATTGGCCAATCAGTGATCACATGATTGGGACCGCACACAGAGGTCCCGTTCAGCGATCGGTGTTCAGGGGGCGCGCACAGGCAGGCAATATGGAGACCCGTTTATAAACGGCCAACCGCTCCTGCACTGCTTCCATCCGGCCATTTATGTACATGGGCTGGACGGGAAGTGGTTAAACAAAGTGAGGTCCTGTACAGTGATTGGTGTTCCAGATCGCGGTGCCGTGCGCTCCCAGGGAGTGCGCACAGGCTGTTTATAAACGGCGACCTGCTCCTGCACTGCTTCCGTCCGGCCACTTATGTACATGGGAAGTGGTTAAAAAAAAAGGTGGCTGCACAAAAAGCCGTAAAACACGTAAAAAATGCATTAAAAAAAGTGCGTAAAAAAATGCAGAACAAACTGGGAAAGGCACTTCAAAATGGACAAAAAACAGAGGTTCACAGGATCATGGGAGATATAGTATCAGGATTGACATAGGAAGGAACAGGAAGTCATAAAACTATGAAATTCAATCAGGAGGAGTGACATCACGGGCACAGAAACCTGCTGTATATAGCTAAAGGAGGGGAAAATTGGCACGCCAGGAGCAGCTGGTGATCAAGACCATATGAGGGAGTCTACCGGATTCTAGATACTTTCCAGATTGGCAGATGACATCAGGAAATATACACAAACGCTCATTTAACTGCGCATCTGGTGAGTGCGCATTCTTTTCGCACTTAATATCACAGCACCTTACCCATAGGAGGATACAATTACATTGGAGCACCTCAAGTCACTTCAAGTCACCTAATGAACTGTATATTGAATGGTGTATATACATTTGAATACTCATATTGTGATTTCCATTTAGCACTGCACTCCTTATTTACATTGTCTGTTTAGAGGTTTTTTATGGTTACCTGGTGCACAGCTGCTTTATTCTTGGTGTGCGCTCACATATATTTATTTTATTTACTAAAAAACAAACTGCATATGTCTGAACGGAGCCTAAAGGTCAGCACTGCACTACGTGTGTCGGTGCACCGGGACACTCCAATGCCATAAGGCCATGCAGCACGCCACATTGTAGTGTGTTTTTTTTTCCCCATGAATAGGTAACACAACATAATGTCCGTGCGTCGCGTTGCGTCACGGCGCTAATGTGCCTGAAATTTTCCTTTTTCAAAAAAGTGTTGAGGATCTGCGATTCAACAGCACTACGCTTACAAAAACAGGATCATTAACATGGAAAAGCGATTTATTCATAATAAAACAAGGCCGACCTTCCTGCAGGTGCCTTCCTGCTCCCATTTAAAGGGCTCAGCTACAGGATAATGGCTTGTGAGGTTTAACCCTTTACTGGTGGCGGCCTAGTTGGCAATGCATTGATTCATCCAATGCCACAGCTAACAAAAGGTTAATTCTCATGCTTGCAAGTGATTCGAATCTCAGGTGTGATTGAGTGTCATTCACGTCAATCACGTGTAATTGAGCCCTAAGCACGGTTCAGGCGTATTAAGGCAAAAGCAGGCTGCAAAACAGGAAGAGCGGCTCTTATCTGGACATGTGCTGCTGCTTAGTCCTTCTACTACACTAATCTATTAATTACGCATTTAAAGGGACCCTCCTAGGCTTCCGGTAGACCACACATTAACTTCAAGCAGTTTCAACAAGAAAAAAAAAGAGGATCTCCCAGTTCTTTTAATTAGGGGAAGCCAGGATTTTGTGCGGATTATGATTTCTTCCTATTTCTTCACTAGTCCTAGGGATTGCTGATACCTTGCCTAGACGTAAGCTAAAATCTATACAATGAGGACAGAGACAGTAGAAATATAAAAAAAAAAAAATCAAAAAGTGAAGGGAGCTGGTTCTCTTCCTCCCCCAGCCTCTCGGTTTTTTGGGAGGGGGGAAGTGAGTACCAATTTTTATCTGCACCCGATCCCACGCCTAGGCCAGAATGATGACCCTTGTCCCGTAGCCTTCTTGGACACCTCACGTTCCAGGAGGCTGCAGGACCATTCAAAAAGCCCTGTGTGAGCTTATGCATGAGCAGAGGGGTTCCTCAGGAAGTCACAGCCAGGTCCCATAAGCAGTTTGGTAGAGGCTGTGACCCACATCAGTAAGAAGACCAGGCTTGCGCACAGCGGCGGACTGACCATTTGGAAACTCAGGCACTGCCCGCGGGGCCCGGGGTCAGTAGGGGGCCCCATGAGATGCCCCTAGTACTTTTTTCATAAGCTTTTTTGAGTTTGGGCAAGGACACAGGGGCCCCATGATCCCCTATTGCCCGGGGGCCCCATGAAATGTCAGTCAGCCCCTGCTTGCGCATGAGAACTGGGGTTTCTCAGGAAGCCACAGCCAGGTCCCATTTGCAGTTTGGTGGTGGCTGTGACCCACATCGGCAAGAATACCAGGCTTGCGCATGAGCAGTGGGGTTTCTCAGGAAGCCACAGCCAGGTCCCATATGCAGTTTGGTGGAGGCTGTGACCCACATCAGTAAGAAAACCAGGCTTGCGCATGAGCAGTGGGGTTCTTTAGGAAGCCACAGCCAGGTCCCATATGCAGTTTGGTGGTGGCTATGACCGACATCAGTAAGAAGACCAGGCTTGCGCATGAGAACTGGGGTTTCTCAGGAAGCCACAGCCATGTCCCATATGCAGTTTGGTGGAGGTTGTGACCCACATCGGCAAGAATACCAGGCTTGCGCATGAGCACTGGGGTTTCTCAGGAAGCCACAGCTAGGTCCCATATGCAGTTTGGTGGAAGCTGTTACCCACATTGGTAAGAAAACCAGGCTTGCGCATGAGCAGAGGGGTTCCTCAGGAAGCCACAGCCAGGTCCCATATGCAGTTTGGTGGAGGCTGTTACCCACATTGGTAAGAAGATCCGGATTTGGCATGAGCAGTGGGGTTCCTCAGGAAGCCACAGCCATGTCCCATATGCAGTTTGGTGGAGGCTGTGACCCACATCGGCAAGAATACCAGGCTTGCGCATGAGCACTGGGGTTTCTCAGGAAGCCACAGCCAGGTCCCATATGCAGTTTGGTGGAGGCTGTGGCCCACATCAGTAAGAAAACCAGGCTTGCGCATGAGCAGTGGGGTTCCTCAGGAAGCCACAGCCAGGTCCCATATGCAGTTTGGTGGTGGCTATGACCCACATCAGTAAGAAGACCAGGCTTGCGCATGAGAACTGGGGTTTCTCAGGAAGCCACAGCCATGTCCCATATGCAGTTTGGTGGTGGCTGTGACCCACATCGGCAAGAAGACATGGCTTGCGTATGAGCAGTGGGGTTCCTTAGGAAGCCACAGCCAGGTCCCATATGCAGTTTGGTGGAGGTTGTGACCCACATCGGCAAGAATACCAGGCTTGCGCATGAGCACTGGGGTTTCTCAGGAAGCCACAGCCAGGTCCCATATGCAGTTTGGTGGAGGCTGTTACCCACATTGGTAAGAAAACCAGGCTTGCGCATGAGCAGTGGGGTTCCTCAGGAAGCCACAGCCAGGTCCCATATGCAGTTTGGTGGAGGCTGTTACCCACATTGGTAAGAAGATGTGGCTTTGGCATGAGCAGTGGGGTTCCTCAGGAAGCCACAGCCGTGTCCCATATGCAGTTTGGTGGTGGCTGTGACCCATATCGGTAAGAAGACCCGGCTTGCACATGAGCAGTGGGGTTCCTCAGGAAGCCACAGCCAGGTCCCATATGCAGTTTGGTGGTGGCTGTGACCCACATCGGTAAGAATACCAGGCTTGCGCATGAGCAGTGGGGTTCCTCAGGAAGCCACAGCCAGGTCCCATATGCAGTTTGGTGGTGGCTGTGACCCACATCGGTAAGAAGACCCGGCTGTGAGAAGACAGTGCTGGACCCCAGGCACCAGTAAGGACTGTAGCTTAAAATGCAAAAAATTAAACCGAAGTCCCCCTTTACGCATATGCTGGTATGAGGGCAAAGTTTCCTCGCACGGGATGCACAGGTGTTCCATGTAGGTAGTCCCATTACACCCCGGTCATACCGCTGCGATTTAAAATTGTGCGATTTACGTGCAATTTCAGCGCGGTTTCAGGTGCAATTTCTAAAGACTTTATTGCTGCTTGTGAAGATTTTCAATGATTTCTTGCAATTTGCACTGCGATTTCCATTATAATCTATGTACAGTATGTGAAATCGCAACAAAAGTGCAGAAAAAGTAACGCAGGAACTACATTAGAAAGCACGCCACAGCAAATGGCACATGTTAGGACACTGACATTCACATTCATTACATGCGATTTTAGGTGTGATTTCAATTCGCAAATCGCACCGGTATGACCGAGCACTCAATGTCAGTTGGGATGTAGCAGCTGCACGAACACAGCCGCTGCTCCCAATGTGACATCCTTGTGGGTGCATGTCTTTGAATGCAGACAGTGTGAGGTTGGGGACACGCACCTGCACCCACATGGATGTCAAATTGGGAGCAGCAGCTGTGTCCGTGCAGCCGCTGCATTACCATTGACGTGAATGGGACTCCGTGCACACAGATACACAGAATACTTGTGCATCCCATGTGGACAATATGGCCCTCGCACGGGTGTGCTCTTGACTACATCCGTGTGAATGAGGCATGAATAGGAAACAAATGTCTTGGGAGTCCAACATTTTTTGTAAAAATGAAATCAGTGACGGCAAAGCACAGAAGACACCAACGCGTTTCGTGGTTGAGAGCTGCCCCTTCATCATTGCTCAAAACAACGTACAAGAGTGTTTAGTGGACCTATTATTATTATTTCAGGTACTTATATAGCGCTGTCAATTTACGCAGCGCTTTACATATATATTGTACATCAGGGGCGGACTGACAACTCATGGGGGCAATAAGGGATCATGGGGCCCCTGTGTCCTTGCCCAAACTCAAAAAAGCCTATGAAAAAGGTACCAGGGGCATCTCATGGGGCCCCCTATTGACCCCAGGCCCTTGGGCAGTGCCCGAGTTTCCAAATGGTCAGTCCACTCCTGGGTACAATTCACAGTGCCATTTACCTCATGGGTCTATGAGAATTAAAGTGGTTGTAATGGCTCAAGGTTTTTTACCTTCATGCATTCTATGCATGAAGGTAAACCTTCTGTGTGCAGCGCCCAGCCCCCCCTAATACTCACCTAAGGCCGGCCATACATGGGTTGATTTTCGAATGATTTTTCATTCGGAAATTGGACCTAAGAATAATCAGCCGATTTTTGCTCTGTTAGTGGGGCAATGGCATGGGCCGATTTTCATGGTTCCTCCCCGTTTCGTTTATTGGGCATGCTGGAAAAGTCGTGAAAATTACTGATTTTCCAAATCATTAGTGGCACCATCGGATTACAAAACTAACGTTTTTCGATCAAAAAATTATTCGGAATTCGACCCATGTATGGCCCGTTTAAGCCCCTCTTGATCCAGCGATGTGCACTGGAGTCTCGGCTATCCCGGGACTCCTTCTTCTCATTGGCTGATACGGAAGCGGGAACCAACTGCTGTCAATCACAGCCACTGTGCCAATAAGGCTAGGTTATTATTATAATACAGGATTTATATTATTATTATTATACAGGATTTATATTATTATTATTATTATACAGGATTTATATTATTATTATTATACAGGATTTATATTATTATTATACAGGATTTATATTATTATTATTATACAGGATTTATATTATTATTATACAGGATTTATATTATTATAATTATTATACAGGATTTATTTTATTATTATTATACAGGATTTATATTATTATTATTATTATACAGGATTTATATTATTATTATACAGGATTTATATTATTATTATTATTATACAGGATTTATATTATTATTATTATACAGGATTTATATTATTATTATACAGGATTTATATTATTATTATTATTATACAGGATTTATATTATTATTATACAGGATTTATATTATTATTATTATACAGGATTTATATTATTATTATTATACAGGATTTATATAGCGCCAACAGTTTGCTCAGCGCTTTACAATATAAAAGGAGACAATACAGCAACAATACAGTTCAATACAAGAGGGATAGGAGGGCCCTGATCCTTGGAGGTTCACATATGTGCAGGTGGTGCCGTTGTGGATCCACATGAAAATCCATGCAACCGCACCACCCGCACAGAGGAATGCGGACCCACGGGTGGGTTCCATTAGTTCTAATGGCACGCCGCCCGCACTCGAAAACGCAACCGTACTGAGAACCGAGGTTCGCATGCGGGTTGCGTTTTCAGAAGAAGTGCAGAGACTATCTTCCCTGCGTGTCCCAGGGCATGGGAGTCCATTAAAATTAATGGGCTCTCATACCCACGCAAAACGTAGCCTGCACAGCCGCATATATGTGAACCAGGGGTGAGAAGAGAGAAGGGCACGGCTCCTCGTGTGAATGGACACAGGAAGCAGCAGGTGCCCCCATGGCAAGCTGCTTGCTGTCGGGGCACCCGACAGGAAGGAGGGGTCAGGAAAGCCTGTGGGGAGGCTGCTCTGCGCAAAATCACTGCACCCAGCAGGTAAGTATAACATGTTTGTTATTTTTTCTTAAAAAAAACCCCAAAGAAGCCTTTAGAATCCCTTTAAATCGCACTGAAGTGGTGAAAAAGTAATGCAGGAACTATTTTTCAAATCACGTTACTTGACATTGCACTTATTAAGACAGTGCCATAGAAGCACACTAGACTTCGGGTGTGATTTGTAAATCGCATGTTGCGGAGGTGTGAGCCGGGGCTAACATGTCACTTCAATTTAGTGACCTGTCTGCATTGAGGACAGCCAGCTAGATCTAGTTATCCGCCTTCACTGCAGTCAGATCTCGCTGCCACTCATCCCTGACCAGTGCCCAGTGCCAGGCTACAGAGTCCATTTCTTCCAGAATCTGTCACTTATTGTTGAAGCCTTGAAGAAGGTGAGTCCGTTTCCCCCAAAATGCGTTGGGTGTCTGACATTCCTGATAAATACTTTGAATGAACTCACAAGCAGCAAGATGACCATTTCTTATTAGACGCCCCCAGGGGTGGACTGACAACTCATGGGGCCCCCAGGCAATAGGGAATTATGGGGCTACTGTGTCCTTGCCCAAACTCAAAAAAGCCTATGAAAAAGGTACCAGGGGCATCTCATGGGGCCACCTACTGACCCCCCGGGCAATAGGGGATCATGGGGCCCCTGTGTCTTTGCCCAAACTCAAAAAAGCCTATGAAAAAGGTACTAGGGGCATCTCATGGGGCCCCCTACTGACCCCGGGCCCTCGGGCAGTGCCCAAGTTTTCAAATGGTCAGTCCGCCCCTGGATGCTCCTAACCACTTACCCAAGATTTGATTTTCTGAAGAGCGACTCTTTTATTGTGACTATCTAGGCAGCAGCCTAGGGACACAACCAACCCCCTATACACACCTACTGGTATCACAGGTCTTTCTCCTCTAAGTGTATGCCCCCCCCCCTTATGTGGGAACCCCATCATAAAGAATTCTCAGCCCAAGGCTACCATAAACCTTCCAGATCCAGTATGAAAATATGGAAGGAACTCGATTGTTGTGGCAAAAGAGACCAACAAAACTTTATTTTTTGCCAAAAGCTTTTCACAATTCACCATATAATTCTTAGATTGTAAGCTCCCAGGATCAGGTCCCTCCTAACCCTCTTGTACTGAACTGTATTGTTGCTGTATTGTCTCCCATTAAATTGTAAAGTGCTGAGCAAACTGTTGGCGCTATATAAATCCTGTATAATAATAATAATAATATACTTCTCCTTTGTGTATGTACACTGCATAGCACTTCCCTTAGTATACAAAGGATGAGTTCACCTTTAGTTACACCTGTATTCATGGTGTAACCTACAACTAAAGCAGTAGCCCATCCCCCGTTCCCCTACTGTGGCAGTAGGTGGGAGATCCTCTCCTTGTACCCCCTGCCATAGCTTAAAAACAGCTCCACCTTTACAGCCACATCATTCATTCACAGCTATCCGGAATGAATGAACTACAAGTCCAATCTGCCACTGCACTGGTGAGCACCCTTGTAGTTCCTTGATTCTTCCTGCTGTTTAGCAACTGTCTGCCTGTACAGGAGGTACCGAGAGTCTGCGGAGCGTGACATTACACCCGTTGTCTGCTGATCATGGGTGCAATGATCGTAAAGTGTTACTAAACCCACAACAGTGCAATCAGTCTGTATATGCAGTACAGCATGCTGGTTATACTCACTGTGGAACCTAAGGGGTTAATCCTCTGCACTGTGTAAAAAGCCATTTGATCCTGTCTTCTCTGATCCTCCCCTTTTTTAAGTGACCACCACATATCTCCTGATAAGACAGACTGAACTGTAGGCATTTGCACATGCTCTGTTTGGTGTGTATTGCTAGAGAGGTGTTTTGTTTTCTTGGGAGAGTGCATGTGATCAGCACAAGGCTAATCAGCAATGTCCAGACAGAGGTCAGGGGTTCTCCTACCAGCTTTAGCTAGTGCTCTACTGGACACTGATAGAAGTCACAAGACTGCTATATACTGCTGATGAGAAAAGCTATTTAGCAGTTTATACTTGAAAGCCTATGAAAAAGGTACCAGGGGCATCTCATGGGGCCACCTACTGACCCCCCGGGCAATAGGGGATCATGGGGCCCCTGTGTCTTTGCCCAAACTCAAAAAAGCCTATGAAAAAGGTACTAGGGGCATCTCATGGGGCCCCCTACTGACCCCGGGCCCTCGGGCAGTGCCCAAGTTTTCAAATGGTCAGTCCGCCCCTGGATGCTCCTAACCAGTTACCCAAGATTTGACTTTCTGAAGAGCGACTCTTTTATTGTGACTATCTAGGCAGCAGCCTAGGGACACAAACAACCCCCTATACACACCTACTGGTATCACAGGTCTTTCTCCTTTAAGTGTATGCCCCCCCCCCTTATGTGGGAACCCCATCATAAAGAATTCTCAGCCCAAGGCTACCATAAACCTTCCAGATCCAGTATGAAAATATGGAAGGAACTCGATTATTGTGGCAAAAGAGACCAACAAAACTTTATTTTTTGCCAAAAGCTTTTCACAATTCACCATATAATTCTTAGATTGTAAGCTCCCAGGATCAGGTCCCTGGATGCAGGGTCCTGGGAGAGCAGATATAGTGAATGCAGGGTCTGGGGAGACCAGATATAGTGAATGCAGGGTCCGGGGAGACCAGATATAGTGAATGCAGGGTCCGGGGAGACCAGATATAGTGAATGCAGGGTCCGGGGAGACCAGATATAGTGAATGCAGGGTCCGGGGAGAGCAGATATAGTGAATGCAGGGTCCTGGGAGAGCAGATATAGTGAATGCAGGGTCTGGGGAGACCAGATATAGTGAATGCAGGGTCCTGGGAGACCGGATATAGTGAATGCAGGGTCCGGGGAGACCAGATATAGTGAATGAGGAAAAAACAAACAGAGGGCGCACAGGCCTAGTGCATTACCATAAAAAATGCTTAATAAGAAATAAAGTAGGTGTTGTACTCACAAACGACAATAAAGTCAAGGCACGTCATAAAAGAACAGCTGGGTCAACACTGCACTGAGTAACAATCCGCAATGGGGAGTGTAGACATCCAATAGGCTGACGTGTTTCGAGGACTTGCCTCTTCCTCAGAGCCACTATAGTGGATGCAGGGCCTGGGGAGACCAGATATAGTGAATGCAGGGTCCGGAGAGACCAGATATAGTGCATGCAGGGTCCAGGGAGAGCGGATATAGTGAATGCAGGGTCCTGGGAGACCAGATATAGTGAATGCAGGGTCCAGGGAGATCGGATATAGTGAATGCAGGGTCCGGGGAGACCAGATATAGTGAATGCAGGGTCCAGGGAGACCAGATATAGTGAATGCAGGGTCCGGGGAGACCGGATATAGTGAATGCGGGGTCCAGGGAGACCAGATATAGTGAATGCAGGGTCCAGGGAGAGCGGATATAGTGAATGCAGGGTTCGGGGGAGACCAGATATAGTGAATGCAGGGTCCGGGGAGACCAGATATAGTGAATGCAGGGTCCAGGGAGATCGGATATAGTGAATGCAGGGTCCGGGAAGAGCAGATATAGTGAATGCGGGGTCCAGGGAGACCAGATATAGTGAATGCAGGGTCCAGGGAGATCGGATATAGTGAATGCAGGGTCCGGGGAGACCAGATATAGTGAATGCAGGATCCGGGGTTCCGTAACTCTTTAAGACTCTTGATCTGCAGGCTCCTAAGAAAAAAAATAATACATGCACATTTTTTTTACCTGCAATTGAATGTGCATTTATTATTTTTTTAAAGTGAACTTATCCTTTAACAAGGCTGGCTACTGCTGTACTACACCTCCCATGTTGGTCTGCTCTTTCGAGCTGTACAGCTGAGGACTTAAATGGCCATGTATGCATCAAATGCTGGCCAATTCACACTGAATTGGCCAAAATTCACTCCGTGAGGGGACTTGGCAACACCTGGATCATCAATCATTGATTTTTCAGTCAATTTGTGTTGAAGGAGCTGCGTTGAAAACTGTTGGCCAAACAGCATCTGCATCTAATCGGATGCAGGCACTGTTCATGTAATCTTCATAATAGGGTATTGTTCAAACAGGAGAAAGAGAGCTAACAGTAAAATTGCTTATAAACGGTGGTCAGACAGAAGACAGAGAGATACAAAGTAACTTTGTTTATAAACATTGATCAGGCAGGAGATAGAGAGATACCAAGGAACATTGTTTATACACATTGACAGGGGCGGACTGACCATTTGGAAACTCGGGCACTGCCCAAGGGCCCGGGGTCTGTATGGGGCCCCATGAGATGCCCCTGGTACCTTTTTCATAGGCTTTTTTGAGTTTGGGCAAGGACACAGGAGCCCCATGATCCCCTATTGCCCGGGGGCCCCATGAGTTGTCAGTCCGCCCCTGCACATTGATCACACAGGAGATAGAGAGATACAAAGGAACATTGTTTATACACATTGATCACACAGGAGATAGAGAGATACAAAGGAACATTGTTTCTAAACATTGATCACACAGGAGATAGAAAGATACAAAGTAACACTGTTTATAAACATTGATCAGGCAGGAACTAGAGAGATACAAAGTAACATTGTTTATATACATTGCTCAAACAGAAGATAAATACAAAGTAACATTGTTTATATACATTGCTCAAACAGAAGATAGAGAGATACAAAGTAACATTGTTTATATACATTGCTCACACAGGAAATAGATACAAAGTAACATTGTTTATAGACATTGCTCACACAGGAAATAGAGAGATACAAAGTAACATTGTTTATAAACATTGATCAGGCAGGAGCTAGAGAGATACAAAGTAACATTGTTTCTAACCATTGATCACACAGGAGATAGAAAGATACAAAGTAACACTGTTTATAAACATTGATCAGGCAGGAACTAGAGAGATACAAAGTAACATTGTTTATATACATTGCTCAAACAGAAGATAGAGAGATACAAAGTAACATTGTTTATAGACATTGCTCACACAGGAAATAGAGAGATACAAAGTAACATTGTTTATAAACATTGATCAGACAGGAGATGGAGATACAAAGTTAGGATCTATGCACACTAGCATTTCTTAAGCTCAAAAAACGCTGGAAAAAACATTGGTAGTAAAGGAAATGTGTAAATTGTGTATAAAATGGTATTCTATTGTGTATGCTTCACCTATGTATTGTACACGGCACTCCTTGTGCACACGGCACTAATAATGTTTTCATTACGTTTGCATTCCTTCCAGTCCTGATTAGAAATTAGCCGGCCTATGTAACGCCCCTTCTTACCGGAAAAGTACAATTGTAATATTAATGTGATCCCTACGTAATCATGTGTATAAAAAACTTCAAATACGCCGAATAGACAGAACAGTGATTTGGAAAGGTGCTGAGTGTATATTTCTGTGTCTGCTCCTTACTGCAGTAGTTATTATTCATTTGGAACCACTAATCAATATGAGGACAGGAGTTGCATTTCTATACAATTTCAGTATAAGGTTCACATTGGATGCGATTTAAAATTGCACGTTTTGTTTGCGATTTCACCGCTTTTTCTGAAGATTTGTTTGCAACTTGTGAAGATTTCCCAACAATTTCTTGCGTTTTGCAGTGCGTTTTGCAGTGTGTTTTGCAGTGCGTTTTGCAGTGCGTTTTCTATTGTAGTCTATGTCTGTGAAGTCGCAACAAACTTCAGAAAAAATAATACAAGAACTACTTTTGAAATCACGCTGCAGCAAATCGAGTATGTTAACCACTTCCAGTCCGGACACTCTCACCCCCTTCCTATCCAGGCCAATTTTCAGCTTTCAGCGCTATCACACGTTGAATGACAATTGCGCGGTCATGCAACACTGTACCCGTATGATTTTTTCGGAGACAGATAAAACTTTATTTTGGTGGTATTTATTCACTACTGGTATTTTTATTTTTTTGCTATATAAATGAAAAAGTCCAAACATTTTTTTAAAAAAAGTGTTTTTCTTATAAAATTTTGCAAATAAATAATCTTCCTTCATAAATCTTGGCCAAAATGTATTCAGCTATCTTTTTAGTAAAAAAAAAAAAAATAACCCAAATTTGTTTATAACCAAAACATTGTTTTACATTTTTTTTATATTATTATTTTTTTTTTAACATACTGTCACCCTAGCAGTACAGTGTCGCCATAGTGACACTGTACTACTTATGGGGGGGTGATGAAGATTTTTTTTTTTACACTGATTGCTTTTATACCCATAAAGGCTGTAAAAGCAATCATTTCTCCTTCTCTCTGGCTGCATTCTTGCAGCCATTGAGAAATACTGTGTGAGCAGGGGCGGACTGACCATTTGAGCACTTGGGCACTGCCGAAGGGCCCAGGGTCAGTAGGGGGCCCCATGAGATGCCCCTGGTACCTTTAATTGGCTTTTTCATAGGCTTTTTTTGGCTGTGGGTGAGAACACAGGGGCCCCATGATCCCCTATTGCCCGGGGGCCCCATGAGTTGTCAGTCCACCCCTGTGTGTGAGCTGTGATTGGTCACAGCTTGTCACATGGTACAAGGCTGTCGTGAATAGTCTTGTACCATGTGACCTCTGTGATCATTCACACGTAGTAAGCAATGATGTCAGGAAGTGCCTACTACTATTCATGTGATCACTGATTGGCCAATCACACAGCGATCGGTGTTCCACTGTGTCCAGAGCAGAGGCGGACTGACCATTTGGAAACTCAGGCACTGCCCGAGGGCCTGGGGTCAGTAGGGGGCCCCATGAGATGCCCCTGGTACCTTTTTCATAGGCTTTTTGAGTTTGGCAAGCACACAGGGGCCCCATGATCCCCTATTGCCCGGGGGCCCCATGAGTTGTCAGTCCGCCCCTGTCCTCAACACAGCAAATATGCCCATGGGGGCAGCCCTACTAGCTCACTACAGCTTGTTCATGTTTGTTCATACCAGTGGAGCGCAGGGGGATTATATATTTTTATATCATGATCCCCTATTGTCCGGGGGCCCCATGAGTTATCAGTCCACCCCTGGATAGGAGGGCCCTGCTCCTCGGAGCTTACAATCTAGGATAATGTGTTCTTGGACCTATTCTTGCTTTATTGTAGGAACCTGTGCTTTGAGTGAGTGGAACTCCGATTTAATGAATGGCTGAACATTCAGCTGTGCTGTGCCTTTTGCAAGTCAGCCTTTGGTCTGCATTATTGGGTGACAACGCTGCTCCTGCCTAGAAATAAATTCAGTAAGTGTTGTCACCCTGGGCACCCAGGACAGGAAGTTACCCTGCAGTCAAAGGATAACTAGGTAAAATTAAAGGAAAATCAAGCCTACAGAAGGACGAAACTACAGCTAATGAAGGGGCCAGCTACCATAGAATACATTTTAATTTGCAGGTTGACATACACTTCACATGAAAGCAGGAACACGTGCAGATGATTGATTGGTTGCCGTGGCTTGACCATGCTCTTATGGTTCAGGTGCCTTTGTTTCAGAGGATAAGCCGGCCATAAGTCACGGTAAAGCTCTCAGGTACTGATGTGTGATAAATTAGAGGTTAATGTTCCCATCCCGGCTTATCAGCTGTTATGGCCCTAGGCTTTCCTCTATCCTGGCTCCTCTAGTACTGGGGAGGGGCGGCCAGGTTTGGATATTCTAGGCGGCTAGCAGATTATCTTTGACATTTTCTGGTTTAAATCCTGATGAAACCAAATAGTCAGCATTCAGTCCACAGATCCTTCCCCGCCCTGCCAGCCCTCATACATGATATTCCTGAAAATCCACAGACTTTGATGAACGGCGTTGGCTCCGGTCATCGTATACCATGGTGGATTTCTAACACCAAGAGCCCAGTATAGGAGACCCCCAACAAGTAGCGTATCCTTAATCCTTACATTGTATCTGAAGGCAGAATGATGTAATTGAATGGGTACGGGAAATTTGAGGGGGAAAAAACCCGACTTCAATGGGACTTTTAAGGCATTAATACATAAAAATTCAAAATATATGAAATCTTTATTTTCCATCCAATTTTCACACATATAAAACATATAATGACAACTGTTTTTAGTTGCTTTAGCGCTGCCTCATAGCAAAAATACTGCTACAGGGCGGCATGGGTGCGCAAAATCACAAATATATACGTGATTTTGCATTTCCGGGTAGGGAGCGTGCGTGGTCCACGCGCGCATGCCCTACCAGTGCCGCCATTCACGGCCACGGCTGTCAATCACCAGGTCCCGGCCGGTGATTACTTGCCGGTGCCCAGTGATTGCCGAGCATCTCTGATTGGGGGGAGAACTGTTTGTAAACAATACAGATATCTCCCGTCAGCTTCTGCACACTGATTTGCATGGCTCTGCATAATACAACCATACAAAGCAGCGTGCTTACAGTGAAGCGCACACATAGTAAAACAGCAAGTGTGACCTACCTGCGCCGCCATTCATGGCCTCGGCTGTCAATCATCGGGTCCTGGACAGTAATTCCTCGCCGGCACCCAGTGATCGCCGAGTGTTTCTGACGGGGGTGAGACCTGTGTATAAACAACATAGATCTCTCCCCTGTCAGCTTCTGAACACTGCTTTTCATGGCTCTGCATAGTACAGCCATACAAAGCATCGTGCTTACAGTGAAGCGCACACATAGTAAAACAGCAAGTGTGACCTACCTGCGCCGCCATTTATGGCCTCGGCTGTCAATCATCAGGTCCTGGACGGTGATTTCTCTCCGGCACCCAGTGATCGCCGAGTGTTTCTGATGGGGGAGAGACCTGTGTATAAACAACACAGATCTCTCCCCTGTCAGCTTCTGCACACTGCTTTGCATGGCTCTGCACAGCATAGCCATACAAAGCAGTGTGCTTACAGTGAAGCCCACAGTAAAACAGTACACAGTTAACCCTTTAATCACCCCACATGTTAACCCCTTCCTGCCCAGTGCCATTAGTACAGTGTCAGTGCTTTTTATTAGCACTGATCACTGTATTGGTGTCACTGGGGATATATTTTTTATAGCACAAAAAAAAACCCCAGAGGTGATAAAATACCACCAAAAGAAAGTTCTATTCATGGGGAAAAAAGGATGCAAATTTAATTTGAGTGCAGCGTTGCATGACCGCGCAATTGTCCGTTAAATTGGGGGTAAATCCTGTGGAGGGCAAGTGATTAAAGGTTATATATATATCGTTACATCACCATCATCATAAGATATTTGTTAGTTACAGAATCTGTCTTATAGTAATCCGATGCGTTTCGGAGTAATTCTACTCCTTCCTCAGGGAAAAGACTCTTCACAGAGGTGATATAATGTGTGAGATTAAAAGTACATTTATTTAGAACATAGAATGTGTATCCATATAATACATATATATATGATATACTTACAACGTGAGAAAGTAAGAAACAAAGAAATAAATCTCCAGCCAAACTTAAAAACAAAGTCAGAGTTTGCTGCTACCCCCCCCCCCCCCGGCTCGCATCCTGGTAATACCCGGGGCCCTCCCAATCAGATACACTATATGAATACACAGTATATGTCCTAAATAAATGTACTTTTAATCTCACTGACAGCTGAAAGTAAAAAGATTTGACATCATTGCCCGGCAATTAAAATTTTGTTTAAAAAATGGCATGGGGTCCCCCCTCCCATCCATACCAAGCCCTTCGGGTCTGGTATGGATTTTGAGGGGAACCCCCACGCCAATTTTTTTTTTGTAAATGGTGTGGGGGTCCCCCCAAAATCCATACCAGACCCTTGTCCGAGCATGCAACATGGCAGGTCAGGAACGAGTGAGCAGCCCCCCCTCCTGAACCATACCAGGCCACATGCCCTCAACATGGGGGGGTGCTTTGGGTGCTCCCCACCCAAAGCACCTTGTCCCCGTGTTGATGGGGACAAGGGCCTCTTCCCCACAACCCTGGCCATTACTTGTGGGGGTCTGTGAGCGGGGGGGCTTGTTGGAATCTGGAAGCCCCCCTTTTAACAAGGGGGCCCTAGATCCTAGCCCCCCCTTTTGGATGAGTATGAGGTACATGGTACTGCTATCCATTCACAGAAAAAAAGTGTAGTAAAAAATGACCAGAGACAGCCTTTGACAAGTCCTTTATTAAAAACAAAAAAAAAGAAAATGCCCCCCAAAGTAGATCCGACGTCAATCATGATGCCCGCTGCCACCGCCGATCTGAAAAAAAACCCCGCTCCACTCTTGACGCTGGCTCCCGCCGTCTGACAGCTGCACCACGATGACAGTTCTCAAATACCAAAAAAAGGGTCCTGCACCTTTTTTGGTGCGGATGCGGTGCGATTTGAGCCATAGAAAATCGCAGCGCAAAGAATTCGCATGTGATTTGCACAGGAATGCGGTGCGGTTCCTGGGCGAATCACATGCGATATGCCGCAATGCAGAAGTGTGAATCTGGGCTTACCCTTTCCAAAAAACGCACCGGATGAAAATGTGGAGATGTGAACCTGTCCCATAGGAAATCATGTTAAATGGACCGTACTGCGTTTCTGCAAAATGCAACGGAAGACGCTTAGCTGTGATTCTAGGGTACGTCTGAGCCAGGGCTGAGCCAGGGCTGCAGGACCCAACACTCAATTAAAGGTGAGCCCCCTCTATGGCTGCCCTTGTATCTCTACAACACATTGGAATTGTTCAGCAAAAGCCAGATTTCCATCCTCTCCTCATATCACCTGCCTTGCCGCAATGTGGAAGAAGGTTGGGGAATTTCATTCAAATCTGCCTCGGTTATTTATGCATCACTTCCCCAAAACCCACAATGACCCGTCTGTCCTTCTTCATTCAGAGAAATTGGAAGAGAGCCGGTACAGCCAATCACAGCACACCCTGACCTGCAGCTTTTTTTTCATTTCATTGTTATGTGACACCAAACTGTTCAAATACGGAACTTAGAGCAAACATATGACCTCCCGTGTTCCTTCTCTTCACAATCCGCCTCTTCCGGATGAATGCCCTAGAAAACATCCCTTATCATTTCCCAGCATACGGGGGCACCTTGTGCTTGCAGCATGCTAAGCCCGGGTTCACACTGATGCGGTGAGGAATTTGCAGCGTTTTCTGTGCAATTTCCACACCGCATCAGAATCGCACCCCGTTCGTGTGAACCGCTGCGCGTGTGCATGTTAACAACACCCCGAAATTGGTCCGCAAAACGCAGTGCGATGTGCAGAATCGGAATACCCATGCGATCCGATTCTAGTGCGGACCAAAAAAAGGGTCCTGCACCTTTTTGGTGCGGATGCTGTGCGATTGGAGCCATATAAAATGTACGGCTCTGATTGCACCGCACAGAATTTGTATGTGATTTGCACAGTAATGCAGTGTGGTGCGGTTCCTGTGTGAATCACACGTAATATGCCGCACCGCATCGGTGTGAACCCAGGCTACTGAAAACAGATGAGCAATTTTTTTTTTTGCGTTGATTATTTGCCCCCCCCCCCCATTTTGTTACAGTGATTTTTCACTAAGAAATGTATAATGATTTTTTTATTTATTTATTGTACATTCACATCAGTCCCTAACTGTCAAGGAGCGTACATTTTTTTCTGCACGGAACTGTAACGCATTGGATTACAATGTTTTTATTTGGATACAAATGGATACATTGTTGCAACTGTAAGACTTTTTCATATAAAATATAATAGCGGACTGGAATTCTTCTTCTTCTTCTTCTTCTTCTTCTTATTATTATTATTATTTTTATTCTTCTTATTATTATTATTATTTTTCTTCTTCTTCTTCTTCTTATTTTCTTCTCTTCTTATTTTTATTCTTCTTCTTATTCTTCTTATTTTTCTTCTTCTGCTTCTTCTCCTTCTTCTTCTCTTCTTCTCCTTCTCTTCTTCTTCTCTTCTTCTCCTCCTCCTTCTTCTCTTCTTCTCCTCCTCCTTCTTCTTCTCCTTCTTCTTCTTATTTTTATTCTTATTCTTCTTATTATTTTTATTCTTCTACTTCTTCTTATTTTTCCTCTTCTTATTTTTATTCCACTTCTTCTTCTTATTATTTTTCTTCTTCTTCTTCTTCTTCTTCTTATCTTTCTTCTTATTATTCTTCTTCTTCTCCTCCTCCTCCTCCTTCTTCTTCTTCTTCTTCTTCTTATCTTTCTTCTTTTTCTTCTTCTTCTTCTCTTCTTCTTCTTCTGCTTCTCCTCCTCCTCCTTCTTCTCCTTCTTCTTCTCCTTCTTCTTCTCCTCCTCCTTCTTCTTCTTCTTCTTCTCCTTCTTATTCTTCTTATTTTTATTCTTCTTCTTCTTATTTTCTTATTATTATTATTTTTCTTCTTCTTCTTCTTCTGATTATTTTTATTCTTCTTCTCCTTCTTCTCCTCCTCCTCCTTCTTCTCCTTCTTCTTCTTATTTGTCTTCTTCTTATTATTATTATTTTTCTTCTTCCTCTTCTTTTTATTTTTATTCTTATTCTTCTTATTTTTCTTCCTCTTCTTATTCTCCTTCTTCTCCTCCTCCTTCTCCTCCTCCTTCTTCTTCTTCTTGTTTATCGGTAAAACGATCAGCCGATTTGCCCATCATTGCCCAAATCATCTGCAAATTTTCCAACATGCCCGATAAAAAAAAATGTGCAAAAACCCTGAAAAACAGCCAACCAATTAACCCACTAATGGTGTGAAAAAATTTTTTCGGCCAAAAAATCGGCCGATTTTCAACCCGTCTATGGCAAACATTGCTCACATCCATACATACACATACTAGGGCCAATTTAGACAGGAGCAAATTACCCTACCAGCATGTGTTTGGAGTGCGGCAGGAATCTGGAGTACTCGGAGGAAACCCACGCAGGCACAGGGAGAACATGCAAACTCCGGGCAGGTGGTGCCATTGTTGGAATGTGAACCAATGACCGAATACTGCCAGGTGGAAGTGCTAACCATTTAGCCACCATGCTGTCCAATTTTCTATGGGATTGCAAATTCTTACATTTTTAAAGCAATTTGTCGCTCTGTTGCTCAGCGATTGAGATTCAGTGGCATTGCACATCAGCGGAAAAATTGCAACAATCGCTCTTAATGCATCTCCATGGAATGTGCTCAAATCACTGAAGGAGAGCAATTTGTAGCAGAGCACAACCCAATGCTGCAGAACTCTCACCAGCGATTCTAGCAATTAATCTCTGCCACTAAATTGTCTGTCTGAGATTAGCCTAGCCCAGATTTTCAATGCTGGTCCAATTGCTGAATAATCTTTTAGGGCGACATGCGTTTCAGTTGCTTTTTTTCTGCATCCAAAATGCACAGAAAGTAGATGATATGGTTGTCAATGTCATAGTTCACAACAGTGCTTGCAGTTTCAGTGCGTTCCGGTTGCATGTAAAAAAGAAGTAGAGCAGGCTGCATTTTTTTTGCACAGAACTGTACTGGAACGCAGTAAAACGCATCAAAAATGCACCGGAACACACCAAAAAAGCACTGGAACGCATATGTCCCTATTTCAATTGAAGAAAAAGAGGGGACAAATGAACCAGGAAGCATCAAAAATGCACTGTCTCCAGGGGCGGACTGACAACTAATGGGGCCCCCGGGCAATAGGGGATCATGGGGCCCCTGTGTCCTTGCCCAAACTCAAAAAAGCCTATGAAAAAGGTACCAGGGGCATCTCATGGGGCCCCCTACTGACCCGGGCCCTCGGGCAGTGCCCAAGTTTCCAAATGATCAGTCCGCCCCTGGTCACGTGTTACTATGACACATCCGTTGCTTTGCATTCCGACACACGCGATAACATGCAAAGGTGTGGGCGGGGCCTTGGGCAGGGGCATCTCATGGGGCCCCCTACTGACCCCGGGCCCTCGGACAGTGCCCGAGTTTCCAAATGGTCAGTCCGCCCCTGACTGTCTCTGTCAATGGATGCAGCAGCGGAACTCAGGAGCAAGCCCCCGTGGGAATTGGCTTCCTACTGGGGGCACCAGCAAGAGAGAAGGAGCGTCGGCAGGGGACCCGAGAAGAGGAGGATCAGGCAAGAGCAGGTATGTATAGACATGTTTTTTTTTTATTCCTTTACAACCACTTGAAGTTTAGCTTTTTTTTTTATTTACGGCTTTAGTTACATCACTTACCTGTAAAGAAGCATGTCCCATGATGAGCAGGCTGCTGGGTTCTGTAGAAATCTTCACTGCAGGGCTGCCCTGTCCTCTTCCTGTGTTTGCTATGTTGTCCTAAAGAAATAAGAACTACCTTACATAAGGTGTCCCCACCAGAGTACCCCCTTATATCAGGTGTTCCCATCAGAGTACCCCCTTATATCAGGTGTTCCCATCAGAGTACCCCCTTAAATCACGTGTCCCCAGAGTGTCCCCGTACATCAGGAGTCACCATACATGTAGTTCCCCCATCAGTATGCAATCATATCAGGTGTCCTCTTCAGGGTGCCCCCTTACATCAGGTGTCCCTTACAGGTGTTCACACCCTTACACTAATCCTTTGGTGAAGCCCCTTTTGATGTGATTCCAGCACTCAGTCTTGTTGGGGAGGAGTCTATCAGCACGTCACATCCTGACTTGGCAATATTTGCCCCCTTTTCTTGCAAAAACACTCTAAATCTGTCAGATTGTGTGTCATCTCCTGTGCACAGCCCTCTTCAGATCGCCCAACAGATTTTCGATTGGATTCAGGTCTGGGCTCTAGCTGGGCCAATTCCAAACCTTTCATCTTCTTCTGGTGAAGCCATTCCTTTGTTGATTTGGATGTATGCTTTGGGTGGTTGTCATGCTGCAGATGAAGTTCCTCTTCATGTTCAGCTTTCTAGCAGAAGCCTGAAGGTTTTGTGCCAATATTGACTGGCATTTGGAACTGTTCATAATTCCCTCTACCTTGACTAAGGCCCCAGTTCCAGCTGAAGAAAAACAGCCCCAAAGCATGATGCTGCCCCCACCATGCTTCACGGTGGGTATGGTGTTCTTTTGGTGATGGGCAGTGTTGTTTTTGCGCCAAACATATCTTTTGGAATTATGCCCAAAAAGTTCAACCTTGGTTTCATCAGACCAGAACACATTTCCTACATGCTTTTCGGAGGCTTCAGGTGTGTTTTTGCAAAATGTAACCACCAAGCTTGGATGTTTTTCTTCATAAGAAAAGGCTTCCGTCTTGCCTCTACCCCATAGCCCAGACATATGAAGAATGCGGGAGATTGTTGTCACTTGGACCACACAGCCAGTACTTGCCAGATATTCCTGCAGCTCCTTTAATGTTGCTGTAGGCCTCTTGGCCGCCTCCCAGACCAGTTTTCTTCTCGTCTTTTCATCCATTTTGGAGGGACGTCCAGTTCTCGGTGATGTCACTGATGCGCCATATTTTCTCCACTTGATGATGACTGTCTTCACTGTGTTCCATGGTATATCTAATGCCTTGGAAATTCTTCTGTACCCTTCCCCTGACTGATACCTTTTAACAATGAGATCCCTCTGATGCTTTGGAAGCTCTCTGTGGACCATGGCTTTTGCTGTAGGATGTGACTAAGAAAATGTCAGGAAAGACCGACTAGAACAGCTGAACTTTATTTGGGGTTAATCTGAGGCACTTTAAATGATGGCAGGTGTGTACTGACTCCTATTTATCATGATGTTGAGTGGGATTGCTTAATCCTGAACACAGCTACATCCCCAGTTATAAGAGGGTGTGCACACTTACGCAACCACATTATTTTAGCTTTTTATGTTTACTCCCCCCCAAAAGACAGGATAGGAAGTGAAGGTAACACCAATAACACCCCAAAAAAACTGACTGGGGTTCTAATCAAGGCTGCATTCACACCTTTACATTCTTGCTTGTTTTCCAATAAAACCAATGATAACTCATGTCAAGATGCATGTGTGCGTTATGAAGCGCGTCAATGCCCATTATGAAGCATGGCGACATTCAGTACAAACTGCATTGCACATTGAAAACGCACACTAACGCTAATCTGAATTTTGATGCGTTTCAGTCCGAGGGAGAAAAAACGCACAGTCGTGAATCCTTCCTCAATCCAAAACTGAAACAAAAACAAAGAAAAGTCCTGTCTTTAGATATCGTTTCCAGTACTTTGCTTCTGCTTTGTTCTGTGTCATGTGATCCAGGTCTGGAAGCGTGGCGGCCATACCTGTCACTGCAGCCATCGCGTCCTATGCAAAACCTGTTTTTTTTTTTCTGATGACAGCAGCTGCGTGGAGAGAAATGACTGGGGAGAATTTTCATACAGAAGTCCTAATCACCTTCTCCTAGATTTGAATGAGACGGGCCGGTTCCTTATTATTCAAAACCAACAGAAAAGGAAGCTGTTGATAGGAAAGAGGAAGAGAATAAACATGGGGCTGGAGCAGATGGCAGAGGGAGCGGGAGAGGAGCACAGAGAGCAATCACTTGAAAGCAACTGACGTCCCGGCTCCATTGTGCTGGGCAGACACGGGCGTTACACCTGCCAGAGAACGGTGACAGGTCGGGGCCGCACATGGCACAAACCTCAGCTCTAAAACAGATGGAACCGCTAAATGAACGCATTTCGTTTGAACAAAAAAAAAATTGTGTATAATAAACAGTTGCCATTCTTTACATAAAATACTTGTTCTCGCCTTTTTTTCTCCTTATATTGCATTTCAGTTCTGCTGATCGCCTGCAACCTCTCTACAGCCATTTGTATGCACTCCAGTGATGGCTATATGACCTTGTATTAGGGCGGGCTTCCTGATGGTGACAACAGTGCCGTGCTGGGACAAGGATATCTAGCCCCGAGGGCAAATGGCCTCCCGCCACCCCAAAGTGTCAGAAAACCCCCCCCCCCATTAAAGTTTGAGCACTAACCTTCACTTCCCCCCAAGCATAAATTCCCCTTCCAAATTCTCCCCAAAACAAATATTCTCCCTCTTCCAGTACAAATCTCCCCTCCCAGCACAATTCCTCTACCCCACTAATTTCCCCTCTGATCATAAATCCTCCCCCCCTCCAAATCCCCCCCCCCCTCCAAATCCCCACCTCCCAACACAAATCCCACCAAACCCCCTCCTAGCACTAATCCTCCCACCAAATTTCACCTCCTAGCACATACCACCCCACTTATCCCTACTAGCACTAGCACTAATCCTCAACCCAAATCCCCCCTCCTAGCACTAATCCTCCCCCCAAATCACACTCCTAGCACAAATTCTCAACCCCTCAAATTTCCCCTCTGAGCATAAATCCCCACCTCCCAGCACAAATCTCCCCCTCAATCACCCCTACAAACACAAATCCACTACACCTCACATTTCCCTTCTGGGGATGAATTCCCATCTCCCAGAACAAATTTCCCCAAATCCCCTCTCCTAGCACTAATCCTCCCCCCAAATCCCCCCTCCTAGCACCAATCCTCCCCCCAAATCACCCCTCCTAGCACAAATCCTCCCCCCAAATCACCCCTCCTAGCACAAATCCTCTACCCCACTAATTTCCCCTCTGGTCATAAATCCCCCCCCCTCCAAATCCCCACCTCCCAAACACAAATCCCACCAAACCCTCTTCTAGCACTAATCCTCCCACCAAATTTCACCTCCTAGCACATACCACCCCACTTATCCCTACTAGCACTAGCACTAATCCTCCCCCCAAATCCCCCCTCCTAGCACTAATCCTCCCCCCAAATCACACTCCTAGCACAAATTCTCAACCCCTCAAATTTCCCCTCTGAGCACAAATCCCCCCTCAATCACCCCTACAAGCACAAATCCACTACACCTCACATTTCCCTTCTGGGGATGAATTCCCATCTCCCAGCACAAATCCCCTCTCCTAGCACCAATCCTCCCCCCAAATCCCCCCTCCTAGCACTAATCCTCCCCCCAAATCCCCCCTCCTAGCACTAATCCTCCCCCCCAAATCACACTCCTAGCACAAATTCTCTACCCCTCAAATTTCCCCTCTGAGCATAAATCCCCACCTCCCAGCACAAATCTCCCCCTCAATCACCCCTACAAGCACAAATCCACTACACCTCACATTTCCCTTCTGGCGATGAATTCCCATCTCCCAGAACAAATCCCCCCAAATCCCCTCTCCTAGCACTAATTCTCCCCTCAAATCTCCCCTCCTAGCACTAATCCTCCCTCCAAATCACCCCTCCTAGCACAAATTCTCTACCCCTCAAATTTCCCCTCTGAGCATAAATCCCCACCTCCCAGCACAAATCCCCTCTCCTACCACAAATCCTCTCTCCCCCCTCAATCATCTCTACAAGCACAAATCCACTACACCTTAAACTTCTGGGATAAAGTTCCATCTCCCAGCACAAATCCCCTCTCCTAGCATTAATCCTCCCCCCAAATCACCCCTCCTAGCACACATTCTCTACCCCTCAAATTTCCCCTCTGAGCATAAATCCCCATCTCCCAGCACAAATCCCCTGAAATCCCCTCTCCTAGCACTAATCATCCCTCTCAAATTTCCTCTCCTAGCACATTCCCCCCCAGTCATCCCTACTATCCTTCCCCTAGTTATCCACAAATCCTTCCCCCTCCCCCAAAATCCCCCCCTCTCCCAGCACAATCCCCTGCACCAATCCCCTCTCCTAGCACTAACCCTCCCCCCAAATGTTTCCCCTCTGAGCTTAACCCACCCTCCATATTCCTATCTCCCAGCACAAATCCCCCCAATTACCCTCTCCTACCACTAATCCTCCCCTCAAATCCCCCCTCCTAGCACAAAATTTCTACCCCTCGAATTTCTCCACTGAGCATAAATCCCCCCCCCCCCCAAATCACCCCTTCTAGCACAGCCCACCAAATCCCGACCATGCCCAGGGCAGCCGCCCCTCCTGCCCACTCCTTGTCCTGGTGCTGCAACAGTGGACCATGCCTACATGCTTCCTTCTTATCAGTCATAAACCCTGGAGCCCCTCACCATGTGAGAAACCTAGGTGACACGTATACACAGATAGATAGATAGATAGATAGATAGATAGATAGATAGATAGATAGATGATAGATAGATAGATAGATAGATAGATAGATAGATAGATAGATGATAGATAGACAGACAGACAGACAGACAGACAGACAGACAGACAGACAGACAGACAGACAGACAGACAGACAGACAGATAGATAGATAGATAGATAGATAGATACACCTATAGGAGCTTGTTGGATTTATCATCCCAAAATCCCAAGACTTTCCTCTCAGCTTGGGAGTATGTCTATGGAAATTTGAGCCCATTTGGACAAAAGAACATTTGTGAGGTCTGGTACTGGTGTTGGTTGACAAATACGGGCTTAAAGTCATCATGCCATTCATCCCAAAGGGTTGAGCTCAGGGCTCTGGCCAGACCTTTCGAGTTCCTCCACACCAAACTCATCAAACCATGTCTTTATGGAGTTGGCTTTGAGCATGCTGGAACAGAAAAGGGCCTTCAACAACGGTTGGAAGCGCACAATTGTCTAAAATGTCTTTGGAGGGGTTGCCCACATACTTATACCTACATAGCATATGATTTTTAAAGGTGTATTTAGCTGTTTGGCTGGAGTGGCACTACCCACCCTCAGGAGGATTATCTACAGGGAAAAGACATTTTAGACCTGCTCTGCCCATAACTGGTACATGGGCCTCCAATTAATGTCCACTATCCATGATTAGCTGTACGCAGGCTACGTCTGGGAAAAAAGGGAGGTGGGTGGCTACACAAAAGAACCTGTTAATTTGCCTAATCAGAGAGAAATGAAAGATTCACTTTAATTGGCTTTATTCCAAATTGTCCCTGGCGGTGGGGATATTAGAGTGTTAGCACCTTTGGAGGCCAGGACTGGTGCTTGCAGTTCTATGTGATGGCTCGTGAGTCACGTGTCTGTTCCTAATTATGAGCAAGGTAAGTAAATAATGAAGAGTCCAGTCAAGCTCAACACCATCATTTGCTTTTCAAATAGCTACTGCAGTTGGGCGAAACTGGTAATTCTGGTGGAAGTATCTCATTACAGGAGCCTCAGATAGACCTAGCGTGAGGGAGTCATAAGAAGCCAACATTGGATTCATCTTGCAGGTGGCAATATAGTAAAATATTTCCACTTTTTACCTGTCTCCTTTTTTTTTTAAGGATTACAGGGACCTGACTACCATGGGTTCTGTAGGTAAAAGTCATATTAGAAAGATTACCAGGGCCAGGACAAGGGGTGGGCAGGAGGGGCAGCTGCTCTGGGCACTGTAGTATCATGTGAGGTGGCTCCACACAGAGATTGGGGGGGAGGGGATTTGTGTTGGGAAGGGGAATTTGGGGGGTGGCAGGGGTTAGAATTGTTCTAGAAGGTGAAATTTGGGAAGGTGTGCTAGGAGTGGTGATTTCAGGGCATTTGTGTTGGGAGGGGGGATGAGCGAAGAGGATTTGTGCTAGGAAGGGGAAGGGGGGTGGATAATTTTTGCTATAAAAGTAATATGGTAGGGGAGGGGATTTGTGCTAGAAAGGAAAATATTTTTTTTATTGGGGGGGGGGGGGATTGTGCAAGTAGGGATGATTGCGGCGGGATTAGTGCTAGGACTTGGGGAATTTGTGGGGGGGGATTTGTGCTAGGATGGAGGATTGGGGGAGGGGGATTTGTGCTGGGAGGGGGGCTTTGGAGTGGGGGGAGAGGATTTGTGCTTGAAGGGGAAATTTGAGGGGTACAAGATTTGAGCTGGGAGGGGAGATTTGTACTGGAAGAGGAAGAATATTTGTTTTGGGGAGATTTTGGAAGGGGAATTTATGCTTAGTGGGTACGTGTGAAGGTTAGTGGTCAAACTTTTTTTTTGGGGGGAGGGGATTTATGCTGTTGGCATGTGGGGAGAGAAAGGATTTGAGCTGGGGGGATGGGGGAAGCAAAGATTTGTGCTGGGAGGGGGTATTTCAGCAGGGGGGCCAAGTTGTACTGGGAGGAAGGGGAATTTATGTTTAGGGGGTAAGCATGCAGATTAGTGCTTGATTTCTTTTGGGGAGGGGGGATTTTTGCTGACACTTAATGCTTATACATCTTTGGGGGGGGGGGCGCAATTTTTTTGCCCTGGGTTATAGATGATCTTGTCCTGGCACTGAAGAAAACGTTGCCTGGCCTGATGAGTCTCGATTTCAGCTGCGACATTCAGATGGTAGGGTCAGAATATGGCATAAACATGAAAGCATGGATCCATCCCGCCTCGTATCAATGGTTCAGGCTGCTGGTGGTGGTGTCATGGTGTGGTGGATCCATTCCGCCTCGTATCAATGGTTCAGGCTGGTGGTCGTGGTGTCATGGTGTGGTGGATCCATCCGCCTCGTATCAATGGTTCAGTCTGGAGGTCGTGGTGTCATGGTGTGGTGGATCCATCCCGCCTCGTATCAATGGCTCAGGCTGGTGGTCGTGGTGTCATGGTGTGGTGGATCCATCCCGCCTCGTATCAATGGCTCAGGCTGGTGGTCGTGGTGTCATGGTGTGGTGGATCCTTCCCGCCTCGTATCAATGGCTCAGGCTGGTGGTCGTGGTGTCATGGTGTGGTGGATCCTTCCCGCCTCGTATCAATGGTTCAGGCTGGTGGTGGTGGTGTCATGGTGTGGTGGATCCATCCCGCCTCGTATCAATGGTTCAGGCTGGTGGTGGTGTCATGGTGTGGGGGAGATTTTCTTGGCACACTTTGGGCCCCTTAGTACCAATTGAGCATCGTTTAATCACCACGGCCTACCTGAGTATTGTTGTTGACCATGTCCATCCCTGTATGACTCCAGTGTCCCCATCTTCTGATGGCTCCTTCCAGCAGGATAATGCCCCATGTCACAAAGATCAAATCATCTTCAACTGGGTTCTTGAAGATGACGATGAGATCACTGGACTCCATTGTCCTCCACAGTCACCAGATCTCCATCCAATAGAGCACCTTTGGGATGTGGTGGAACGTGAGATTCACATCATGGATGTGCAGCCGATATAGCTGCAGCAACTGGATTCTTTCTTGGATACACAGAATATAACTGGATATAACATTTATAGGTAAAGTTGATCCAGGGAATAACCGATTGCCTCTCGGGGGATCAGGAAGGAATTTTTTCCCCTGCAGGAGTAAATTGGATCATGCTTTGCTGGGTTTTTTTGCCTTCCTCTGGATCAACAGTGGGTATAGGACTTTTTTCGATGTAGAGTTATCCCCCTGAGGTCATCACAGAGGACAAGGGGGCGCTCTTTATGTCTGGAGGAAAAGAAATGTAATCTCCAAACACGGAAAGGTTTCTTCACAGTAAGAGCTGTGAGAATGTGGAATAGACTCCCTCAAGAGTTGGTTGTGGCCAGCTCAGTGGATTGCTGTAGGAAAGTCCTGGATTGTTTCTTGGATACACAGAATATAAATGGATATAACATTTATAGGTAAAGTAGATCCAGGGAATATCCGATTGCCTCTCGGGGGATCAGGAAGGAATTTTCTTCCCAGCAGGAGCAAATTGGATCATGCTTTGCTGAGTTTTTTTGCCTTCCTCTGGATCAACTGTGAGTGTAGGATTATAACTTTTTTTTTTTTCATGGTTGAACTGGATGGACTTTTGTCTTTTTTCAGCCAGACTAACTATGTAACTGTGTGATGCTATCATGTCAATATGGACAAAAATCTGTTGAATCTATGCCACGAAGAATGAAGGCAGTTCTGAAGGCAAAAGGGGGTCCAACCCGGGACTAGCAAGGTGGACATAATAAAGTGGCCAGTGAGTATATATATATATATATATGGATAAAAGTGCAGAAACGCTTTGAGAACCCCTGGAATATGTTATACATTTTATGACATATATTATAGAATATGTCATTGATCTGTACAAGCTCCTGGCCACGGTTGTACCCAGCACCACCGACTCCCAGGGGAAAAGCTGCTGGGACCTGGCCAGGGGCGGACTGACAACTCATGGGGCCCCCAGGAAATAGGGGATCATAGGGCCCCTGTGTCCTCACCCACACTCAAAGCACACCCAAAAAAGCCTATAAAAAGGTACCAGGGGAATTTCATGGGGCCCCCTACTGACCCCGGGCCCACGGGCAGTGCCCGAGTGCTCGAATGGTCAATCCGCCCCTGGACCTGGCACTGTGTCTCTGTGCATAAGCCCAGGGGCGGACTGACAACTCATGGGGCCCCCCGGGCAATAGGGGATCATGGGGCCCCTGTGTCCTTGCCCAAACTCAAAAAAGCCTATGAAAAAGGTACCAGGGGCATCTCATGGGGCCCCCTACTGACCCCGGGCCCTCGGGCAGTGCCCGAGTTTCCAACTGGTCAGTCCGCCCCTGGGCAGGATCAACAGGTAAGTACTTAGAATGTAGGGGAGAAAGCAGCCTGTTCGATAGCACCGTGCGGCTCATTTTGTTCCAAATCAAAATTCGGACACAATTTTCATTATTTGGATGTATCCGAAGTGCCCGAGTTTCCAAATGGTCAATCCGCCCCTGGTCCAGTGACACCCCATGCAGTCGGTGTCACCCGGTGCGGGCCACACCCCCCCGCACCTGCCTCGGGACGCCACTGCCCGTGGTCATGGAGCCTAATAAAGGGACGTGTCAGGCTCAGGAAGGCCTCCCCAGGAGACATGCAGCTGCCAGTGCCCAGGGCGGATCATCCCCTGCTAATCCAATCTGTCCCTGGAAGGAGGCGCAGGCCAGGAGGACGTATTTTACACTCAGTCTGTCGTGTCACATTGGACAGCATTACATCAGGGAGGACGGTGGTGACATAAAAAAAAAAACGTGCGTCCATTCATAACAAAGGAGCAATTATGAAACGTGTTCCATTAAGATAAGCCCAGGCCTGTCCTGTTTAATTTCCTATCCTAGAAATCAATAAGACATGACTGGCTGTATGTGCCGTAGAGATCCGCGACATTACCGTCATAAATGAGCAATACGCTGTTTGCTATAAGAAAAAAAAAAGGTAATAAATGAATAAAAAAACAAACAAAATAGAAATAGTCACCAAACTGCCACCTTCAATACGGCCCAATCCTGCCTTAACGTGGACGGCGAGTTTGCAGCAACCATTTTACCGTAACGATCTCCCTTACTTCTCGGGTCACGTACCATAAGATTGCTGTCAAAAAATGCTTTTAAATTGCTGTATTTTAACCTCCTCGGCGGTCTGATTATTTTGTGCTGAAAGCGGTACATTTTTTTGCATGGAAATATGTCATTTTTTTATTGTAGGCTGTAATTTTTAGGAATAACTCACTGAAATCTGTCCGAACAAGAGTCTAGTAAACATCCCGGGTATGATAAAATTTGAAACACGAAATCATAAATTATAATTTAATAAATAATCCTAAAAAATAATAATATAATAATAATAAATTTAATTCAATAATATAATCAAACCAAAAACACTGAAATGTGAAATAGATCGCCAAGTTCGCACATCGCTGAGCAAAGTCGCAAAATCGTTTTCAGTGTCTGATGATGAATTTCCCCCACGAATCATTATCACTCAATTCTGCAAGTGGTTCTGATTTACTATCGCTGTTCTCTAGCCGCTCTAAAACCGCTTTTGACGTAAAGGGACGCTTTTTGGACGCCATGGACTTTTCTAAGTTTCCAGGCAGAAAGAACAGTAAAAATGCAGGCAGGGCGCCGGACAAAGCACTCGGGACAAAATGTATGTGAAATGCATTGAAACAGCAATGTTTTACTATGTGATAATCATTTTTTTAAAAATTTCAAATTTCCCGCCGGTTCCGGCGCCCGTACATCCTGACATCACAGGGAGCGGAACACAGAAGCCGGATGCCGGCATCGGCCGGAGGAGATGGCCGGGGACGCTGCAGGGGACACATCGTGGGAGTGAAGGACAAGGTAAGTGCTGCAGAGACTCCCTGAGCAACGCCGCAGGGTAAGCCCGAGTGTAGCTCGGGGTTACCGCTCTTGGTACTCAAATTTTACCCCGAGCTACACTCGGGAATACCGCCAGGGGGGTTAATGTATTAGTAAGGCTCAGTTCACACTAGTTTTGTCAGCAGGCATCAGACAGGCGTTTGGGAAGTGTTTTTAACGTTTCTCAAACGCCTATGAAAATTCTGCACATGGCAGCGCACAGCGCTGTTCACACTGAAGCGTTAGCGTCATGTCACATTGCGTCGCGGCAAAACTGGCGCCTCTTGTCCAGTCAGGAGGAGTTGAAGCCTCCCATTCAAGTCTATGGTGCCGCTCCTCAAACGCCTGGTAGGCTTTTGCGATGCGGCTGCGAGGTATTTGTGGAGCATTAATACCATTTAACTTCACTATAGATGTTTGTGGTGCGGCTTTAAGGCTTCAACCGCCTCAAAACCGCGCATAGGGCGTTTGGGGAGCGTTTGAGGGGCGTTAAAAACGCTTCCCAAACGCCTGTCTAATGCCTGTCAATCGCTATAGGGGTGTTTGGCAAGAGTTAGAAATAAAGTCAATTGTGAACGCGCCCTTATGGTCATGTGACCACCAAATCCTTCCACGGTCTTCTTCATGTTGGATGTCATCACTGGGTCTCTGTGTGTCTCTATGCGAAGCAGGCAGATCATGGCTGGTGGGCTGGCAGAGTGCTGTTTATAGTTTCCTGAAAATATCCCTGCACCCTGCCTCAGTGCTCCTCTCCAGAGCCTCCAGACCTGATGCAAGCCGTGTGCTGGCTCTTGGGAGGAGTTATGCAAACACCAAAAGCCTCGATGGGTGGGTGTCAGTCTATGGAAGCTCTGGTGTCATCGCTCTCCCGTGTTGGACTTACTCAGATAGGTGGAGAGGAGCAGTAAATGAAGCCTCTGCATTGGTGGCTGTAGAATTGTGATGACCAGGGGCGGACTGACAACTCATGGGGCCCCTGTGTCCTTGCCCACACTCAGAGCAACCCCCAAAAAGCCTACAAAAGGTACCAGGGGCATTTCATGGGGCCCCCTACTGACCCCGGGCCCTCGGGCAGTGCCCAAATGCTCAGTCTGCCCCTGGTGATGACATCACTGCATGGCTGAATTCAGAGATGCAGAGTGGAGGGCCGATAACGCGGCAAAGTCAGCAGCAGCACTGCGGCGTGGTCGGCCCGGTGCAGGAAATGAGGCTGCAGCACCACCACTGGCAGGATCAACAGGTAAGTACTTAGAATGTAGGGGAGAAAGGAGCCTGTTCGATAGCACTGTGCGGCTCGTTTTGTTCCAGATCAAAATTCGGACACAATTTTCATTATTTGGATGTATTCGAATCTCCGAATTACAATAGTAACGAGTTTAAATTAATCCGAAATAACAAAACGAAATAAAAAACTAAATTCAAATTTAACTTGAAAACAAATTTGAAATGTAAACATATTGTTGACTATTGATGATTTCCTTTAAAGTCTATGTGTATTAGTGTTAGAATTAAGCCTCCGAAATTTGAATTTCAAAAAGAATGTAATAGAATAAAACAGAATAAAATAGAAAAGAATAGAATGAAAGAGAATAAAAAATAAAGGAATAGAAAAGAATAGACTAGAAGTTAAAAGAACAGAATAGAATAGAAAACAAAAATAGAAAGAATATAGCCATCTTCTCAAATTCGAACTTCAAAAAGGATAGAATAGAATAAAAAAGAATAAAATAAAAAAGAGCAGAATAGAATAGAGAAGAGGTCTCCAAACTGTGGCCCGGGGGCCAGATGCGGCCCTTTGCCAGCCTTTAACTGGCCCTTGGGGCACTATTCCTAGGAATAATACAAGGCACCATTCCTCCCACTGACACCAATGATGGGGCACTATCAGGGGCGGACTGACAACTCATGGGGCCCCCGGGCAATAGGGGATTATGGGGCTCCTGTGTCTTTGCCCAAACTCAAAAAAGCCTATGAAAAAGGTACCAGGGGCATCTCATGGGGCCCCCTACTGACCCCGGGCCCTTGGGCAGTGTCCAAGTTTCCAAATGGTCAGTCCGCCCCTGGGCACTGTTCCTCTCAGTGACACCAATGATGGGGCACTATTCCTCCCCTGCAGTCACTATATCTGGTCTCCCCAGACCCTGCATTCACTATATCTGGTCTCCCCGGTCCCTGCATTCACTATATCTGGTCTCCACAGACCCTGCATTCACTATATCTGGTCTCCCCAGACCCTGCATTCACTATATCTGGTCTCCCCGGACCCTGCATTCACTATATCTGGTCTCCCCAGACCCTGCATTCACTATATCTGGTCTCCCCGGACCCTGCATTCACTATATCTGGTCTCCCCAGACCCTGCATTCACTATATCTGGTCTCCCCGGACCCTGCATTCACTATATCTGGTCTCCCCGGACCCTGCATTCACTATATCTGGTCTCCCCAGACCCTGCATTCACTATATCTGGTCTCCCCGGACCCTGCATTCACTATATCTGGTCTCCCCAGACCCTGCATTCACTATATCTGGTCTCCCCGGTCCCTGCATTCACTATATCTGGTCTCCACAGACCCTGCATTCACTATATCTGGTCTCCACAGACCCTGCATTCACTATATCTGGTCTCCCCGGACCCTGCATTCACTATATCTGGTCTCCACAGACCCTGCATTCACTATATCTGGTCTCCCAGGACCCTGCATTCACTATATCTGGTCTCCCCGGACCCTGCATTCACTATATCTGGTCTCCCCGGACCCTGCATTCACTATATCTGGTCTCCCCGGGTTTCCTCTGGGTACTCTGGTTTCCTCCCACACTCCAAAGACATGCAGGTAGGTGAATTGGATCCTGTCTAAATTGTCCCTAGTATGTGTATGTATGAATGTGAGTTAGGGACCTTAGATTTTACACCCCTTGAGGGTTAGGGACCTTAGATTGTACGCCCCTTGAGGGTTAGGGACTGATGTGAATGTACAATATATATGTAAAGTGCTGCGTACATTGATGGTGCTATATAAGTACCTGAAATAAATAAATAACTAAATAATGACTCCTCGCCATCTGTCTGTGGATCGCTCTTCAGAGGGCAATGCAAATATAAACGAGCTAAATGCTCACACCCTCGCACATCTACTTACTTTCAAAAGTTGTTGTGTTTTTAATTTTTCAGGCGTGCGCCTAATATTAAAATAATACCTGGTGATCCTCCCATGAAGGTCCTTGTTCAGGTGCTTCCTGTTATGGGGTGTCAAGAGGCTGCAGGAGATCAGAAGCAATGCGATGGGAAATAACATGAAAAGAAGTGAAAAGAAGCAGAAATAAAGTACTTCATTAAACTGAATGCCATTCAGCCAGCTCTGGTTCACACTGCTGCAACTTGTAATGCGACTTGCAACACATAAAGTCACAACACATTCCAATTGCAGCCATTCCGACCAATGCGACTCAAGTCACAGTGACTTCAGAAAAAGGTTCCTACCAGGGGTGGACTGACAACTCATGGGGCCCCTGGGCAATAGGGGATCATGGGGCCCCTGCGTCCTCGCCCACACTCAAAGCACACCCAAAAAAACCTATAAAAGGTACCAGGGGAATCTCATGGGGCCCCCTACTGACCCCGGGCCCTCAGGTAGTGCCCGAGTGCTTGAATGGTCAGTCCGCCCGTTTCCTACACTACTCTGATGTGACTTCAAGGTGACTCAGGCTCAGCACACTGCTGCGACCCCAAAGTCATGCGACTTTTAGTGCCTTGAGACTTGATTTCCACTTGATACTACGTCAATCCAACTGTCCAGTGACTTTGATATTACAAATCAGGGGCGGACTGACTATTGCAGCACTCGGGGACACTGCCCGAGGGCCCAGGGTCAGTAGGGGGCCCCATGTAATGCCCCTGGTACCTTTTTTATTGGCTTTTTTGGGTGTGCTTTGAGTGTGGGCAAGGACACAGGGGCCCCATGATCCCCTATTGCCCGGGGGCCCCATGAATTGGTAGACCGTCCTTGTTACAAATACAGAGTGTGACACCAGAGACGTCCCTAGGGTTGGTGTCACCCGGTGCGATAACACTTGGTGACACCCCCTCCGATGATCCCCGCAGAATGGATCGGATCTGTGTATTGAGCATAATGGATTGGACTCCGATCCATTATGCTCCCCAATCCGCAGATCCCATCCATCCTGCGGGGATCGTCGGCTCGCTTTACAACTTACCTTTTCGTGGAGCGGGTCCGGTGTCACCCCGTATAGGTTGCATGCCGACGATCCCCGCAGGATGGATCGGATCTGCGGATTGAGCATAATGGATTGGAGTCTGATCCATTATCCTCCCCAATCCGCAGATCCGATCCATCCTGCAGGGATCGTTGGCTTGCTTTACAACTTACCTTTTCATGGAGCGGGTCCGGTGTCACCCCGTGCGGTAGGTGTCACCTGGTGCGACGCGCACCCCCCGCACCTACCTAGGGACGCCACTGTGTGACACATAGTATTGAACTTACAAAAGCCTCTGATGTCACAGCTAAAGTCGCAAAGAGAAGACAAAGAAACAACTTCCTTGTGACTTTTGTGATTCTAGCATTGTAGTCTATGGCACTCGTGTCGAAAGGAAGACGCAGAAAAGTGGTGCAGGGATCATTTTTTGTTGCTGCGGCTTGAGTTGCAGCGATTAAGAGGACACCTATTGAAATGAATGCGTTTTGACTTGTCATGCGACTTTCTGTGTCGGACATCGCAGCAGTGTGACCCAGAGCTTAGAGTCCCATGGACTGTAATGTTGCAGGAAAGTGGCACTGCAAATCGCATGGCTATGGGGTCACAGCAGTTTGAACCGAGCCTTCAGTCACACTGAATCCAGCTTTGAAATCATGCGACTTCACTTGAATTCCCATGATTTCACAGTCGGATGTCAGTCCGACTTCGGGTGCGACTTGGAAGACATCTGCGCAACTTCATGCACAGATGTCTATGTAAGTAGTCTATGGCACTCGTGTGGAAAGGAAGACGCAGAAAAGTAGTGCAGGGATTACTTTTTGCTGCTGTGGCTTGAGTCGCAGCGATTAAGAGGACACCTATTGAAATGAATGCGTTTTGACTTGTCATGCGACTTTCTGTGTCGGACAGTTTAGTCCCTTCAATGCGTTTGCCAGTGTACATCGTTCCGGAACATGACGACGCTATGTAATAAAGCCTAATAATAATCATTTAAAAAATCAATCCAAAGCGACACGGTCCTATAAAAGTTTTTATACGCACACTATATAAAAAAAACCCCCGTAAGTCTGCTCCGGCTCCAGGTACGTCTAGTAATGAGCCGGTTAAGCCCGGCGATTCAGTCGCTGCGCAGATGGCGACCACGAATATTGCAAAAGAAAAAAAAAGACGGTTCTGTTAGCACATGCGTTTTTGTTGCGTTTTTCAGGGGTTTTATTTTCATTTTTTTAAATTGTTTCTTGTTGCTAGGCATATTTAAAGCGTAAAACGCATGAAAAACATGACAAATATCCAGCAAAAACGCAATACATGCTTTTCTACAGCATTTCCATTGAAGTCTATAGAACCAAAAACGCATTCAAAAAAGTCCCTGACCCTTTGCAAAAAACGCACCGGGTGAAAACGCAGAGATTGAACGTGTCCCATAGGAAATCATGTTAAATGGATTGAACTGCATTTCTGTAAGGGCCACTTCACACGATAGAGACGCAGTCCAGATGCGTTTTGGATGCGGTTCTGGATGCATGTTTTTGACGTGTTCCAGTGCGTTTTTTAGGCATTCCAGTTCATTTTTTCCCCTCTCTTTTTCTTCAATTTAAATAGGGACAGGTGCGTTTTTGGGGCGTTCCAGTGCAGTTCAAGTTCAATTTCCCCCTTTTTTTTTATTTACAAAGAGACATATGCGATCCAGTGCGTTTTGGTGTGTTCCAGTGTGTTTTTGATGCATTTTACCGTGTTCCAGTACAGTTCTGCGCAGAAAAGATGCAGCCTGTTCTACTTTCTTTTTCTACAACCGGAACGCACTGGAACTGCAAGCACTGATGTGAACTATGACACTGACAACCATATCACCTACTTTCTGTGCGTTTTGGATGCAGAAAAAAGCAACTGAAACGCACGTAGTGTGAACTAGCCCTAATGACCGGTTCACACTATAGAAACGCAGTCCAAATGCGTTCTGGATGCGTTTTTGCACTCACGTTTTTGACGCATTCTAGTGCAATTTTTATGCGTTCCAGTGTATTTTTTACGCATTACAGTTAATTTTTTCCCACTTAAATAGGGACATGTGCGTTTCAGTGCATTTTTGGTGTGTTCCAGTGTGTTTTTGATGCATTTTACCCCATTCCTGTACAGTTCGGTGCAGGAAAAATGCAGCCTGTTCTATTTTCTGTGTGTTTTGGATGCAGAAAAAAGCAACTGAAACGCATGTCGTGTGAACTGGCCCTAATGGCCGGTTCACGCTATAGAAACACAGTCCAGATGCGTTCTGGATGCGTTTCCGCACGCACATCTTTTATGCATTCTGGTGCGTTCTTATGCGTTTCAATGCGTTTTTTAGGCATTACAGTTAATTTTTCCCATTTAAATAGGGACATGTGTGTTCCAGTGCGTTTTTGATGCATTTTACCATGTTACAGTGCAGTTCTGTGCAGGAAAAATGCGGCCTGTTCTACTTTTTTTTCTGAAACCGGAACGCACTGGAACTGCAAGCACTGATATGAACTATGACACTGACAACCATATCACCTACTTTCTCTGTGTTCTGGATGAAGAAAAAGAGCAACTGAAACGCATGTTGTGTAAATGTTCCCTCCAGTTCATTTTTCCCCCCTCTTTTTCTTCAAATAAATAGGGACATGTGTGTTCCAGTGCATTTTTGATGCATTTTACCGCCTTCCAGTACAGTTCTGTGCACGAAAAATGCAGCCTGTTCTACTTTTTTTTCCGTACCCGGAACGCACTGGAACTGCAAGCACTGATGTGAACTATGACACTGACAACCATATCACCTACTTTCTGTGCGTTTTGGATGCAGAAAAAAAAGCAACTGAAACGCATGTCGTGTGAACTTGCCCTAAAAAGGTATTTCCTGAAATAGACTTTTGTAGCGTTTGTTTCATTTTCCAGTTTCCTTCTTTCTTTTAGCAAAAAAAAAAAAAAATGTAGGAAGCAGAACTTCGTCCTTTTTCCAGTTTAGTCCCTTCAATGTGTTTGTCAGTGTACATCGCTCCGGAACATGACGGCGCAATCAGGGGCGGATGGACAACTCATGGGGCCCCCGGCAATAGGGGATCATGGGGCCCCTGTGTCCTTGCCCAAACTCAAAAAAGCCTATGAAAAAGGTACCAGGGGCATCTCATGGGGCCCCCTACTGACCCCGGGCCCTCGGGCAGTGCCCGAGTGCTGGAATGGTCGGGTCCGTCCCGGGCGCAATATAATAAAGCCTAATAATAATAATTAAAAGAAAAATCAATACAAAGTGACACGGTCATGTAAAAGGTTTTATACGCACACATTATATATATATATATATATATATTAAAAAAAAAAAAGTGTACAGTCTGCTCCGGCTCCAGTTGCGTCCAGTAATGAACCGGTTAAGCCCAGCGATTCAGTCACTGCGCAGATGGCGACCACGAATAATGCAAAAGAAAAAAAAAGACAGTTCTATTAGCACATGCGTTTTTGATGCATTTTGCAGGGGGGTTTTTTTCATTTTTTTTTATTTTTCTTGTTGCTAGGCAGATTTAAAATACAACAGTCTGCTCCCACTCCAGTTGCGTCTAGTAATGAACCGGTTAAGCCAGGCGATTCAGTCGCTGCACAAAAGAAAAAAAAAGACAGTTCTGTTAGCACACGTGTGTTTGATGCATTTTGCAGGGTTTTTTTTTTTCATTTTTTAAACATTTTTCTTGTTGCTAGGCAGATTTAAAATGCAAAACGCATCAAAAACGTGGCACACATGCAGCAAAAACACAATACATGATTTTCTGCATCGTTTTTGCACCTGCATTTTTTACACATTTTTGCTGCATTTTTTATGCGTTTTGCAGGTTTTTCTGTTTTTCATTTTTTGTAATTTTTCTTGTTGCTAAGCAGATTTAAAATGCAAAAAAAACCAAAACAATACATGCTTTTCTGCATTCTTTCCATTGAAGTCTATAGAACCAAAAACGCAACTCTTTGCGTTCAAAAAAGTCCCTGAGCCTTTCCAAAAAACTCACCGGGTGAAAACGCAGAGATGTGAACCTGTCCCATAGGAAATCATGTTAAATGGACTGAAATGCGTTTCTGTAAGGGCCGGTACGTCGCTCCGGAACATGACGGCGCTATATAATAAAGCCTAATAATAATAAAAAATAAAAAAAAAATCAATACAAAGTGACACGGTCATGTAAAGTTTTTATACGCACACACTATATATATATATATATATATATACACAAAAAAAGTGTACAGTCTGCTCCCGCATCAAAAATCTAAAACGTGGCACACATGCAGCAAAAACGCAATACATGATTTTCTGCAGCATTTTTGCACCTGCATTTTTTTACACATTTTTGCTGCATTTTTTATGTGTTTTGCGGGTTTTTTTGTTTTTCATTTTTTTGTCATTTTTCTTGTTGCTAAGCAGATTTAAATAATAATAATAAAAACTAAAAAAAAAATCAATACAAAGCAACACGGTCATGTAAAAGTTTTTATACGCACACACTATATATATATATATATATATATACAAAAAAAGTGTACAGTCTGCTCCAGCTCCAGTTGCGTCCAGTAATGAACCGGTTAAGCCTGGCGATTCAGTCGCTGCGCAGATGGCGACCACGAAATATTGCAAAAGAAAAAAAAAGACAGTTCTATTAGCACATGTGTTTTTGATGCATTTTGCAGGGTTTTTTTTTCATTTTTAAAAACTTTTCTTGTTGCTAGGCAGATTTAAAACACAAAACACATCAAAAACGTGGCACACATGCAGCAAAAACGCAATACATGATTTTCTGCAGCGTTTTTGCACCTGCATTTGTTACACATTTTTGCTGCATTTTTTTATGTGTTTTGCGGGTTTTTTTGTTTCTCATTTTTTTGTACTTTTTCTTGTTGCTAAGCAGATTTAAATAATAATAATAAAAAATCAATACAAAGCGACACGGTCATGTAAAAGGTTTTATACGCACACACACTATATATATATATATATATATATATATATAAATTTAATACAAATGTAAAAAGTGTACAGTCTGCTCCGGCTCCAGTTGCGTCCAGTAATGAACCGGTTAAACCAGGTGATTCAGTCGCTGCGCAGATGGCGACCACGAATATTGCAAAAGAAAAAAAAAGACAGTTCTGCTAGCACATGTGTTTTTGATGCATTTTGCAGGATTTTTTTTTCATTTTTAAAATTTTTTTCTTGTTGCTAGGCAGATTTAAAACGCAAAACGCATCAAAAACGTGGCACACATGCAGCAAAAACGCAATACATGATATTCTGCATCGTTTTTGCACCTGCATTTTTTTTACACATTTTTTCTGCATTTTTTTATGCGTTTTGTGGGTTTTTTTTGTTTTTCATTGTTTGTAATTTTTCTTGTTGCTAAGCAGATTTAAATAATAATAATAAAAAATAAATAAAAATCAATACAAAGTGACACGGTCATGTAAAAGTTTTTATACGCACACACTATATATATATATATATATATATACAAAAAAAGTGTACAGTCTGCTCCCGCATCAAAAATCAAAAACGTGGCAAACGCAATACATGATTTTCTGCAGCGTGTTTGCACCTGCATTTTTTACACATTTTTGCTGCATTTTTTATGTGTTTTGCGGGTATTTTTGTTTTACCTTTTTTTGACATTTTTCTTGTTGCTAAGCAGATTTAAATAATAATAAAAGAAAATAAAAAAAAAAATCAATATCAATACAAAGTGACACGGTCATGTAAAAGTTTTTATACGCACACACTATATATATATATATATATATATATATAAATTTAATAAAAATGTAAAAAGTGTACAGTCTGCTCCGGCTCCAGTTGCATCCAGTAATGAAGCGGTTAAACCAGGCGATTTAGTCGCTGCGCAGATGGCGACCACAAATATTGCAAAGGAAAAAAAAGACAGTTCTATTAGCCCATGTGTTTTTGATGCAGGGTTTTTTTTTCATTTTTTTTTTCATTTTTCTTGTTGCTAGGCAGATTTAAAACACAAAACGCATCAAAATCGTGGCACACATGCAGCAAAAACGCAATACATGATTTTCTGCAGTGTTTTTGCACCTGCATTTTTTACACATTTTTGCTGCATTTTTTATGCGTTTTTCTGGTTTTATGTTTTTCATTTTTTGTCATTTTTCTTGTTGCTAAGCAGATTTAAATAATAATAATGAAAAAAAATCAATACAAAGCGACACGGTCATGTAAAAGTTTTTATACGCACACACTATATATATATGTATATAAATTTAATAAAAATGTAAAAAGTGTACAGTCTGCTCCGGCTCCAGTTGCGTCCAGTAATGAAGCGGTTAAACCAGGCGATTCAGTCGCTGCGCAGATGGCGACCACGAATAATGCAAAAGAAAAAAAAAAAAAGACGTTTCTGTTAGCAAATTGGCGATGTCTGTTTATGATGTCGCAGGGCGGCCTGGTGCTGCTGTAATTCCCTTAAAATACCCCATCAGCCGCTGCCTCGCCTAGCAACCTCCATCTTTTCCGATCACCTCTGCCCCCCCCTATAGAAATGTGTGCAAATGAGCAATTTCAGGTGGGTGGAAAGCAGCAGCTGGTGTTGTTTCAATACAGGTTAATAAATCCATGATTTTCCTCCCCCATTACCTTTTTTTTTTTTTTTTTCTATTCCGACCCATCAGGCTTACATTAACAAAAGGCCGGAGCTACTTTGCATAAAAAAGTAGGCTCTCTAGATAGGAAAGCTGGCCCGATGGGCTCCACCTTCGCCCGCCTCCCAACCCCCCCCCCACCCTCCCTTTCTTGTTGTGTCAATATTTGCTCAGGAACAACGCACCTAAGTGACAGGTGTGTTTAGAGGAGCCCATCTCCATTTACACCAAGAAAAAAAAAAAAAAAAAAAATTCAATATCCTTTTTGCGGACATGCGTCTTTGGGATGTATGCGTGTATGTATATACCTGCGCTCCATATGGATGTTTTCTTGTCCGCTGATAAATTAGGAAGCTCTGGCTAGTTGGGGGAGGGCTATATAAAGCCCCGGGTGCCTGGCTTCACTCCACAACTTTCCAGAGACTGCCAGACAGCTGGTTGCACCGGACGGGGCTCCTGCCAACGTGTCACGGCAGCCAACGCAGGGTGGAAGACACTTAGAAGACGCAGAGAGAGAGAGAGAGAGCGGCAGGTGCCGTCCTACCTGAGCAAACAGCGAGGGAGCAGCAAGGATCTTCTCACCTGTGACCACATGCTTCGAAGAATCGCAAGCCTGCAACAGCTACCCAACCTGAGCCGGCGCTTCCCTGCCCCCCCCCCCGAAGACGCAGGGGGTCCATACCTGGTGCACAACCATACAGGTGGTACTGATCCGGCACACCAAGAGGTTACCTGCCACCCAGGTACTGGTGACCCTAAGGTAGACCCTAACAGATCAGATGACCAGAGGGGTTTAAATGCCCCTTTACTTGACAGACTAACCTATTTTCTTACATTTTTGGGTGCAAAAGGTTGCCTGCCACCCAGGTACAGGTGACCCTAAACCAGCACCCAACGAAGGGGAGGCTCCTGATGCCCAGGGGGTTTAAATGCCCCTTTACTTTACAGACTAGACAGACTAACCTATTTTCTTTGAGTTTTGGTTGCAAGACGTTACCTGCCACCCAGGTACAGGTGACCCTAAACCAGCACCCAACAAAGCAGAGGTTTTAAATGCCCCTTTACTTGTCAGACTAACCTATTTTCTTTACATTTTGGGGACATGAGGTTACCTGCCACCCAGGTACAGGTGACCCTAAACCAGCACCCAACGAAGCGGAGGCTCCTGATGCCCAGGGGGTTTAAATACCCCTTTACCTGACAGACTAACTTCATTTCTTTAAATTTTGGGAGCAACAGGTTACCTGCCACCCAGGTACAGGTGACCCTAAACCAGCACCCAACAAATCAGAGGCTTCTGATGCCCAGGGGGTTTAAATGCCCCTCTACTTGACAGACTAACCTATTTTCTTTGAGTTTTGGTTGCAAAGGTTACCTGCCACCCAGGTACAGGTGACCCTAAACCAGCACCCAATGAAGCAGAGGCTCCTGATGCCCAGGGGGTTTAATGCCCCTTTACTTTACAGACTAGACACACTAACCTATTTTTCTTTAATTATGGGGACAAGACGTTACCTGCCTCCCAGGTACAGGTGACCCTAAACCAGCACCCAACGAAGCAGAGGCTCCTGATGTCTAGGGGGTTTAAATGCCCCTTTACTTGACAGACTAACCTATATTCTTCAATTTTTGGGTGCAAGACGTTACCTGCCACCCAGGTACAGGTGACCCTAAACCAGTACCCAACAAATCAGATGCTCCTGATGCCCTGGGGGTTTAAATGCCCCTTTACTTGACAGACTAACCTATTTTCTTTGAGTTTTGGTTGCAAAGGTTACCTGCCACCCAGGTACAGGTGACCCTAAACCAGCACCCAGCGAAGCAGAGGCTTCTGATGCCCAGGGGGTTTAAATGCCCCTTTACTTGTCAGACTAACCTATATTCTATAAATTATGGGGACAAGAGGTTACCTGCCACCCAGGTACAGGTGACCCTAAACCAGTACCCAACAAATCAGAGGCTCCTGATGCCCATGGGGTTTAAATACCCCTCTATTTGACAACCAAACATTATTTATTTGAGCTTTGGGTGGTCCTCACCTGCCTTGGACACAGGTGGTCACAGATTTTTTCATGTCAAATAAAGGGGAATATATCTGGACACAAACGCAAGTCATTTGTATCTGGGCATGCTGATGTAGGACAGACGGGGGCATTGTTTTTTCCGTTGTGGACTCATGAAGGTGGTCAGGGTGGCCTGCATATGCACAAGAGGTTTTTTCTGCAATGGAAGCACGGGTGTTCTTGTCTCTTAGTGACCTGGACAGACAAGAATTTATTTCTTACTAGGGCACAGTGATGTAGATGTCACCTACCTGGGCAGGCAGGGTGCACCTATCTGGGCACATAGGTAAGTAAATGTTACTGGGGCACTCTGATGTAGAGGGCACTTACCTGGGCAAACAGAGCATGCTGATCTGTACACATAGACAAGATATTCTTACTGGGATACACTGATGTTAATGCCACTTACCTGGGCAAACCAGACGCACTGATCTAGGTATATAAGCAGGTTCATCTTACTGGAGCACACTTATGTAGATGCCACTTACCTGGGTGAAAAAGTGCACTGATCTGGGCGCATGGGCAAGCTAATTGTACCGGGGCTCACTGATGTAGATGCCACTTACCTGGGCAAACAGGTGCTCTGATCTAGGCACATGGGCAAGCTAATCTTACTGGGGATCACTGATGTTGATGCCACTTATCTGGGCAAACAGGTGTATTGATCTGGGCACATGGGCAAGCTAATCTTACCGGGGATCACTGATGTTGATGTCACTTACCTGGGCAAACAGGTGCACTGATCTAGGTGCATGGGCAAGCTAATCTTACCAGGGATCACTGATGTAGATGCCATTTACCTGGGCAAACAAATGCACTGATCTGGGCACATGGGCAAGCTAATCTTACCGGGGCTCCCTGATGCTTACCTAGGCAAGAATGGTGCACTGATCTGGGTACAAGAACAACCTAACCTTTACTGGGGCACAAGGATTACTTACTAGGATGACTTACCTGGGCAAACAGGGCACACCTATCTGGGCACAAAGGCAGGCAACTGTTACTGGCGTCCAGGTATCGAGACATAACTTACCTGGACAAATAGTACACTGGCATGGGTACATAAGCAAGCCAATCTACTGGGGCACAATGATGCCACTTACCTGAGTAAACAGGTGCACTGATCTGGGTGCATAAGCCACATACCTACCTTATCTCTTCCTGATCTCTGCTGACTTATCAGCTTCTACATATGTGACAACCTCCTCTGTCAATGTCTGACCTGCTGCAGCTTTGCCATTCCCTCCCTCTGCAGACTGGAACCAGCAATCTGCCATCCTCCAATCTGTGCCTCTGCAGGAGCTTTACCCCGCTGAGACTTGTAGTCCCACAGACCAGGGCAGTTCTGTATTGTGTGGCTGTGTTCTGTGTATGTGGGCTTCTCACCACTTTTCTCCGCTTCTTCTGCTTTCAGGCGCCGCTCAGCGATCGCCCAACGCCCCCATACATCGCTCGGACCTCTGTACTTGCCTGACGTCGAGCCAGACGCGCAATGCCTGATAGGACGTTTTGTTCGTTCGGCTCGCGTTATGCAGGTGCAGCCAGACCGCGGAGAGACGACAAGAGGCGCGGAGCCGGGCGCGGTACCCCCTCCCCGTCCATTCATCAGCGCTGTGGACCGTCCCTCCAGGAACAGAGGAGTCCCGGACTGAACATCGGTCTGATTCATCCTCAAGCCTGACTCTTCCACCGTAGTCTTCCATCACCTCTCATGTAGTCACTTTTATTTTGATGGTAGAATGAGGACAATGTAGATTGGAATACAAAGTATCTGTAGGTTGGGGGGAGCTGGAGTGATGGATCGGCAGTATGCTGCCTGAAGGGTGGGGGTGGCTTCAGCAGCAACATGTCCCTGGAAACTGTTTTCATAAGTCATTAAGACTCTGCAGCCAACTCCCTTCTCTCCTCTAGAAAATGTTTCTTTCTGCTCTCATTATTCCAATCCTCATCACCCCACCATTCTCCTCCCCATCATACTGATCCCAGCTCCCCCAGTACACAGCTACACCCCTCCCCATCACATACTGATCCCAGCTCTCCCAGTACACAGCTACACCCCTCCCCATCATACTGATCCCAGCTCCCCCAGTACACATCTACAGCCCCCCCCATCATACTGATCCCATCTCCCCCAGTACACAGCTACACCCCTCCCCCCCATCATACTGATCCCAGCTCCCCCAGGACACATCTACACCCCCCCCCCCATCATACTGATCCCAGCTCCCCCAGTACACATCTACACCCCCCCCCCATCATACTGATCCCATCTCCCCCAGTACACAGCTACACCCCTCCCCCCCATCATACTGATCCCAGCTCCCCCAGGACACATCTACACCCCCCCCATCATACTGATCCCAGCTCCCCCAGTACACATCTACACCCCCCCCCATCATACTGATCCCAGCTCCCCCAGGACACATCTACACCCCTCCCCATCACTTACTGATCCCAGCTCCCCCAGTACACATCTGCACCCCCCCCCCCCCATCATACTGATCCCAGCTCCCCAGTACACATCTACACCCCTCCCCATCACATACTGATCCCAGCTCCCCCAGTACACATCTACACCCCCCCCATCATACTGATCCCAGCTCCCCCAGTACACATCTACACCCCTCCCCATCACATACTGATCCCAGCTCCCCCAGTACACATCTACACCCCACCCCATCATACTGATCCCAGTTCCCCCAGTACACATCTACACCCCACCCCATCATACTGATCCCAGCTCCCCCATCCCACATCTACTTCCCTCCCCAACACATACTGATCCCAGATCCCCCATTCCACATCTACACCCCTCCCCATCATACTGATCCCAGCTCCCCCATTCCACATTTACACCCCTCCCCATCACATACTGATTCCAGCTCCCCCAGTACACAGCTACACCCCTCCCCAACACATACTGATCCCAGCTCCCCCAGTACACATCTACACCCCTCCCCATCACATACTGATCCCAGCTCCCCCATTCCACATCTACACCCCTCCCCATCACATACTGATCCCAGCTCCCCCATCCGACATCTACTTCCTTTCCCATCACATAATGATCCCAGCTCCCCCATTCCACATCTACACCCCTCCCCATCACATACTGATCCCAGCTCCCCCAGTACACATCTACACCCCTCCCCAACACATACTGATCTGAGCTCCCCCAGTCCACATCTACACCCCTCCCCATCATACTGATCCCAGCTCCCCCATTCCACATTTACACCCCTCCCCATCACATACTGATTCCAGCTCCCCCAGTACACAGCTACACCCCTCCCCAACACATACTGATCCCAGCTCCCCCAGTACACATCTACACCCCTCCCCATCACATACTGATCCCAGCTCCCCCATTCCACATCTACACCCCTCCCCATCACATACTGATCCCAGCTCCCCCATCCGACATCTACTTCCTTTCCCATCACATAATGATCCCAGCTCCCCCATTCCACATCTACACCCCTCCCCATCACATACTGATCCCAGCTCCCCCAGTACACATCTACACCCCTCCCCATCACATACTGATCCCAGATCCCCCATTCCACATCTACACCCCTCCCCATCACATACTGATTCCAGCTCCCCCAGTCCACATCTACACCCCTCCCCATCACATGCTGATCCCATCTCCCCCAGTACACAGCTACACCCCTCCCCATCACATGCTGATCCCATCTCCCCCAGTACACAGCTACACCCCTCCCCATCACATGCTGATCCCATCTCCCCCAGTACACAGCTACACCCCTCCCCATCACATACTGATCACAGCTCCCCCAGTACACATCTACACCCCTCCCCATCACATACTGATCCCAGCTCCCCCAGTACACAGCTACACCCCTCCCCATCACATACTGATCCCAGCTACCCCAGTACACATCTACACCCCTCCCCATCACATACTGATCTCAGCTCCCCCAGTACACATCTACACCCCTCCCCATCACATACTGATCCCAGCTCCCCCATTCAACATCTACACCCCACCCCTCCCCATCACATACTGATCCCAGCTCCCCAAGTACCCATCTCATCCAGTTCACATCTACATTCCCTTTATCTCCTACTTCTTCTCTGCTGTATGAAACTCAGTTCCCAATCACCCATTTACTAATACAGCTAGCATTACTCATTTACTCCCACATCACCCATCTACAGTCCCCATTCCCCCCTTTACCCATCCATTGTCCCCAGTTCCCCCCATACCCATTTACAGTCCCCAGCTCTCCCATTACCCCTCTACAGTCCCCAGCTCTCCCATTACCCATCTACAGTCCCAAGCTCTCCCATTACCCATCTACAGTCCCCAGCTTTCCCATTACCAATCTACAGTCCCCAGCTCCCACCATACCCATCTACAGTCCCCAGCTCTCCCATTACCCCTCTACAGTCCCCAGCTCTCCCATTACCCCTCTACAGTCCCCAGCTCTCCCATTACCCATCTACAGTCCCAAGCTCTCCCATTACCCATCTAAAGTCCCCAGCTTTCCCATTACCCATCTACAGTCCCCAGCTCCCCCATTACCCATCTACAGTCCCCAGCTCTCCCATTACCCATCTACAGTCCCCAGCTCTCCCATTACCCATCTACAGTCCCCAGTTCCCCCCATACCCATCTACAGTCCCAAGCTCTCTCATTACCCATCTAAAGTCCCCAGCTTTCCCATTACCCATCTACAGTCCCCAGCTTTCCCATTACCCATCTACAGTCCCCAGCTTTCCCATTACCCATCTACAGTCCCCAGCTCTCCCATTACCCATCTACAGTCCCCAGCTCTCCCATTACCCATCTACAGTCCCCAGTTTTCCCATTACCCATCTACAGTCCCAAGCTCTCCCATTACCCATCTACAGTCCCCAGTTTTCCCATTACCCCTTTACAGTCCCCAGTTTTCCCATTACCCATCTACAGTCCCCAGCTTTCCCATTACCCATCTACAGTCCCCAGCTCTCCCATTACCCATCTACAGTCCCCAGCTTTCCCATTACCCATCTACAGTCCCCAGCTTTCCCATTACGCATCTACAGTCCCCAGCTTTCCCATTACCCATCTACAGTCCCCAGCTTTCCCATTACCCATCTACAGTCCCCAGCTCTCCCATTACCCATCTACAGTCCCCAGCTTTCCCATTACCCATCTACAGTCCCCAGCTCTCCCATTACCCATCTACAGTCCCCAGCTCTCCCATCACTTTTATTCTAAAGGCTGGATGTGACTGTCAGTATGTTATTGGTTGGGGAGGACAGAAGTTCTGTTTCTCTTGTTTTATGCACAGTGTACTCATACTACCCCCTAATACACAGTCACTGCACACTCCTAATACTCTGTACTACCCAGTCACTGCACACTCCTAATACTCTGTACTACTCATTCACTGCACAAGCCTAATACTCTGCACTACCCAATCACTGCACACTCCTAATACTCTGTACTACCCAGTCACTGCACACTCCTAATACTCTGCACTACTCATTCACTGCACACTCCTAATACTCTGTACTACTCATTCACTGCACACTCCTAATACTCTGCACTACCCAGTCACTGCACACTCCTAATACTCTGCACTACCCAGTCACTGCACACTCCTAATACTTTGCACTACCCAGTCACTGCACACTCCTAATACTCTGCACTACCCAGTCATTGCACACTCCTAATACTCTGCACTACCCAGTCACTGTGCACTCCTAATACTCTGCACTACTCATTCACTGCTCACTCCTAATACTCTGCACTACCCAGTCAGTGCACACTCCTAATACTCTGCACTACCCAGTCACTGCACACTCCTAATACTCTGCACTACTCATTCACTGCACACTCCTAATACTCTGTACTACCCAGTCACTGCACACTCCTAATACTCTGCACTATCCAGTCACTGCACACTCCTAATACTCTGCACTACCCAGTCACTGCGCACTCCTAATACTCTGCACTACCCAGTCACTGCGCACTCCTAATACTCTGCACTACTCATTCACTGCACACTCCTAATACTCTGCAATACCCAGTCAGTGCACACTCCTAATACTCTGCACTACCCAGTCAGTGCACACTCCTAATACTCTGCACTACCCAGTCACTGCGCACTCCTAATACTCTGCACTACCCAGTCACTGCGCACTCCTAATACTCTGCACTACTCATTCACTGCACACTCCTAATACTCTGCAATACCCAGTCAGTGCACACTCCTAATACTCTGCACTACCCAGTCAGTGCACACTCCTAATACTCTGTACTACCCAGTCACTGCACACTCCTAATACTCTGCACTACCCAGTCACTGCACACTCCTAATACTCTGCACTATCCAGTCACTGCACACTCCTAATACCCTGCACTACCCAGTCACTGCACACTCCTAATACTCTGCACTACCCAGGCACTGCACATTCCTAATACTCTGCACTACTCCATCATTCTGCACTTCAGGTATTCTGTACTACTGTCACAACTCACTCACAGTACCCTGTACTATTCCATCCCTGTCCACTGCTAATACTTTGTAATACTCGGTCACTGCACACCCATAATACTTCCCAACACTTCCATTCATTACTATGCTCTTACTGCAAATTTCGGCATCACTCTCCATGTCTAATACTCTTTTCCATATATTCACCATACTTCTAACACTTCTCACCACTGTCATACTCCAAGCAATGTAGTACTTTCTTTGCTTCTGATGCAGATCAGGACAGTCAGAGTGAAATCAGAACTGACTTGTACGCAGAGGGAAATCCTGGCTGTCATGCTGATCCTCTGGCTTCAGTACTCTGAGTCACTGTAACTTCAATCACCCAGATAAGGACTTCTTACTTTCCTGATCTGCATACTTGGTCCCAGTCGGGGATTTAGACAGTACTGTAGTCAGAGTGTCATCATAATCACTGGGCAATGGGGACTTTCAAAGGGTTTTCAGCAACGAGAGCCCCTATATTTCTTTTCCTGACAGGTTCACTTTAATTGAGACAACATAAAGGAGAGGGAGTCAGCCAGGGCCCATTCACTGCTTTGCATGCAATAATGCATGTGCCATAATGTGCGTTGCAGCAGCCCATTGAAAATAATGAGCTGCCAATACATGAAAAAGAGGACGGGGCTTGTTCCTCTAACACAGTGCTACAGTGTGCTAAAATAGAGGAGCATTGCCTTAGTGCAGTGGGCTCCAAACTGCGGCCCAAGGGCCAGATGTGGCCCATGGCTTGCAGCTGTCTGGCCCTTGGGGCACTATTTCTCCCACTGACACCAATGATGAAGCACTCTTTCTCCCACTCACACAAAAAATGGGACATTCTTCCTTCCACTGACACCAATGATGGGGCACTATTTTTCCCACTGATACGAGGTACTGTTCCTCAAACTGACAGTGATTTGTACAGTGATTTGGGCACTATTCCTCCCACTGACACCAGTGTGGGGTACTATTACTCCCATTGACACCAATGATTATGTGCTATTCCTCCCAATGATTCCAATGATGAAGCACTGTTCCTCCCTCTGACACCAGTGGTTGGGAACTATTCCTCCTACTGACAACAAAGATGGGGCACTATTCCTCCCACTGATACCAATGATGGGGCACTATTCCTTCCATTGACACCAATGATGAGACACAATTCCTCCCACTGATACCAGTGATGGGGCGCTATTCCTCCCACTGACACCAATGGTGGGGCACTATTCCTCCCAATGATACCAGTGATGGGGCGCTATTCCTCCCACTGACACCAATGGTGGGGCACTATTCCTCCTACTGACACCAATGATGAGGCGCTATTCCTCCCACTGACACCAATGATGAGGCACTATTCATCCCACTGACACCAATGATGGGGCACTATTCCTACCACTGATACCAATGATTGGGAACTATTCCTCCCACTGATAGCAATGATGGAGCACTATTCCTTCCACTGACACCAATGATGGGACACTATTCCTTCCACTGATACCAATGATACGGCACTATTCCTCCCACTGACACCAGTGATGGGGCACTATTCCTTCCACTGACACCAATGATGGGGCACTATTCCTTCCACTGATACCAATGATGGGGCACTATTCCTCCCCCTGACACCAATGATGGGGCACTAATCCTCCCACTGATACCAATGATGGGGCACTATTCCTCCCACTGATACCAATGATGGGGCACTATTCCTCCCACTGACACCAATGATGGGGCACTATTCCTCCCACTGATACCAATGATGGGGCACTATTTCTCCCATTGACACCAATGATGGGGCACTATTCCTCCCACTGACACCAATGATGGGGCACTATTCCTCCCATTGACACCAATGATGGGGCACTATTCCTCCCATTGACACCAATGATGGGGCACTATTCCTCCCATTGACACCAATGATGGGGCACTATTCCTCCCACTGACACCAATGATGGGGCACTATTCATCCCACTGATACTAATGATGGGGCACTATTCCTCCCACTGATACCAATGATGGGGCACTATTCCTCCCACTGACACCAATGATGGGGCACTATTCCTTCCACTGATACCAATGATGGGGCACTATTCCTCCCACTGACACCAATGATGGGGCACTATTCCTCCCACTGATACTAATGATGGGGCACTATTCCTCCCACTGATACCAATGATGGGGCACTATTCCTCCCATTGACACCAATGATGGGGCAATATTCCTTCCATTGACACCAATGATGGGGCACTATTCCCCCCCTAACACCAATGATGGGGCACTATTCCCCCCCTAACACCAATGATGGGGCACTATTCCTCCCACTGACACCAATGATGGGGCACTATTCCTCCCACTGATACCAATGATGGGGCACTATTCCTCCCACTGATACCAATGATGGGGCACTATTCCCCCCATAACACCAATGATGGGGCACTATTCCCCCCCTAACACCAATGATGGGGCACTATTCCTCCCACTGATACCAATGATGGGGCACTATTCCCCCCCCTAACACCAATGATGGGGCACTATTCCTCCCACTGATACCAATGATGGGGCACTATTCCTCCCACTGACACCAATGATGGGGCACTATTCCTCCCACTGACACCAATGATGGGGCACTATTCCTCCCACTGACACCAATGATGGGGTACTATTCATCCCACTGATACTAATGATGGGGCACTATTCCTCCCACTGACACCAATGATGGGGCACTATTCCTCCCACTGACACCAATGATGGGGCACTATTCCTCCCACTGACACCAATGATGGGGCACTATTCCTTCCACTGATACCAATGATGGGGCACTATTCCTCCCACTGACACCAATGATGGGGCACTATTCCTCCCACTGACACCAGTGATGGGGCACTATTCCTCCCACTGACACCAGTGATGGGGCACTATTCCTTCCACTGATACCAATGATGGGGCACTATTCCTCCCACTGACACTAATGATGGGGCACTATTCCTCCCACTGACACCAATGATGGGGCACTATTCCTCCCACTGACACCAATGATGGGGCACTATTCCTCCCACTGACACCAATGATGGGGCACTATTCCTTCCACTGATACCAATGATGGGGCACTATTCCTCCCACTGACACCAATGATGGGGCACTATTCCTCCCACTGATACCAATGATGGGGCACTATTCCTCCCATTGACACCAATGATGGGGCACTATTCCTCCCATTGACACCAATGATGGGGCACTATTCCTCCCACTGACACCAATGATGGGGCACTATTCATCCCACTGATACTAATGATGGGGCACTATTCCTCCCACTGACACCAATGATGGGGCACTATTCCTCCCACTGACACCAATGATGGGGCACTATTCCTCCCACTGACACCAATGATGGGGCACTATTCCTCCCACTGACACCAATGATGGAGCACTATTCCTCCCACTGATACCAATGATGGGGCACTATTCCTCCCACTGACACCAATGATGGGGCACTATTCCTCCCACTGATACCAATGATGGGGCACTATTCCTCCCACTGACACCAATGATGGGGCACTATTCATCCCACTGATACCAATGATGGGGCACTATTCCTCCCACTGACACCAATGATGGGGCACTATTCCTCCCACTGACACCAATGATGGGGCACTATTCCTCCCACTGACACCAATGATGGGGCACTATTCCTTCCACTGATACCAATGAAGGGGCACTATTCCTCCCACTGACACCAATGATGGGGCACTATTCCTCCCACTGACACCAATGATGGGGCACTATTCCTCCCACTGACACCAATGATGGGGCACTATTCCTCCCACTGACACCAATGATGGGGCACTATTCCTTCCACTGATACCAATGATGGGGCACTATTCCTCCCACTGACACCAATGATGGGGCACTATTCCTCCCACTGACACCAATGATGGGGCACTATTCCTCCCACTGACACCAATGATGGGGCACTATTCCTTCCACTGATACCAATGATGGGGCACTATTCCTCCCACTGACACCAATGATGGGGCACTATTCCCCCCCCTAACACCAATGATGGGGCACTATTCCTCCCACTGACACCAATGATGGGGCACTATTCCTCCCACTGACACCAATGACGGGGCACTATTCCTCCCACTGACACCAATGATGGGGCACTATTCCTCGCACTGACACCAATGATGGAGCACTATTCCTCCCACTGACACCAATGATGGGGCACTATTCCTCCCACTGACACCAATGATGGGGCACTATTCCGCCCACTGACACCAATGATGGGGCACTATTCATCCCACTGACACCAGTGATGGGGCACTATTCATCCCACTGACACCATTGATGGGGCACTATTCCTCCCACTGACACCAATGATGGGGCACTATTCCTCCCACTGACACCAGTGATGGGGCACTATTCCTCCCACTGACACCAATGATGGGGCACTATTCCTCCCACTGACACCAATGATGGGGCACTATTCCTCCCACTGACACCAATGATGGGGCACTATTCCTCACACTGACACCAATGATGGGGCACTATTCCTCCCACTGACACCAATGATGGGGCACTATTCCTCCCACTGACACCAATGATGGGGCACTATTCCTCCCACTGACACCAATGATGGGGCACTATTCCTCCCACTGACACCAATGATGGGGCACTATTCCTCCCACTGACACCAATGATGGGGCACTATTCCTCACACTGACACCAATGATGGGGCACTATTCCTCCCACTGACACCAATGATGGGGCACTATTCCTTCCACTGACACCAATGATGGGGCACTATTCCTCCCACTGACACCAATGATGGGGCACTATTCCTCCACCTAAAGTTTGAAGAACAGTAAACTGGCCCTTTGTTTAGGAAGATTGGGGACCCCTGGTCTAGTGCATTGCAGTAACACAGTTACAATAACCCGTGTGATAATACGTTACAACAACGCAGATATGTAATTGGGCCCTTATATTGGCCATACATGTAACAATCTGATCAAATGGTTCTTCACAGTATGAGATGATTGGATCTGTGCGTTATTGAAAAGACCGACACTGTGTCATCGATCATCATTGAGCAAAACTGATTGATAGAATTGAAGTTAATCGGTCTTGAAGGAAAATCTGATTGTAGGAAAGCGGATAAACTGATACAGGTGTATGGCGCATTGAATGATCTATTCGATTTCTGATTGCAATTCTGAGTGGACAGTACTGTAGATCTGTTAGAAGTATGATCAAATATAAAACCATTCCATGTATGGCCACTACAGGAGAAGGGGGAAAGATGGTGTTCACAAACGCTCCAATCCAATCATTCAGTCCAAACAAATTCGGCTAAAGAGATTGAAGTGTATGTGTGCCATAACTGAGGACCTGTTATACGTGACAATCAGGGCCACAGATAAGGGGGTACCACCAGTCCTCCTGTACGGGGCCCAGGCAGCTGGGTGAATCGGATGCAGACAGGGAGGGTGATCGGCATGGCGGGGGGCAATTACTGGAACCGATCCCCTGTATGCCTCTCTCTGCAGCAGCTGAAATCCAGCTTCTTCTCCTCTCCCTCCCGCGGGCTTTCAGCTGCTGCAGAGAGAGCCATACAGGGGATCAGTTCCAGTAATTACCAACCTCCCCCACCGCACCCATCATCCTCTATGTGCACCATACATTTCCCTCTGCTGCCCAGGCCCCCCCTGTGTGCCCCCACCGCTGCAGTGCTGTCGGCTTCCCTCCTCTCCTTTCCACCGGCAACTGCAGTTGCTCCATAGGATCCTTCAGGATGGAGAGTGGGGGGAAGGGTCCAGTAAATATGTCACATTTACCATCCACTTCCTTTCCTGAATGAACACAATGCGTGATCAATACCAATCACTCACTTTGTTCATTCATAAAAGCATAGTAAACTGCAGTTATTATTATTATTATACAGGATTTATATAGCGCCAACAGTTTGCTGAGCACTTTACAATATAAAGGGAGACAATACAGCAACAATACAGTTCAATACAAGAGGGAAAGGAGCGCCCTGATCCTTGGAGCTTGCTCCATAGGATCCTTCAGGATGGAGAATGGGGGGAAGGGTCCAGTAAATATGTCACATTTACCAACCCCTTCCTTTCCTGAATGAACACAATGAGTGATTGGTACCAATCAATCACTGTGTTCATTCATAACTGAAGCATAGTAACCTGCAGTTTCTCCAAAGGATCCTTCAGGATGGAGAGTGGGGGGAAGGGTCCAGTAAATATGTCACATTTACCAACCCCTTCCTTTCCCGAATGAACACAATGAGTGATCGGTACCAATCACTCACTGTGTTCATTCATAACTGAAGCTTAGTAACCTGCAGTTGATCCATAGGATCCTTCAGGATGGAGAGTGGGGGGAAGGGTCCAGTAAATATGTCACATTTACCAACCCCTTCCTTTCCTGAATGAACACAATGAGTGATCGGTACCAATCACTCACTGCATTCATTCATAACTGAATCATAGTAAACTGCAGTTGCTCCATAGGATCCTTCAGGATGGAGAGTGGGGGGAAGGGTCCAGTAAATATGTCACATTTACCAACCAATTCCTTTCCTGAATGAACAATGCGTGATCAGTACCAATCACTCACTGTGTTCATTCATAAAAGAAGCATAGCAAACTGCAGTTATTATTATTATTATACAGGATTTATATAGCGCCAACAGTTTGCTCAGCACTTTACAATATAAGGGAGACAATACAGTAACAATACAGCTCAATACAAGAGGGAAAGGAGGGCCCTGCTCCTTGGAGCTTGCTCCATAGGATCTTTCAGGATGGAGAATGGGGGGAAGGGTCCAGAAAATATGTCACATTTACCAACCCCTTCCTTTCCTGAATGAACACAATGAGTGATTGGTACCAATCACTCACTGTGTTCATTCATAACTGAAGCATAGTAACCTGCTATATCTCCTAAGGATCCTTCAGGATGGAGAGTGGGGGGAAGGGTCCAGTAAACATGTCACATTTACCAACCCCTTCCTTTCCTGAATGAACACAATGAGTGATCGGTACCAATCACTCACTGTGTTCATTCATAACTGAAGCATAGTAACCTGCAGTTGCTCCATAGGATCCTTCAGGATTGAGAGTGGGAGGAAGGGTCCAGTAAATATGTCACATTTACCAACCCCTTTCCTGAATACACACAATGAGTGATTGGTACCAATTACTAACTGTGTTCATTTATAACTGAAGCATAGTAAACTGTGCTTTTTGGGGGGGGGTTTTGAGGGGGCCCTGTCAGGTTGGCTGTATGGGGCCCCGTGGTTTCTAACAGCAGCCCTGGTGACAATATATTCATTTATTTTTCCCTTATGTTATTATTTACAAATACTTGTTCGTCATTTTCCAGCGTACTGTTTGAAAGGTAATCAAACAGGAACTTCTCCTGGATTTCACAATCGAAAATTCTAGTAGGCCGAATAAACGCCGAGGATTGCAATGGAAGTAGAAGAACCTGAAAAGCGATCAAATGTCAGATCCCGATAAAATGTAATCAGTGATGTGTGGGTGGATAACAATAAAGAGAAACAGACGTCCGATGTGTCCGGGAAAAGCTGACGCAGTGTGCCGGGTTCCTCCACGTATCCTGCTCACACGGCCCTGCCTGTTTGCTCTGTGTGTTTGCTGTGTGTGTTTGTGTTGTACAGTCTGCTCTGCTGTGTATGGACGACTTCTACTTACCTATTTAGGAAAAAAACGTTCGATGCCTATCCTCCCATCACCTATCCTCCCATCACCTATCCTCCCATCACCTATCCTCCCATCACCTATCCTCCCATCACCCATCCTCCCATCACCCATCCTCCCATCACCCATCCTCCCATCACCTATCCTCCCATCACCTATCCTCCCATCACCATCCTCCCATCACCTATCCTCCCATCACCATCCTCCCATCACCTATCCTCCCATCACCTATCCTCCCATCACCTATCCTCTCATCACCTATCCTCCCATCACCATCCTCCCATCACCTATCCTCCCATCACCCATCCTCCCAACACCTATCCTCCCATCACCATCCTCCCATCACCTATCCTCCCATCACCATCCTCCCATCACCTATCCTCCCATCGCCTATCCTCCCATCACTATCCTCCCATCACCTATCCTCCCATCACCCATCCTCCCAACACCTATCCTCCCATCACCATCCTCCCATCACCTATCCTCCCCTCACCATCCTCCCATCACCATCCTCCCATCACCCATCCTCCCATCACCTATCCTCCCCTCACCATCCTCCCATCACCTATCCTCCCAACACCTATCCTCCCATCACCAGCCTTCCATCACCATCCTCCCATCCCCATCCTCCCATCACCTATCCTCCCATCACCTATCCTCTCATCACCTATCCTTCCATCACCATCCTCCCATCATCATCCTCCCATCCCCATCCTCCCATCACCTATCCTCCCATCACCTATCCTCTCATCACCTATCCTTCCATCACCATCCTTCCATCACCTATCCTCCCATCCCCATCCTCCCATCACCTATCCTCCCATCACCTATCCTCTCATCACCTATCCTTCCATCACCATCCTCCCATCACCATCCTCCCATCATCATCCTCCCATCACCTATCCTCCCATCACCTATCCTCCCATCACCAGCCTTCCATCACCATCCTCCCATCACCATCCTCCCATCACCTATCCTCCCATCACCTATCCTCTCATCACCATCCTCCCATCACCATCCTCCCATCACCTATCCTCCCATCACCAGCCTTCCATCACCATCCTCCCATCATCATCCTCCCATCACCTATCCTCTCATCACCTATCCTCTCATCACCTATCCTCCCATCGCCTATCCTCCCATCACCATCCTTTCATCACCATCCTCCCATTGCCTATCCGCCCATAACCATCCTCCCATCACCATCCTTCCATCACCATCCTCTCATCACCTATCCTCCCATCACCTATCCTCTCATCACCTATCCTCCCATCACCATCCTCCCATCACCATCCTTCCATCACCATCCTCCCATCACCTATCCTCTCATCATCTATCATCCCATCGCCTATCCTCCCATCACCATCCTCCCATCGCCTATGCTCCCATAACCATCCTCCCATCACCATCCTCCCATAACCATCCTCCCATCACCATCCTCCCATAACCATCCTCCCATCACCATCCTCCCATCGCCTATGCTCCCATCACCATCCTCCCATCGCCTATCCTCCCATTGCCTATCCTCCCATAACCATCCTCCCATCATCATCCTTCCATCACCTATCCTCCTATAACCATCCTCCCGTTGCCTATCCTCCCATCACCATCCTCCCATTGCCTATCATCCCATCGCCTATCCTCCCATCCCCATCCTCCCATCGCCTATTGTCCCATCGCCTATCCTCCCATCGCCTATCCTTCCATCCCCATCCTCCCATCGCCTATCCTCCCATCGCCATCCTCCCATCACCATCCTCCCATCACCATCCTCCCATTACCATCCTTCCATCACCATCCTCCCATCACCATCCTTCCATCACCTATCCTCCCATCCCCATCCTCCCATCACCATCCTCCCATCACCATCCTCCCATCACTATCCTCCCATCACCTATTCTCCCATCACCTATCCTCCCATCACCATCCTTCCATCACCATCCTCCCATCACCATCCTCCCATCGCCTATCCTCCCATCACCATCCTCCCATTGCCTATCCTCCTATCACCATCCTCCCATTGCCCATCCTCCCATCACCATCCTCCCATCGCCTATCTTCCCACCCCCATCCTCCCATCACCATCCTCCCATTGCCTATCCTCCCATCCCCGTCCTTCCTTCCCTCACTGATCCTGTCTGCGTCTGACCGCACTGCCTGTCCTTGTCTGCATCCTCTGCACAGTGCAGGTTCTTCCCCGGTATGCAGTAGTAGTAGTCAGGTTATACATGGGGGGCCTAGTTGTGGTCCCTTCCCCTTCCATCATCAAAGGGCCCCACACACAGGGGGGTGGATTTACTAAAGGCAGTTAGACTGAGCACTTTGCAGTTGCACCAGAGCTTAGTAAATGAGCAGAAGCTCTGCTGACGTCCATCATCCAATCATGTGCGAGCAAAAATGCTGTTTTTTTTATTTCCCTTACCTGTGATTGGGTGAAGCTTCACCTCATTTACTAATATCTGGAACAACCGCACCTGCAGAGTGCGCCGTCTATTTGTCTTCAGTAAATCCACCCCAGAGACCGCCGGACAGTGCAGATCAGGCAGAAGCCCGGAGAGGTCAGCAGCCTCATTCACATTGCAGCTGGTGGTGTGACGGCCGTCGCAGGAAAGGAGCACAGGAGCGTTTCTGGGGCGGAGTCCTTATAGACTTCAATGGGAGCGCCTGAGGAATGGCCGACAACGCACATTTATTGTCCAATCCTTGCCTCGCGTTCTCCAATCACCACGCATTCTCCAATCACCTCGCGTTCTATTGGCTGAAACAAACACGCTCCGCCTGGGAGTGGCTGCAAAATGTGCGCAGAAACGGACATAGAAAGTTCCAGCTCAATAGTGAGCCGAGCCTAGGACCATGCACACAGCCATCCTGATGAAATCAGCTGCACATCAAAGGACTCCCTTCACATCAGAGTCCCCCCATTACATCAGAGTCTCTTCTTCACATCAGAGCCCCATCAAGACTTCAGAGTCTCTTCTTCATATCCAAGGTCCCCCCATCATATCAGAGTCTCCACATCACATCAGAGTTCCTTCTTCACATCAGAGTCCCCCTATCACATCAGAGGTTCCCCATCACATCATAGTCAATTCTACACATCAGAGTCCCACAATCACATCTCAGATCCGCCATCACATCAGAGTCCCACCCATCAAATCAGAGTCCCCCCCATCAAATCAGAGGTCTCCCCATCAAATCAGAGGTTCCCCCATCACATCAGAGTTCCTTCTTTACATCAGAGGTCACCCATCACATCAGAGTTCCTTCATCACATCAGAGGTCACCCATCACATCAGAGTACCTTCACATCAGAGGTCCTTCTTTACATTAGAGGTCACCCATCACATCAGAGTTCCGTCTTCATATCAGAGGTCCCCCCATCACATCAGAGTTCCTTCTTTACATTAGAGGTCACCCATCACATCAGAGTTCCTTCTTTACATCAGAGGTCCCCCCATCACATCAGAGTTCCTTCTTTACATCAGAGGTCCCCCCATCACATCAGAATTCCTTCTTTACATCAGAGGTCACCCATCACATCAGAGTTCCTTCTTCACATCAGAGGTCACCCATCACATCAGAGTTCCTTCTTTACATCACAGGTCACCCATCACATCAGAGTTCCTTCTTCACATCAGAGGTCCACCCATCACATCAGAGTTCCTTCATTACATCAGAAGTTACCCATCACATCAGAGTCCCTTCTTCACATCAGATTTCCTCCTTTACATCAGATGTCACCCATCACATCAGAGTCCCTTCTTCACATCAGAGTTCCTTCTTTACATCAGAGGTCACCCATCACATCAGAGTCCCTTCTTTAAATCAGAGGTCACCCATCACATCAGAGTCCCTTCTTTAAATCAGAGGTCACCCATCACATCAGAGTTCCTTCTTCACATCAGAGGTCCCCCCATCACATCAGAGTTCCTTCTTCACATCAGAGGTCCCCCCATCACATCAGAGTTCCTTCATTACATCAGAAGTTACCCATCACATCAGAATCCCTTCTTCACATCAGAGTTCCTTCTTTACATCAGAGGTCACCCATCACATCAGAGTTCCTTCTTCACATCAGAGTCCCTTCTTCACATCAGAGTCCCTTCTTCACCTACAGCCACCCCCATCATATCATTGTCCCTCTTTCACATGATAGTCCGTTCTTCACGTCAGAGCCCTCCCTCCATCACATCAGAGTGAAAGACGTTGAACTTTGTATACAATTCATGTTGGGATTAAACCCATTTTTGGACTTGAATATTACGTTGCTGCACTTCAGTTCTGGGTTTTGCCCATCTTCATCACAGCCCAGGGTGACAATGGAAACCCTCCGGTGTGCAGAAGCTGCCAGCCTGATATTCCTTTTCTCCATAGTCACCCCTGGATGACCATTACCCCGGGGTCCCAGGACCATCAGACCACTTTCTGACCTTTCCTCTGACACCAGTTTAATTTTTCTTCAAATAAAATGCTGTTGCTAAACTACAAGTCCCATGAGGCATTGCAAGACTGACAGTTAGAAGCAAGACTCCCAAAGGCAGAGGCATGATGGGACTTGTAGTTTCACTACAGCTGGAGGGCCTCCAGTTTGATACCCCTGGCTTAGACCAACCTCTAACATGCAGCAGGCCAATGCGAGAACAGCTATTGGCCGCCAAACCTCTCAAATGGCAGGGGCGGGGCTTAGTCCAGAATGGGGTGTGGTCTGACTCTGACTCAGTCTGTAAGTCAGTGTATAGTTTGCACTGGGGATCAAAAGCCTCTTCAGGCACAAAAGACGATTTCAGCAGAAGCGATGGGATGTAGGGCCGGCGATTTGAGTGCGTTCATAGTTCGGAAACTTTTATCCACTTAAAGCTTCTCTTTATATCATGTGACCGGCGTGGGAAAAAGAGTTCGCTATACCCAAAACAAAACATTTACCAACTTATAAGCAGTTATTTTATTATTATATATTTCAGGTACTTATATATCCCCATCAATGTACGCAGCACTTTACATATATATTGTACATTCACATCAGTCCCTAACAGGGGCAGACTGACCATTTGGAAACTCGGGCACTGCCTGAGGGCCCGGGGTCAGTAGGGGGCCCCATGAGATGCCCCTGGTACCTTTTTCAAAGGCTTTTTTGAGTTTGGGCAAGGACACAGGGACCCCATGATCCCCTATTGCCTGGGGGCCCCATGAGTTGTCAGTCCGCCCCTGGTCCCTAACCCTCAAGGGGCGTACAATCTAAGGTCCCTAACCCTCAAGGGGCGTACAATCTAAGGTCCCTAACTCACATTTATACATACACATACTAGGGACAATTTAGACGAGCCAATTCACCTACCAGCAAGTCTTTGGAGTGTGGGAGGAAACAGGAGTACCCGGAGGAAACCCACGCAGGCACAGGGAGAACATGCAAACTCCAGGCAGGTGGTGCCGCGGTTGGGATTCGAACCTATGACCTGAGTACTGCCAGGCGGAAGTGCTAACCGTTTATGGCCAGTTCACACGACATGCATTTCAGTTGCTTTTTTTCTGCATCCAAAACGCACAGAAAGTAGGTGATATGGTTGTCAAGGTCATAGGTCACATCAGTGCTTGCAGTTCCAGTGCGTTCCGGGTGCAGGAAAAAAAGTAGAACGGGGCAGCACAGTGGCTAAATGTTTAGCACTTCCACCTGGCAGCATTCGGGTCGTTGGTTCGAATCCTAGCCACAGCACCACCTGCCTGGAGTTTGCATGTTCTCTCTGTGCCTGTGTGGGTTTCCTCCAGGTACTCTAGTTTCCTCCCACACTCCAAAGACATGCTGGTAGGTGAATTGGCTCCTGTCTAAATTGTCCCTAGTATGTGTATGTATGAATGTGAGTTAGGGACCTTAGATTGTACACCCCTTGAGGGTTAGGGACCTTAGATTGTACACCCCTTGAGGGTTAGGGACCTTAGATTGTACGCCCCTTGAGGGTTAGGGACTGATGTGAATGTACAATATATATGTAAAGTGCTGTGTAAATTGATGGCGATATATAAGTACCTGAAATAAATAAACAGGCTGCATGCACAGAACTGTACTGGAACACGGTAAAACGCATTAAAAACGCACCAATAATGCACCGGAACACACATGTCCCTAATTAAATTGAAGAAAAAGAAAGGGGAAAAATGAACTGGAATGCATAAAAAACGCATCAAAAACACACCGGAACGCATCAAAGCTCACATGCAGAAACGCATCCAAAACACATCTGGACTGCGTTTCTATAGTGTGAACCGGCCCTTAAAGTTGACCCCCCGGCCTTCCCCTTCAGTCTGGCACAGTTGTACCGGCTCCTCTCCTGGACTGAAATGTCTTCCTCTCATTTCACTGCACACTGTGAGCTTCTCACAATGTGCATTAGAAGCTGCAGCAAGTCAGACAGAGCTTCGCCTCATTTCCAGCATCATCTAGCCCTTTCCTCCCCAGCCTGACTGCCCCTGGCCCATGCCTTCTATTCGATGGATTTCACTTCTAATCATGGAGGCTCAGCATCACATGTGGGTGTTACCGAGGACAGTCGGCATGCAGGTAAAGTCTGCCTAGGCACACCATCTCCTCCAGATTGATAACCACCCATCGAGGCATGTTGATATTTGCATAACTCCTCCCAAGAGCCAGCCCACTGCTTGCATCAGAGCTGAGGGCTCTTGGCAGGAGTGCTGAGATATTTTCAGGACGTTAAATACAGCATCCTCTCGGCCCCTCCCACCAACATGATCTGCCTGCATTACATAGAGAAGCGCAGAGATCCAGTGATGACATCACTGAGTGTGAAACAAGGTATGCCGTGAAAATAAAAAGGTTTTGTTTAGAAATTGTTATTAGCATGTTGATGGGGAAGGGGGGGGGGGGGAGAAAGTAAAATATAGCAGACTAAATTTCAGCTTTAAAAGCATGTCACATATTTTGGTACTGAAGTCAGGGGTGGACTGAGCATTTGAGCACTCGGGTACTGCCCGAGGGCCCAGGGTCAGTAAGGGGCCCCATGAAATGCCCCTGGTACCTTTTTATAGGCTTTTTTGGGTGTGCTTTGAGTTTGGGCAAGGACACAGGGGCCCCATGATCCCCTATTGCCCGGGGGCCCCATGAGTTTGTTAGTCCGCCTCTGACTGAAGTTATACCTCCCAATGGCCCCAGTTTTCATGGGATTTTTTAAAGATTTTAGAGCCCAAAAAGGGGCAGGGCTTGTCTTTTGTGGGTGACAAATACTGAGAAGTGCTTGACTCAGGGAGGGGGTCACCTTTCCTGTCCAGCTGAAGGTTAGGAACTCGCTGGATTTCAGGCAAATGAACAGATATCTTCATATATTTGCAGCATTTTCTAAGAAAGGGGTCTCTGAACTATGACCCACGGGCCACATCTGGCCGACTACAAGATTTGATCTTACCCGCAGTTGATGTGTACACTCTCCGCACTGATGGCTTCCTGATGTATGTATGGAGGGACTCTGATGTAAGAGGGACTCTGTTAGGGACCCAATGTAAAATGGGAGTCTGATGTGGACTCTTATGATAAAAGGAGGACTCTGTAAGTGGGATTCTTATGGGGAGTTTGATAGAAGGAACTCTGAAATACGAGGGACTCTGATATGGAGTATGATGTGGACGCTAATGTAATGGGGATTCTGTTGTAAAGGGGTACTCTGAAACAGACTGTGATGTAAAGGGGGACTCTGATATGGACTCTTATGTAAGAGGGACTCCGATGGGGACCCTGATGTAAGGTGGAAGTCTGACGTGGATTCTGATAAAAGGAGGCCCCTGATGTAAGCTGGATTCTAATGGGGACCTTGATATAAGGAGGGACTCTGATGAAATGGGGGACTCTGTAATGGACTCTGATATATAGGGGGATTCTGATGTATAGGGGGAATCTGATATGGACTCTGGTGTAAGGAGGGCTCTAATGTATGATGAACCCTGATGTTAGGTGGAAGCCTGATGAAGACTCTGATAAAAGGAGGATTCTGATATATCCTATTCTCATGGGAACCTTGATGTAAGGAGGGACTCTGATGTAGGGGGTGTAGGGGTTCTCTTATGGATTCTGATGCAAGGGGAGGCTCTAGTGTAAGGGGGAATCTGATAAAGGACTCTGGTGTAAGGGGGCTGTAATGTATGATGGATCCTTATGTTAGGTGGAAGTCTGATGTAGTCTCTGATAAAAGGAGGACCCTGATATAAGTCAGATTCCTATGGGAACCTTGTTGTAAGAAGGGAATCTGATTTGGGGGGGGGGGGGCTCTGTTATGGAATCTGATGTAAGGTGGGGGGGCTTTGATGTAAGGGGGAATGAGATATGGACCCTTAAAAAGGGGGAGGGGGACCCTGATAAGAAAGGTGCAGACTGAATATATATACAGATGGTACAAGTATAGCTTTGTTACTCTGAATCATATAACGCCGAATAGAAAAAAAACTCGAGATAACACATCTTCATTCCTTTCAATTGTTTATTCATTCATTTATAAATCTGACTTTTTTTCGGCCCGCAAATGTTTGTAAAAAATGGCCTCAAACTGAAAAGCTTGGAAACCTCTGATCTAAGGTATGAAATACGGGGAAATCTGCAGATATTGATGTTGTACTGATTACTGATATATGTATATACACTGATATGTACTGATTACTGATATATATATATACACTGATATGTACTGATTACTAATATATATATATACACTGATATGTACTGATTACTGATAATTATATGTATATATATATACACTGATATGTACTGATTACTGATATATATATATATATATATACTGATATGTACTGATTACTGATATATATATATATATATACTGATATGTACTGACTACTAATATATATATATATATATATATATATACTGATATGTATTGATTACTGATATATATATATATACTGATATGTACTGATTACTAATATATATATATATATATATATATATATATACACTGATATGTACTGATTACTAATATATATATATATACTGATATGTACTGATTACTAATATATATATATATATACACTGATATGTACTGATTACTGATATATATATATATATATATATATATATATATATATATATATATACTGATATGTACTGATTACTGATATATATATATATATATATACTGATATGTACTGATTACTGATATATATATATATATATACTGATATGTACTGATTACTGATATATATATATATACACTGATATGTACTGATATATATATATATATACTGATATGTATTGATTACTGATATATATATATATATATATATATATATATATATATACACATATACACTGATATGTACTGATTACTAATATATATATATATACTGATATGTACTGATTACTAATATATATATATATATATACTGATATGTACTGATTACTGATATATATATATATATATATATATATACACTGATATGTACTGATTACTGATATATATATATATATATATATATATATATATATATATATACACACTGATATGTACTGATTACTAATATATATATATATACTGATATGTACTGATTACTAATATATATATATATATATATACTGATATGTACTGATTACTAATATATATATATATATATATACTGATATGTACTGATTACTAATATATATATATATATACTGATATGTATTGATTACTGATATATATATACACACTGATATGTACTGATTACTAATATATATATATATACACTGATATGCACTGATTACTAATAAATATATATATACTGATATGTACTGATTACTAATATATATATATACACTGATATGTACTGATTACTAATATATATATATACACTGATATGTACTGATTACTAATATATATATATACACTGATATGTACTGATTACTAATATATATATATATATATACTGATATGTACTGATTACTAATATATATATATATACACTGATATGTACTGATTACTAATATATATATATATATATATATATATATATATATATATACTGATATGTACTGATTACTGATATATATACACTGATATGTACTGATTACTAATATATATATATATATACACTGATATGTACTGATTACTAATATATATATATATATATATATATATATATATACTGATATGTACTGATTACTGATATATATACACTGATATGTACTGATTACTAATATATATATATACACTGATATGTACTGATTACTAATATATATATATATATATATATATATATACACTGATATGTACTGATTACTAATATATATATATACACTGATATGTACTGATTACTAATATATATATATATATATATACTGATATGTACTGATTACTGATATATATATATACACTGATATGTACTGATTACTAATATATATATATATATATATATATACTGATATGTACTGATTACTGAGATATATATATATATATATATATATATATATATATACAGTCAGGTCCATAAATATTGGGACATCAACACAATTCTAACATTTTTGGCTCTATACACCACCACAATGGATTTGAAATGAAACGAACAAGATGTGCTTTAACTGCAGACTGTCAGCTTTAATTTGAGGGTATTTACATCCAAATCAGGTGAACGGTGTAGGAATTACAACAGTTTGCATATGTGCCTCCCACTTTTTAAGGGACCAAAAGTAATGGGACACAATAATAATCATAAATCAAACTTTCACTTTTTAATACTTGGTTGCAAATCCTTTGCAGTCAATTACAGCCTGAAGTGTGGAACGCATAGACATCATCAGACGCTGGGTTTCATCCCTGGTGATGCTCTGCCAGGCCTCTACTGCAACTGTCTTCAGTTCCTGCTTGTTCTTGGGGCATTTTCCCTTCAGTTTTGTCTTCAGCAAGTGAAATGCTCAATCGGATTCAGGTCAGGTGATTGACTTGGCCATTGCATAACATTTCACTTCTTTCCCTTAAAAAACTCTTTGGTTGCTTTTGCAGTCTGCTTTGGGTCATTGTCCATCTGCACTGTGAAGCGTCCAATGAGTTGTGAAGCATTTGGCTGAATATGAGCAGATAATATTCCCGAAACACTTCAGAATTCATCCGGCTGCTTTTGTCAGCAGTCACATCATCAATAAATACAAGAGAAGCAGTTCCATTGGCAGCCATACATGCCCACGCCATGACACTACCACCACCATGATCACTGATGAGGTGGTATGCTTAGGATCATGAGCAGTTCCTTTCCTTCTCCATACTCTTCTCTTCCCATCACTCTGGTACAAGTTGATCTCGGTCTCATCTGTCCATAGGATGTTGTTCCAGAACTGTGAAGGCTTTTTTAGATGTCGTTTGGCAAACTCTAATCTGGCCTTCCTGTTTTTGAGGCTCACCAATGGTTTCCATCTTGTGGTGAACCCTCTGTATTCACTCTGGTGAAGTCTTCTCTTGATTGGTGGCTTTGACACACATACACCTACCTCCTGGAGAGTGTTCTTGATCTGGCCAATTGTTGTGAAGGGTGTTTTCTTCACCAGGGAAAGAATTCTTCGGTCATCCACCACAGTTGTTTTCCGTGGTCTTCCGGGTCATTTGGTGTTGCTGAGCTCACCGGTGCGTTCCTTCTTTTTAAGAATGTTCCAAACTGTTGTTTTGGCCACGCCTAATGTTTTTGCTATCTCTCTGATGGGTTTGTTTTGTTTTTTCAGCCTAATGATGGCTTGCTTCACTGATAGTGACAGCTCTTTGGATCTCATCTTGAGAGTTGACAGCAACAGATTCCAAATGCAAATAGCACACTTGGAATGAACTCTGGACCTTTTATCTGCTCTTTGTAATTGGGATAATAAGGGAATAACACACACCTGGCCATGGAACAGCTGAGAAGCCAATTGTCCCATTATTTTTGGTCCCTTAACAAGTGGGCGGCACATATGCAAACTATTGTAATTCCTACACCGTTTACCTGATTTGGATGTAAATACCCTCAAATTAAAGCTGACAGTCTACAGTTAAAGCACATCTTGTTCATTTCATTTCAAATCCATTGTGGTGGTGTATAGAGCCAAAAATGTTAGAATTGTGTTGATGTCCCAATATTTATGGACCTGACTGTATATATATATATATATACACTGATATGTACTGATTACTAATATATATATATATATATATATATATACACTGATATGTACTGATTACTAATATATATATATATATACACTGATATGTACTGATTACTAATATATATATATATATATATATATATATACACTGATATGTACTGATTACTGATATATATATATATATATACACTGATATGTACTGATTACTGATATATATATATATATATATACACTGATATGTACTGATTACTGATATATATATATATATACACTGATATGTACTGATTACTAATATATATATATATATATATATATACACTGATATGTACTGATTACTGATATATATATATATATGTATATACACTGATATGTATTGATTACTGATATATATATACTGATATATACTGATTACTGATATATATAAAATATCAAATTTCATCATAAATTTCGGCCAAAATGTATTCTGTTCCGTGTCTTTGCTAGAAAAAAAATCCCAATGCGTGTAAATTAATTGGTTTACATGAAAGTTATAGCATTTACAAATGGATAGATACTGGAATTTTTTTTTTTAAAACTAGTGATGGCGGCAATCAGCGACTTATATCAGGACTTCAGCGGGCATTTTGGGAGGAACTGACTTGGTGTCACTGACATCCCCAGTGACACCAATACAGTGACCAGTGCTAATAAAAAGCACTGACACTGTACTAATGACACTGAGCAGGGAGGGGTTAACATGTGGGGTGATCAAAGGGTTAATTGTGTGCTTTTTTTAATATGGGGACTGTGTGTGTTTCACTGTAAGCACACTGCTTTGTATGGCTGTGTTGTGCAGAGCAATACCAAGCAGTGTGCAGGAGCTGACAGGGAAGAGATCTGTGTTGTTTATACACAGGTCTCTACCCTGTCGGAGACACTCTGCGATCACTGGGTGCCGGCGACAAATCACCGGCCAGGACCCGGTGATTGACAGCCGAGGCCATGAATGGCGGCACAGGTAGGTCACACATGCCCTCTACCTGGAAGTGCAAAATCACATATATATATATGGCCTGTTCTGAGTGGAACCGGTCCTGTTGAACCTCTGTATGGTTTTGGCCACCATGCTGCAGCTCAGTTTCAGGGTCTTGGCAATCTTCTTATAGCCCAGGCCATCTTTATGTAGAGCAACAATTCTTTTTTTCAGATCCTGAGAGAGTTCTTTGCCATGAGGTGCCATGTTGAACTTCCAGTGACCAGTATGAGAGAGTGAGAGCGATAACACCAAATTTAACCCACCCGCTCCCCATTCACACCTGAGACCTTGTAACACTAACGAGTCACATGACATCGGGGAGGGAAAATGGCTAATTGGGCCCAATTTGGACCTTGTCACTTAGGGGTGGAGTCACTTTTGTTGCCAGCAGTTTTGACATTAATGGTGTGTTGAGTTATTTTGAGGGGACAGCAAATTTACATGTTATACAAGCTGTACACTGACTACGTCACATTGTAGCAAAGTGTCATTTCTTCAGTGTTGTCACATGAAAAGATAGAATCATTTACAAAAATGTGAGGGGTGGACTCACTTCTGGGAGATACTGTATATATATATATATATATACATACGTGATTTTGTGCACCCATGCCACCCTGTAGCAGTATTTCTGCTATAGGGTGGTGCGGAAGTGGTTAATAGCTGATTGAACAGTACTGACTGGCATAGTCAAGGCTTTGGAAATCTGTTTTTTTATCCTTTTCTATCGGTATAAAATTCCATTACCTTGTTACGCAGGTCTTTTGACAGTTCTTTTCTGCTCCCCATGGCTCAGTATGTAGCATACTCAGTGCATCCAGGTGAGAACTAACAAACTCACTGACTACCATATTTGCCGGCGTATAAGGCGACTGGGTGTATAAGACGACCCCCTAATTTTCCAGTTAAAATATAGGTTTTGGGCTATACTCGCCGTATAAAACTACCCCCCTTTCCGAGGCAACACCACTTAAAAACATCAGATTTGATTAAATATACGCCCACTAAACTGTCAGCCCGCTGGATGTGCGGTAATACCGTATGTACGGTAGCTTCGGCTACATACAGTATACCACACTGAGCCAATCATGGCGAGCGATGTATTCTATTAATGGATACAGAGCCTGTTCGTTCGAGTCAGAGAGGCGGGCTTATGGTGTCACAAGCTCAGCCAATCCGAGCAGGCTCTGTATCCATTAATAGAATACATCGCTGGCCGTGATTGGCTAAGCGCGGTATACTGTATGTAGTCAAAGCTGCTGTACATACAGCATTCAGGGGCGGACTGACCATTTGGAAACTCGGGCACTGACCGAGGGCCGGAGTCAGTAGGGGGCCCCATGAGATGCCCCTGGCACCTTTTTCATAGGCTTTTTTGAGTTTGGGCAAGGACACAGGGGCCCCATGATCCCCTATTGCCCGGGGGCCCCATGAGTTGTCAGTCTGCCCCTGACAGCATTACCGCACATCCAACGGGCTGGCAGATTAGGGACGTTCGTGTTGAGCCAGCTTGGTCCAAACAAACTAAAGGTTCACATTGTATACCCCTTGTATAAGACGACCCCCGATTTTTGGGGTATGTTTTTAAGTATAAAAAGTCGTCTTATACACAGGAAATACGGTATTTATACACAGACACTAATTGCAATTTAAAAAGCCACAGATGTGGAAAATGAACCTTTAATTGCTATTGCAACCCGTGTGTGTCCCCTTGTGTGTCTGTACCAAGGCCGAACATTCCAGGGGAGGGAAACTTCTGATCCGGGCAGGGGCAGACTGACAACTCATGGGGCCCCCGGGCAATAGGAAATCATGGGGCTCCTGCAGGGCTGGACTGACAACTCATGGGGCCCCCAGGCAATAGGAAATCATGGGGCTCCTGCAGGGGCGGACTGACAACTCATGGGGCCCCCGGGCAATAGGGGATCATGGGGCCCCTGTGTCCTTGCCCAAACTCAAAAAAACCTATGAAATAAGGTACCAGGGGCATCTTATGGGGCCCCCTACTGACCCCGGGTCCTTGCGCAGTGCCCGAGGTTCCAAATGGTCAGTCCGCCCCTGGGCTCCTGTGTCCTCGCCCACACTCAAACCACACCCCGAAAAGCCTATGAAAGGTACCAGAAGAATCTCATGGGGCCCCCTACTGACCCCGGGCCCTCGGGCAGTGCCCGAGTTTCCAAATGGTCAGTCTGCCCCTGGGCTCCTGTGTCCTCGCCCACACTCAAACCACACCCAGAAAAGCCTATGAAAGAAACCAGGAGAATCTCATGGGGCCCCCTACTGACCCCGGGCCCTCGGGCAGTGCCCGAGTGCCTAAATGGTCAGTCCGCCCCTGGATTCGGGCCATTTGGGGGATTTCTGTTATCATTATGATTTTAAAAAGGCGCCAAACAACTATGTGATAATAAATGGCTTCATATGATCATCATCCTTCAATAAAAGACAGCTTTTTCCATGATCAGTCAGATTTTCAATGTCAATGCCCAAATGTCACGATTTCTGCCAGGGGATGCAAACTTTTGTCCTTCTCCATGTGGTGGGACGGCACCTCCATGACCCTGCGGACGTTTCGCCGCTCTGGGCTAATTGCTGCTCAAATAAAAGATAATGATTTGGATGTAATGGCCACGTCCTGCGGAACAGCGAGCGGAAACAGATGGTGACATCTCTTATCTCCTCTCCTATCACCTGCTCCAAGCCGGCTCATCCTCCTCTAAGTTTTATTATTTGTTTGCTGTTTGTTGAGCGGCTCCAGGACGCAGATCCTGTATATGAAAAGAACGCATGATTTTAGTGTGTGCCATGCTGCCTATCACATGCTCTGCCAGTTCATTAATAATGAGTTTAGGGCCGGTTCACACCGGAACACAGTGCGTTCAGTGCGCATTTCCAGCACTGCGTTCAAAGCGCACCCTTGTGATCTGTATATTGTTAACGGCGCCCCAAATGCAGGTCACAAACGCAATGTGTTTGAGGGCAGCAGATCGCAAAGAAAGCTCTGTTTATGTGAAAAAAAATTATAAAAATTTCATATGGGTACAGTGTTGCATGACCGCGCAATTGTCATTCAAACTGCAACAGCCCTGAAAGCTGAAAATTGGCCTGGGCAGGAAGGAGGGGAAGTTCCCGGTAGGCGAGGGGTTAAACAGAGCCGTTGCTGAGTTTCAGTGCTGTCTCATCTGTTTCCTGTAATCTGCATCTGATTCCTTGAACTCCGCCTGTACTGACTTCAGCTTGTTCTTGAGCCTGGCTCAGGGGCGGACTGAACATTTGGAAACTCGGGCACTGCCTGAGGGCCCAGGGTCAGTAGGGGGCCCCATGAGATGCCCCTGGTACCTTTTTCATTGGCTTTTTTGAGTTTGGGCAAGGACACAGGGGCCCCATGATCCCCTATTGCCCGGGGGCCCCATGAGTTGTCAGTCCGCCCCTGCCCCTGTGTCATTCACCACTCATGCAGAATACAAGCCGTCATACATTGTGGCGATGCAGTCCGACATTATCGCTATCTGGAAGCTGGTCCGGAGCAGCCGATGGAGGAGTGAGTGCATGTAGGCAGGAAGTGGCTGAAAGAGGCTGCAGGAGATCAGAAGCAATGCGATGGGAAATATGATGAAAAGAAGTGAAAAGAAGAAGAAATAAAGTACTTCATTAAACTGAATGCCATTCAGCCAGCTCTGGTTTACACTGCTGCAACTTGTAATGCGACTTGCAACACATAAAGTCACAACAGATTCCAATTGCAGCCATTCCGACCAATGCGACTCAAGTCGCAGTGACTTCAGAAAAAGGTTCCTACCAGGGGTAGATTGACAACTCATGGGGCCCCCGGGCAATAGGGGATCATGGGGCCCCTGTGCCCTTGCCCACACTCAAAGCACACCCAAAAAAGCCTAAAAAAAGGTACCAGGGGCATTTTTGTACCATGTGACCTCTGTGATCATTCACAGGTTTCACACGTAGTAAGCAATGATGTCAGGAAGTGCCTACTACTATTCATGTGATCACTGATTGGCCAATCACACAGAGGTCCTGTACAGCGATCGGTGTTCAGAGCAGGGGCGGACTGACCATTTGGCACTGCCTGAGGGCCCAGGATCAGTAGGGGGTCCCATAAGATGCCCCTGGTACCTTTTTCATAGGCTTTTTTGAGTTTGGGCAAGGACACAGGGGCCCCATGATCCCCTATTGCCCGGAGGCCCCATGAGTTGTCAGCCCGCCCCTGGCCCGGCTTTTGCCTGTTCCTGCTGCCACTGCGCTGCTTATCCGCTGCCAACCACAGCTGTATCCTGACCCTGCTCAGATCTAGGTGCCTGTACCCGATCCATTCATCTGGTGCCGCCAGCCAGGGTACCCTGCCATGGTCCGCTGTCAACCTACTTCTTGGAACATCCCACTCATCTCAGCTGCTGGCAAAGACCATCACACTCTTGCCTCGCTGTTCTGGAACTCCTTTGTAACTTTAAACTGGTAACCTATAAAATTTTTTAAAAAAAAGGTATCATTGTTTGTTGCCATTCTACTAACGTGTGTCATTTTAAAGCGTGACATGTTAATGACATGATAGTTGTTAGACATGCTAGTGACATGATAGTTGTTAGACATGTTAGTGACATGATAGTTGTTAGTTGTTAGATAGGAATGTTAGTGACATGATAGTTGTTAGTTGTTAGATAGACATGTTAGTGACATGATAGTTGTTAGTTGTTAGATAGAACATGTTAGTGACATGATAGTTGTTAGTTGTTAGATAGAACATGTTAATGACATGATAGTTGTTAGATAGAACATGTTAATGACATGATAGTTGTTAGTTGTTAGATAGAACATGTTAATGACATGATAGTTGTTAGTTGTTAGATAGACATGTTAGTGACATGATAATTGTTAGTTGTTAGATAGAACATGTTAATGACATGATAGTTGTTAGTTGTTAGATAGACATGTTAGTGACATGATAATTGTTAGTTGTTAGATAGAACATGTTAATGACATGATAGTTGTTAGTTGTTAGATAGACATGTTAGTGACATGATAGTTGTTAGTTGTTAGATAGAACATGTTAATGACATGATAGTTGTTAGTTGTTAGAACATGTTAATGACATGATAGTTGTTAGTTGTTAGAACATGTTAGTGACATGATAGTTGTTAGTTGTTAGATAGACATGTTAGTGACATGATAGTTGTTAGTTGTTAGATAGACATGTTAGTGACATGATAGTTGTTAGTTGTTAGATAGACATGTTAGTGACATGATAGTTGTTAGTTGTTAGATAGAACATGTTAGTGACATGATAGTTGTTAGTTGTTAGATAGACATGTTAGTGACATGATAGTTGTTAGTTGTTAGATAGACATGTTAGTGACATGATAGTTGTTAGTTGCTAGATAGACATGTTAGTGACATGATAGTTGTTAGCTGTTAGATAGACATGTTAGTGACATGATAGTTGTTAGTTGTTAGATAGAACATGTTAGTGACATGATAGTTGTTAGTTGTTAGATAGAACATGTTAGTGACATGTTAGTTGTTAGATAGAACATGTTAGTGACATGATAGTTGTTAGCTGTTAGATAGACATGTTAGTGACATGATAGTTGTTAGCTGTTAGATAGACATGTTAGTGACATGATAGTTGTTAGCTGTTAGATAGACATGTTAGTGACATGATAGTTGTTAGTTGTTAGATAGACATGTTAGTGACATGATAGCGTGACATGCTATCCACTCTTCTGGGAAGGCCGTCCACAAGGTTTAGGAGGGTGTCTATGGGAAGGTTGGACCATTCTTCCAGAAGCACATGTGTCAGGTCAGGCACTGATGTCAGAGGATAAATCCAAAAGAACAAAAGTAACCAACGCTCAAATCTTCATGTAGACTGAAGGAAATTCTGAATGCCAAACGTAGAGGTGCAGCCCTTCAATGATCGGGAAATCTGGGTACTGGTAAACAAAAACAAACAAGGACGCACTCTCATCGTGCATTGCCGTGGTACGCCAGTTAAAAAACTTGAGATGTATACTCACAAACCAAAAGGGATTAAAAACAGAGCAGGTGATCCGTAAAGACAGTCCAATGGATTCAAACATCCTTAATGGGAATGCTAACGAATTTCGGGAGACGAACTCCCATCCTCAGAGCTCAACTGATGTCGGGGGAGGAGGCCTGGCTCGCAGTCTCCACTCTAATTCATCCCAAAGGTGTTCTATGGGGTTGAGGTTAGGACTCTGTGCAGGACAGTCAAGTTCCTCCACCCCAAACTGGCTCCTCCATGTATTTATGGACCTTGCTTTGTGCACTGGTGTGCAGTCATGTTGGAACAGGAAGGGGCCATCCTCAAACTATTCCCACAAAGATGGGAGCATGAAATTGTCCAAATTGTCTTGGTATCCTGATGCCTTAAGATTTCCCTTCACTGGAACTAGGGGGCCAAGCCTAACCCCTGAAAAACAACCCCACACCATAATCCCCCCGCCACCAAACTTTACACTTGCCACAATGCAGTCAGGCAAGTACTGTTCTCCTGACAACCACCAAACCCAGACACATCCATCAGATTGCCAGACAGAGAAGCGTGATTGGTCACTCCAGAGAACACGTCTCCCCTGCTCTAGAGTCCAGTGGCGGCGTGCTTTACACCACTGCATCCAACGCTTTGCATTGCACTTGGTGATGTAAGGCTTGGATGCAGCTGCTCGGCCATGGAAACCCATTCCATGAAGCTCTCTACGCACTGTTGTTGGGCTCATCTGAAGGCCACACCAAGTTTGGAGGTCTTTAGCTATTGACTCTGCAGACAGTTGGTAACTTCTGCGCACTGTGCACTTCAGCATGCGCTGACCCCGCCCTGTCATGTGACGTGGCCTACCACTTGGTGGCTGAGTTGCTGTTGTTCCCAGTTGCTTCCACTTTGTTATAATCCCAGTAACAGTTGAGCGTGGAATATTTAGTAGCCAGGAAATGTCACGGATGGACTTATTGCACAGGTGACCACCTATCACGGGACCACGCTTGGAGTCACTGAGCTCCTGAGAGCGACCCATTCTTTCACCAATGTTTGTAGAAGCCGTCTGCATGCCTAGGGGCTTTATGTTATACTCCTGTGTCCATGGAGGTGCAAAAAACAAAAACCCATAAGTGAACAAAAAACAAGCAAGTGCAAAACACAGACACAAAAAAGTGCACTTAGGGGTGTGCTTTAGTCCACATGCTGGGTGTTCAGTGCGCTCCTATACCTTTAAGGAGGGGAAGGCTCCCTCGGGTCCACCTGCCCTTGGTCTATCCATTAAATACATGTGCCTCTACTATGGGGTTCTCAAAATTTGCAGAGTTAGGACCACAGAATATCAGGGTGCCGTGACGTGGCTCTGTGGCTTACGTATGTATTTGCAAATGTGTGCTAACTAAACCCCTGTTTTAATGCATACTGTTAGACAGGTTAATTGGGTTTGTCGGCAGGCTGGCTGGCAAGCTGAGCTGGAAACTTTTTTCTTTTGTTGTATGACATGCGTCGCCCTTCCATGTGTTCCTTGCTGTGAAGGCCAGTTATAGACAGTGGCCATTTTTTGTACGCTTGATTTTATACATCTGTGGCCATGGAGGTTTTTTTTAAAGTCCGTGGAGGTGCAAAAAACAAAAACCCGTAAGTGAACAAAAAATGTGCAAGTGTAAAACACAAACACAAAAAAGTGCACTTAGTGGTTCCCCCCCTCAAAGGGGTAGGACCTCTACCCTGATCCCCAGTGGCGCAAGGCTCCTTACAGGGACAAAGGTTTCTACATGGTCCACCTAGCCAAAAGGCCTGGTCAGGGGCGGACTGACCATTTGGAAACTCGGGCACTGCCCAAAGGCCCGGGGTCAGTAGGGGGCCCCATCAGATGCCCCTGGTACCTTTTTCATAGGCTTTTTTGAGTTTGGGCAAGGACACAGGGGCCCCATGATCCGCTATTGCCCGGGGGCCCCATGAGTTGTCAGTCCGCCCCTGGGCCTGGTGGACCCCTTTCCTTGTGGCTAGCTGAAGCCGACCACCATGTACTAGACCATGGAGTTATACCAAAGAGAGACTTCCCCAGGAAGAGGGGAGGAAGGAACCTAATGGCCACGCATCCACCCGGGCCCAAGGACCCACACCCTCCATCCTAGTGAGAAAAAAATACGCACACAAAAGGGAAAGGTGAAAAAACAGTGGGTAGGAAAAAAATTGCCCTGGATTTAGCCAAAAGGCCTAGCCTTAAAAGGTGCAGTAGGAAGAAGGGTCAGCCGCACATCGGAGGATTGATGAATAGTAACAAATATTCGTTGATCCATAGGACACACAAAACACCAGGACCAGGGGTGGACTGACAACTCATGGGGCCCCCGGGCAATAGAGGATCATGGGGCCCCTGTGTCCTTGCCCAAACTCAAAAAAGCCTATGAAAAAGGTACCAGGGGCATCTCATGGGGCCCCCTACTGACCCCGGGCCCTCGGGCAGTGCCCGAGTTTCCAAATGATCAGTCCGCCCCTGACCAGGACATGTGTACAGAACTTGTTAACGCGTTTCACAGGATCACGTGCCTAATAACAAAGAGAACATCGAGAATGCTGTTTTATATAGGCATTAATAAATGAAAAACACCTGTCTTAATCAGCACTCTCAAATCCTGAGGATACGCCAACCGATACAATGTAACAAAACATATATATATAGAACCATTGTGCCAGGAAAAAAAAATAATAACAACAAAAAGAGAAAACAAAAAAGAACAGAGAAAAAAGAAAAAGAAGAGAGGATTAAAAAATGAAAATTTGAAGTAAGAAAAATACAAACACAAACAAATCGGTGAAGTGAATATCCCCCAAAATATAAATACATCTGAGCATAAAAAAAACACATGTGTAAATCAAAATACAAATAATGATACGTACGAAAAATGCATGTCTACTTGGGATAAAATCATATAATCCATACATATTCAGACAGAAGTATATCAGAAAGAAGCTCCATCAAAAATAGAACATCAAAAAACAGAAAAAGAATCCTAAAGAAAAAGAAAGAAACATATCATGGCAAAAAAAAAAACAATAAGAAAATATATATGTATACATTTCATATAGATGCACACATATAAAATGCATAATGCACCCAACTACCCATGCAATGCATCCAACATATAGACTAAATAAAGTGATATGAACAAATATATATGTAAAATAATTTAATAAATGTAGTAAAAATGTGGACGCATGTACATGTATATGTGCACATATGTAATGTACCTAAATGCAAAAGTAAAGGGAACTCCGGACAAATGCTCTCTGTCAGTCATAAAAATATGTAATGTCCCATTCATGGTTCAAACCCTGTGGGACACGTGTACTCAGGTGGAATATCCAGAATACCTCCATTTTGCATAACCGCAAAAACGTATCGCCACCTCTTTTTTGAGGTTGGATTTTTTCAATGACCTGCACCTGTACTGCCGTAATATCTCCTGCACAGGGGTGGACTGACAACTCATGGGGCCCCCGAGCAATAGGGGATCATGGGGCCCCTATGTCCTTGCCCAAATTCAAAAAAGCCTATGAAAAAGGTACCAGGGGCATCTCATGGGGCCCCCTACTGACCCCGGGCCCTCGGGCAGTGCCCGAGTTTCCAAATGGTCAGTCCGCCCCTGTTCCTGCATGACAATTATTAAAATGATGGGCAACACTAGTAGAGAGATGTCTTTCTATTATATATAGATGTTCATAAAAGCGATCCCTTAAACGCCTAGTTGTACGTCCCACATACTGAACATGGCAAAGTTTACAAGTGATCAAATAAATCAGGTAAGTGGTATTACAATTAACCCCTTCACGCGGACATCACACAAATATGCGGCCTCACAGAACTGGACTTTTTTCAGTGGTTCCGCATATTTGCGTACCTGTCTTTGTGCTGGGAGCGCACCAGGGATATGATCTCCATGTATAGTACATAAGGGGGGGGGGGGGATATGATCTCATGTATAATACATAAGGGGGGGGGGTATGATCTCATGTATAATACATAAGGGGGATATGATCTGCATGTATAATACATAAGGGGGATATGATCTCCATGTATAATACATAAGGGGGGATATGATCTCCATGTATAATACATAAGGGGGATATGATCTGCATGTATAATACACAAGGGGGGGATATGATCACCATGTATAATACATAAGGGGGGATATAATCTCCATGTATAATACATAAGGGGGGATATGATCTCCATGTATAATACATAAGGGGGATATGATCTGCATGTATAATACACAAGGGGGGGGGGGATATGATCTCATGTATAATACATAAGGGGGGGATATGATCTCATGTATAATACATAAGGGGGGGATATGATCTCCATGTATAATACATAAGGGGGGATATGATCTCCATGTATAATACATAAGGGGGGATATGATCTCCATGTATAATACATAAGGGGGATATGATCTGCATGTATAATACACAAGGGGGGGGGGGATATGATCTCATGTATAATACATAAGGGGGGGATATGATCTGCATGTATAATACATAAGGGGGATATGATCTCCATGTATAATACATAAGGGGGGATATGATCTCCATGTATAATACATAAGGGGGATATGATCTCCATGTATAATACATAAGGGGGGATATGATCTCCATGTACAATACATAAGGGGGATATGATCTCCATGTATAATACATAAGGGGGGATATGATCTCCATGTATAATACATAAGGGGGATATAATCTGCATGTATAATACACAAGGGGGGGATATGATCTCATGTATAATACATAAGGGGGGGATATGATCTCATGTATAATACATAAGGGGGGGATATGTTCTCCATGTATAATACATAAGGGGGGATATAATCTCCATGTATAATACATAAGGGGGGATATGATCTCCATGTATAATACATAAGGGGGATATAATCTGCATGTATAATACACAAGGGGGGGATATGATCTCATGTATAATACATAAGGGGGGGATATGATCTCATGTATAATACATAAGGGGGGGATATGATCTCCATGTATAATATATAAGGGGGATATGATCTCCATGTATAATACATAAGGGGGGATATGATCTCCATGTATAATACATAATGGGAGATATGATCTCCATGTATAATACATAATGGGGGATATGATCTGCATGTATAATACATAAGGGGGGGATATGATCACCATGTATAATACATAAGGGGGGGATATGATCTCCATGTATAATACATAAGGGGGGATATGATCTGCATGTATAATACATAAGGGGGGGGATATGATCTCATGTATAATACATAAGGGGGGGATATGATCTGCATGTATAATACATAAGGGGGATATGATCTCCATGTATAATACATAAGGGGGGATATGATCACCATGTAAAATACATAAGGGGGATATGATCTCCATGTATAATACATAAGGGGGGGATATGATCTCCATGTATAATACATAAGGGGGGGATATGATCTCCATGTATAATACATAAGGGGGGATATGATCTCCATGTATAATACATAAGGGGGGATATGATCTCCATGTATAATACATAAGGGGGATATGATCTCATGTATAATACATAAGGGGGGGATATGATCTCCATGTATAATACATAAGGGGGGATATGATCTCCATGTATAATACATAAGGGGGGATATGATCTCCATGTATAATACATAAGGGGGGATATGATCACCATGTATAATACATAAGGGGGGATATGATCTCCATGTATAATACATAAGGGGGGATATGATCTCCATGTATAATACATAAGGGGGGATATGATCTCCATGTATAATACATAAGGGGGGATATGATCTCCATGTATAATACATAAGGGGGATATGATCTCCATGTATAATACATAAGGGGGGATATGATCTCCATGTATAATACATAAGGGGGGATATGATCTCCATGTATAATACATAAGGGGGGGATATGATCACCATGTATAATACATAAGGGGGGGGATATGATCTCCATGTATAATACATAAGGGGGGATATGATCTCCATGTATAATACATAAGGGGGGATATGATCTCCATGTATAAATACATCATTGGTTCATATAGTGAACTCGGTGTAGAGTTATTCTCCCTGAGGTCATCACAGAGGACAAGGGGGCACTCTTTACGTCTGGAGAAAAAGAAATTTAATCTCCAAACACAGAAAGATTTCTTCACAGTAAGAGCTGTGAAAATGTGGAATAGACTTCCTCTAGAAACCCACTAGTCCTGGGTTTTTTTCCAGCCAAAAAATGTTGATTCCAGTCTATGTGGGGATGGACACATAGGATAACATGCCGGGGATGGACACGTAGGATAACATGCCGGGGATGGACACATAGGATAACATGCCGGGGATGGACACGTAGGATAACATGCCGGGGATGGACACGTAGGATAACACGCCGGGGATGGACACATGGGATAACACGCCGGGGATGGACACATAGGATAACACGCCGGGGATGGACACGTAGGATAACATGCTGGGGATGGACACATAGGATAACACGCCGAGGATGGACACGTAGGATAACACGCCGGGGATGGACACATGGGATAACACGCCGGGGATGGACACATGGGATAACACGCCGGGGATGGACACATGGGATAACATGCCGGGGATGGACACATGGGATAACACGCCAGGGATGGACACACGGGATAACACGCCGGGGATGGACACACGGGATAACACGCCGGGGATGGACACACGGGATAACACGCCGGGGATGGACACACGGGATAACACGCCGGGGATGGACACACGGGATAACACGCCGGGGATGGACACACAGGATAACACGCCGGGGATGGACACACAGGATAACACGCCGGGGATGGACACACAGGATAACACGCCGGGGATGGACACATAGGATAACACGCCGGGGATGGACACATAGGATAACACGCCGGGGATGGACACATAGGATAACACGCCGGGGATGGACACATAGGATAACATGCTGGGGGGTTGCTGGCTGTAGAAAAAAACATCAAAAGCCAATAACAGCCGCTGTAAAAACATCCCGTGTGAACGAGGACCTATAGGGGAAGAGTACGTCATGGTGGATTCCTTGGTTCTGGCCAGTTCAGTTTGTAGAAGATTTTCCTGTCTTGTGTCCGGCAGAGAAGAAGTGACGCCGAGTGCTTTGCATGCAGCATAATGTTATCTCAGGCAGGTTTATAGGTAGATAATATACATTATTTATGGAGAACTGAAATACGGAACTGATAGAGACTATGTAAAAACAAGGCAACCGTGAACACTGGATCTTTGTTTCTGCAAAGCAGCAATAAGTGCAGGTGCCATTAACTCTTCCCGGAGCAGAGGACAGGTATTGCACCTCTCCTGTCCTAGTCCCACTCCTCTGTATTCCTCCAGTGGAAGGCAGATATTCATATAAAAATTCATCTCGACTACAAATATACAAAACAATCCAGTGACCGACTGACAAGCAATTCAGTGCACCAAGGTAAAGGAAATGCCATAACAGCAAGCAGAGAATTGGGTAGTGCCAGGACTTCTGTGCGTCCCGCACAGGGGCGGACTGATAACTCATGGGGCCCCCGGGCAATAGGGGATCATGGGGCCCTTGTGTCCTTGCCCAAATTCAAAAAAGCCTATGAAAAAGGTACCAGGGGCATCTCATGGGGCCCCCTACTGACCCCGGGCCCTCGGGCAGTGCCCGAGTTTCCAAATGGTCAGTCCGCCCCTGGTCCCGCAAAGATCTGAGCATGCTCAGTACACGCTCCTCTACATACGACTTATAGAGTCAAGCAGAACCCATTAGGTCCCCATGCACACTGGGTGTTGTAATAATGCCGGTAGCGTCAGCTGCGTAAAGTCACGTTAAAACGCAATTTTTCTGCGTTTGCGTTTTTGTTTGCATTTTTTACAAAAATAAATAACATTTTTGTTAAAAAAAATGCCTCAAAACGCTAGTTTGCTGCAATTTTCTGCGTTTTTCAGCGTTAGAGCATTTTTACAGCTAAAAAAACACCAGTTCTGTTTTTTGTTTTTCAGCCAAAAAAATGCCCCTGCCAAAAAAAAAAAAATGCTGATTACAGTCTATGTGTGCATGGACACCTAGGGTAACATGCTGGGGGGGGGGGTTACTGGATGTAGAAAAGAACGCAAAGAGTCAAAGACAATGTCCAGTGTGCATAAGGGCTGGTTCACACCGTAGAAACGCAGTCCAGATGAGTTCCAGATGCGTTTCTGTGCGTTTTTGGTGCTTTTTATGCTTTCCGTTTCATGTTTTCCCCTTTCTTTTTCTTCAATTCAAATAAAGACATGTTCGTTCCAGTGCGTTTTGGTGCATTTTTTATGTGTTTTACCGCGTTCCAGTACAGTTCTGTGCAGGAAAAATGCAGCCTGTTCTACTTTTTTTTCTGCAACCGGAACGCACTGGAACTGCAAGACATTGCCAACCATATAACCTACTTTCTGTGCATTTTAAATGCATAAAGAAGGCAACTGAAATGCATGCAGTGTGAACTGGCCCGAAAAGAGAAAATTAGACACAATACTCGCCTCCAGTCCAGAGCTGCACCTGCAGTACTCCTATTCCAGCACCAGATGTCCTCAGTGTTCCAGGTTGAATGACGGGGAGCATCATTCCACCCACTTTCTTTGAGCCCAGACTGGATCTGTCCTCGACCTGTGACTGGTCACTGATGAGTTCATCTCTCTAGCAGCATTCCCCTTGTCAGCGCACTAACTGATTAGCTCCTTGTGCTGCTTCTCCCTTTCCCAGTATGTGCCCTGCTGTACAGGGACTGCAAAAGGCTGATTTATTCCTCTATGGCTGGAGTCTTCAAACTTTTCAGTATGAGGGCCCCATTATATATTTTAAAAATAATCGTGGGCCAAATAAATCGTCATCAGGGTCCCCCTTCCATTTGAGTGCATAACAGAGTCCCCATCAGAGTTCCCTTTTACTTTAGGATCCCCATCAGAGTCCTCCCTACATGTGGTTCCCGATCAGAGTTCCCTTTTACTTTAGGGTCCCCATCAGAGTCCTCCCTACATGTGGTTCCCGATCAGATTTCCCTTTTACTTTAGGGTCCCCATCAGAGTCCTTCCTACATGTGGTTCCCGATCAGAGTTCCCTTTTACTTTAGGGTCCCAATCAGAGTCCTCCCTACATGTTGTTCCCGATCAGAGTTCTCTTTTACTTTAGGGTCCCCATCAGAGTCCTACCTACATGTGGATCCCGATCAGAGTCCTCACCTTACATATGTGTCTCCATCAGAGCCCTCTGTCTTAAGAATTCCCCCCTTACAACAGGGTTCCCATCAGAGTCCCTTCCATACACGGGTCCCTGTCATAATCCCCACCTTACATTAAGGGTTCCTATCAGAGCCTCCCTTACATCAGAGTGAGCTTTAGGAATCCCCCCCCTCACAACGGGGTCCCCATCAGAGTCCCTCCTATATACAGGTCCAAAACAGAACCCACGCCTTATATTGGGGTCCCCATCAGAGCTTCCCTTACATCAGAGCAAGTTTTAGGAGTCCCCTGTCCCTTAAATCTGGGTTTTCCCCTACTTATGGGGCCCCATCAGAGTCCCTCCCTACATATGAGTCCTCATCAGAATCCCCCTTATATCAGGGTCCCCATCAGAGCCCCTCTTACATACGGGTCTCCCTAAGGGTCCCCACCTTACATTAAGGGTCTCTATCACAGCCTCCTTTACATCAGAGTGAGCTTTAGGAGCCTCCCCCCTTACATCAGAGTCCCCATCAGAGTTTTCCCCTATTTAGCGATCCTCATCAAAGTCCCCCCCTAAATATGGGTCCTTATCAGAGTCCCCCCTTACATCAGGGTCCCCATCATAGTCCCCCCCACATATGGGTCCTCATCAGAATCCCCCTTACATCAGGGTCCCCATCAGAATCTCTCTTTCATATGGGTTCCCCTCAGGAACCCCACCTTACATTAAGGGTCCCTATCAGAGCCTTCTTTACATCAGAGTGAGCTTTAGGAGCTCCTCCCCCCTACATCAAAGCACCCATCAGAGTTTTCTCATACTTAGTGATCCCCATTAGAGTCCCCCCCCCTTTCCTAAATATGGGTCCCCATCAGAGTCCTTCCTACATACAGTTTCCCATCAAGGTCCCCACCTTACATTCGGGTCCCCATCACAGCCTCCCTTACATCACAGTGAGCTTTAGGACCCCCTTTTGGCTTGGGGAATGAGGTAATTTCTTGTACCCCTGACCCCTGTGCAATACATACTCCTAAGCCCTGTTAGACTCCTGCTTGTGGCACAGTAATTAAAGAATACGGGTACAAGGAGCGTTCTATACAGAATGTTAACGTGTACAGTTCAGGTTCAGGGTTTAAGCTCCTCCCACTGTTGCAATTTTGCCAAAATTTGGCTGGCACACTGCATGCACCACCTGGTTGACTTTCCCTAGTTGCCTGGGGCTAAAGCCCCCATGAAAAATAAATAATCTATGTCCTTGGAGTCACCAAGAGCTACAATGTAACAATTCTAGATAACACAAGAAGGAATTAGCAAATAAATGTAACCACTGATTACATGTATTTGCTAATTCCCTCTAGTGTGCTCTAAAATTGATACATTGTATCTCTTGTAATAGAGACATATGTATTTCCTATACTCCTCAGCTCCATCTAGTGGCCCCAGTGCTGACAGTTCCCCCACCACCACAGATCGGAGAGGAGAGAGAAATCTGGTTCTGCACTTCCTTCTCCCACCTTCTCCTCCTGTGTCTGCCCCACCCACACTCCTCAGCAGCCTTGTGCACCCCTTCCTTCTTTCTTTCTTTCTTTCCTTTTATTTTATTTTCTTTCTTTCTCTTTCTTTCTTTCTTTATTTCCCGCTCACTAAAGCCCCCCCCCCCCCAATGGGGCTCCTTAAATTTTTTTTTAAAAATGATAAAATACAAAATTGTTAAAAAATTCTAAAAAAAATAAAATACAAATAAAAACCTACTGGTACTAGTGGCAGAACTATCAGGGTCGCAAAGGTCGCTCTTGCAACCGAGCCCTGGTGTTTCACCACCGTGATCCAAGGAAAGGATCCTCGGACCTATTTTTCTTTCTTTCTTTCTTTCTTTCTTTCTTTCTTTCTTTCTCTCTCTCTTTCTCCCCCCCTCTCCCCTCCTTTCTTTCTTTCTTTCTTTCTTTCTTCCTTCCTTTCTTTCCCCTCTCTCTTTCTCTCTTTCTTTCTCTCTTTCTTTCTCTCTTTCTTTCTCTCTCTCTTTCTCCCCCCCTCTCCCCTCCTTTCTTTCTTTCTTTCTTCCTTCCTTTCTTTCCCCTCTCTCTCTCTCTCTTTCTTTCTTTCTTTCTTTCTGTCTCTCTCTCTCTCTCTTTCTTTCTCATTAAAGCCCCCCATTAAAGCTCCTTAACTTCTTGCCGACCGCGCATAGCCGAATGACGGCTTCACCGCGGCCGGCCAGTTCTGAGTGGACGTCATATGACGTCCTCCCAGAACGCGCTCTCCAGCGCGCCCCAGGGGGCGCACACCCGGCGATCTCCGTGATCGCTGTGTCCTACGGACACAGCTGATCACGTGATGTGGTGAAAGGCCGATCCCAGCGGCCTTTTACCACGTGATCAGCGGTGTCCAATGACATGCTGATCACAGGGAAATGCAAGTGCCGGTTCTCGGCTGCCATTTCCTCACGCTGTCAGATCGTGAGGAAAGTACTGCCGAGAACCGGCAGTTGTCAGAGCGGGGATCGGCACCGATCATCAGGGCACTGATGATCAGTGCCCTGATGATCGGTGCCCAGCAGTGACACCCGCAAGTTCCGCCCAGCAGTGCGCCCACTAGCCCCGCCCACCCGTTCCCAGCAGTGCCCCCACCTGTGCCCAGCAGTGCCCCCACCTGTGCCCAGCAGTGCCCCCACCTGTGCCACTCTGCAGTGCCACCTACCTGTGCCCAGAAGTGCCACCTACATGTGCCCAGCAGTGCCACCCACCTGTGCCCACCCACCAGTGCCACCCACCTGTGCCCACCAGTGCCACCCACCTGTGCCCACCCACCAGTGCTGCCCACCAGTGCCACCCACCAGTGCAGCCCAGCAGTGCTGCCAGTCAGTGCCACCAGTCAGTGCCCAGGGGTTGTACCAGTCAGTGCCGCCAGTCAGTGCCCAGAAGTGATGCCAGTCAGTGCCGTCTATCAGTACCCATCATCAGTGTCACCTATCAGTGCCGCCTATCAGTGCTGCATATCAGTGCCACCTATCCGTGACCCCTAATTAGTGCTGTCTATCAGTGCCGCCTATCCGTGCCACCTCATTAGTACTGCCTATCAGTGCCCTTTAGTGCTGCCTATCAGTGCCCATCAGTGCCGCCTATCAGTGCCCATCAGTGCTGCCTCATCAACGCAAATCAGTGAAGGAGAAAAAATACCTGTTTGAAAAATTTTATAAAAGAAACAAATAAACTTTTTTTTTTTTTTCAAATTTTTTGCACTTTTTTTAATTTATAGCGCAAAAAGTAAAGCGCCCAGTGGCGATTAAATACCACCAAAAGAAAGCTCTATTTGTGAGAAAAAAATGATCAAAATTTCATATGGGTACAATGTTGCATGACCGCGCAATTGTCAATCAAAGTGTGGCAGCGCTGAAAGCTGAAAATTGGCCTGGTAAGGAAGGGGGTATAAGTGCCTGGTAGGCAAGTGGTTAAAAAAAAAATGTTAAAAATAATAAAATACAAAATTGTAAAACAATTATTAAAAAATAAAATACAAATAAAAACCTACTGGTGCTAGTGGCAGAACTATCAGGGTCGCAAAGGTCGCGACCTGGCCCTGGTTTTTCGCCACCAGGTTCTGAGCAAAGGATCCCCGGACTTGGGACTGCTCAGTCTACAATGCTCGGGCCTATTTTTGGTCCCAGTCCGGGCCTGTTGCTGGGTGTACAGGGGCACTCGATGTTCTGTTCTGGCCCTAGGAGCAGGGAGTCCTCTTCAGTAAGAAGAGTCACTAACCCTAGGCAGGACCAGCTGATAACCGGCCGTCTGTGCGCCCTGCAGCTACGCCTGTATCAGATTTGTGATAGATAGGATGTTATGAACACATACGGTGGCGGTTCATTAGGACTGGCGCCTCTGTGCCTCTCGCTGCTCTGCCCCGTCCTCGTCACTATTGCATGTCTGCTGATTACCAAACACCTTCCATATGTGACATTCCTCTTATCTGCTCTGCAAATGAAATCTTAATTTGCCATAACACGGCGTAATGTCATTATAAAAAGCGTCTGGCTCTCCACCGCCGACCGACTGCCCTCCATATACTGCGCAACAGGACCCGTTAGATAAGCAGGACACCATATATGGGGCGGATCTGCCCTAATTCCCAGAAACAGAACCAAGAGGCCGGGATGTGACCAGCGGCGCCCTCCGATGACATGCCAAAATATTGCACAGGTCCTGTGTAACCATTGAGGTCCCAGCTCATCATTCCCTATCATCTGAAGGACAGGCCAGACACAGAAATGATCTGTCATTCATTTGTTAGACTTTCTACAAAACTTTTTTTAAAGCAGTAAAATACCCGAATTGTCTTATATCTTTATAGAAGGCACAAGCCAGGGACGGGCCAATCCAAGGTTAGGTTCACATCTCTGCGTCTCTGGAATACGCAAAAAATTGCATGCTTTCGGAACACGCAGAGACACGTGCTGCACTATAGCAAATGGGTGGGGGCAGGGGCGGAATGACAACTCATGGGGCCCCTGGGCAATAGGGGATCATGCGGCCCCTGTGTCTTTGCCCAAACTCAAAAAAGCCTATGAAAAAGGTACCAGGGGCATCTCATGGGGCCCCCTACTGACCCCGGGCCCTCGGGCAGTTTCCAAATGGTCAGTCCGCCCCTGGGTGGGGGTGCCATTGAGTGTCACCTCCTTCCCACTGACCATATGCATATATGCAGCCTCCTGGTGGGTGGGTCTTAGTCCGGGTTCACACCTCTGCAGTGCGGCATATCGCATGTGATTCACAGAAGGACAGTCTGTGCAGATCACATGCAAATTCTGTGCGGTGCGATTTGAGCCATACATTTCGTATGACTCAAATTGCACCGTATCTGCTTCAAAAAGTGCAGGACCCCTTTTTTTTGACTGCGCCAGAATTGGATCGCATGGGTGTGAATACCCATGCGATCCAATTATGGTGCTGACAAAAAAAAGGGGTCCTGCACCTTTTTGAAGCGGATGCGGTGGGATTTGAGAATCACAGTGCGTTTTGCGAACCGATTTCGAGTTGTTGTTAACTTAACATACACACCCGTAGCGGTTCGCATGAACGGGGTGCGATTATGATGCGGTGCGGAATTCACACAGAAACTGCTGCGATTTCCGCACCGCATCAGTGTGAACCCGGGCTTAATGCTGAGAGGCCATATATATGCGTACCTAAGGATAAACAGAACTGTGCCGGGAGCATGCGTCATGTGCGCTCCCAACACAGTTGCCGGCGGCTAATGGAAAACTCCCGATCTTTATTTGCGATCAGGAGCTTTCCGATCATGCCAATCATGGCAGTCACATGATCAGAAACGTCGCCTTCTGGCATCTGAAACCCCTTAGAGACCATTCACACTTGTGCGATTTGGGGTCCAAAGTCACATGACAAGTCACACCCCATGTTTCCCTATGAGTACCCTTTATATCTGTGCGACTTCACTTCAGTTCCTGTCCTACTTTGACCCGATTTTCATGTGACTCGAGGGCTGTAGACTTCAATGTTAACCTTCCAAAGTTGCATGAAAGTCGCAACTGAATTTATTTATTACAGGTACTTATTTAGTGCTGTCAGTTTACACAGCGCTTTACATATATATTGTACATTCACATCAGTCCCTAACCCTCAAGGGGGGTACAATCTAAGGTCCCTAACTCACATTCATACATACACATACTAGGGACAATTTAGACAGGATCCAGTTCACCTACCTGCATGTCTTTGGATGATATACATGCGACTTGTGTGTGACTTTGCAGAGCACAATCAATCATCCTTAGTCGAAAGCCAAAGTCGCACCAAAGTCGTATCAAAGTTTCATCAAATCGCACTGTAAAGTTGCAATGAAAATGACACGATTTTTAAGTTGCACATGTGTGAATGGAGCCTTAAGGTTTCATTCACACTTGTACGACTCCAAAGTGCCACAACTTTGGAGTGCAACTGTGATGCAACTTTGGATGGGTGCAACTTGGATACGACTTTGACTTTCATTAACCTCCCTAGAGTTCTGATCATGTCAGTATTTCTGTGCTCAAAGCGGTACATTTTTTTGCATGGAAATATGTAGTTTTTTATTGTAGGCTGTAATTTTTAGGAATAACTCACTGAAATCTGTCAGGACAAGAGTCTAGTAAACATCCCGGGGATGATAAAATTTGAAACACGAAATCATAAATTATAATTTAATAAATAATAATAAATAATAATATAATAATAATACATTTAATTCAATAATATAATCAAACCAAAAACACTGAAATGTGAAATAGAGCGCCAAGTTCGCACATCGCTGAGCAAAGTCGCAGAATCGTTTTCAGTGTCTGATGAGGAATTTCCCCCACGAATCATTATCACTCAATTCTGCAAGTGGTTCTGATTTACTATCGCTGTTCTCTAGCCGGTCTAAAACCGCTTTTGACCTAAAGGGACGCTTTTTGGACGCCACGGACGTTTCTCAGTTTCCAGGCAGAAAGAACAGTAAAAATGCAGGCAGGGCGCCGGACAAAGCACTCGGGACAAAATGTATGTGAAATGGTTTGATACAGGAATGTTATACTATGTGATTTTAGTGTATTTAGTGAATGTCACTTTTTAAAATATTCAAATTTCCCGCCAGTTCCATCCCCCGTACGTCCCGACGCTCGCAGGGACTGGAACCCGGAAGACAGATGCCGGCATCGGCTGGAGGAGATGGTCGGGGACACTGCAGGGGACACATTGTGGGAGCGCAGGACAAGGTAAGTGATCGAGGGATCCCGGAGCAACGCTGCAGTGTATTCCCGAGTGTAGCTCGGGGTTACCGCTTGTGGTGCTGAAACTTTACCCCGAACTACACTCGGGAATACCGCCAGGGGGGTTAATGATAATGGACAACTATTGCATGTATAACATTCAGGTGCAACTTTCATACGACTTTTGAGGGTTTACATTGCGGTCTATGGCACTCTTGTTGCGTGAAAGTCATACCAAAGCAGCGCATGAACTACTTTGAAGTTGCTGCAACTTTAAGTCATACAGTACACATTAGATCAGTTGTCATTGAAAAACACGCAACGCGAAGACTTGTCATGCAATGCTAGTGTCCAAAGTCGCATGACAAGTTTGAATGCAGCCTTCAGGTCTGGCACCATGCGGTTAGCTGTGCCATAGTTTTGGAAATGAGTCACAGGCTTCTTTTATGGCATTTCTCACATGTAGAGCGGGCCATTGAAATGAATGGGATGCCCTACATGCAATGCAAAGGAACACGCTGAAAATGCGTGTGTGTCCGGTCGCACCTGTATGTGCGTTCAGTTATATTGTAGGGCAGTCACTCAGCACAGGACCCAGAAGGAAGTGGTGGATACTATTTGATTACTTAAAGTGATATTAAACCCAAACCCAAAAATGTAATATATTGCAGCTTAGCAATTCTTAAATGTGTTGGCTGCATTGGTTTTCTTTTTTAGCTTTTCCCCCTCTGTTTTCACCTGATGATCTGGCCAGTAACACACCTCCTGTATTAGAGCACCCCCACTCTGGATGAAGGAGCACAGGGGACATCTTTTGACAGCAGCATTGTCAGTCTGGGGGAAGGGGAGTGATAGATGGGCTAGCAGATTTAAATACATTAACAAGTTGAACCCAAACTCAAGCTAACATTTTACAAGCAGTTACAGCAGTTTTTCCTTTTTGGGATAAAGGTATTACATAAATAAATAAAAGCTGATCATTGTAAGCACTGTAATATACATCTGCAAAAGAGCTCATTACTGCCCCCCTTGGTGTGGATAGGTGTTACCATGCATTGCCTTAGGGCAAACTTTCATTTGAATGGGATGGCCACTTACAACAATGGACTAACAAACATACTTGTAGCACTTTCCACAGCGCACCGGACAGAGCATGTCTTTTGGAAAGATATGTTGGGGTCCATTTCAATGGTAGAGCACTGCATCAGCACATGCAACACGTGTTGCAGTAATGTGCCCATTACTGCCACCCAATGGTGTGAATGAGGGTTAGCATGCATTGCCTTAGGGCAACTTATATATATGAATGGGATGGCCATACACCACAATGCATATATTATACATGGAGAACATATCCCCCCCTTATGTATTATACATGGAGAACATATCCCCCCCCTTATGTATTATACATGGAGAACATATCCCCCTTATGTATTATACATAGAGATCATATCCCCCCTTATGTATTATACATGGAGATCATATCCCCCCTTATGTATTATACATGGAGATCATATCCCCCCTAATGTATTATACATGGTGATCATATCCCCCCTTGTGTATTATACATGGAGATCATATCCCCCCTTATGTATTATACATGGTGATCATATCCCCCCTTATGTATTATACATGGAGATCATATCCCCCCTTATGTATTATACATGGTGATCATATCCCCCCTTATGTATTATACATGGTGATCATATCCTCCCTTATGTATTATACATGGAGATCATATCCCCCCCTTATGTATTATACATGGAGATCATATCCCCCTTATGTATTATACATGGTGATCATATCCCCCCTTATGTATTATACATGGTGATCATATACTCCCTTATGTATTATACATGGAGATCATATCCCCCCCTTATGTATTATACATGGTGATCATATCCTCCCTTATGTATTATACATGGAGATCATATCCCCCTTATTTATTATACGTGGAGATCATATCCCCCCTTATGTATTATACATGGAGATCATATCCCCCCTTATGTATTATACATGGAGATCATATCCCCCCTTATGTATTATACATGGAGATCATATCCCTCCTTATGTATTATACATGGAGAGCATATCCCCCCTTATGTATTATACATGGAGATCATATCCCCCCTTATGCATTATACATGGAGATCATATCCCCCTTATGTATTATACATGGAGATCATATCCCCCTTATGTATTATACATGGAGATCATATCCCCCCTTATTTATTATACATGGAGATCATATCCCCCCTTATGTATTATACATGGTGATCATATCCCCCCTTATGTATTATACATGGTGATCATATCCTCCCTTATGTATTATACATGGAGATCATATCCCCCCCTTATGTATTATACATGGAGATCATATCCCCCTTATGTATTATACATGGTGATCATATCCCCCCTTATGTATTATACATGGTGATCATATACTCCCTTATGTATTATACATGGAGATCATATCCCCCCCTTATGTATTATACATGGTGATCATATCCTCCCTTATGTATTATACATGGAGATCATATCCCCCTTATTTATTATACGTGGAGATCATATCCCCCCTTATGTATTATACATGGAGATCATATCCCCCCTTATGTATTATACATGGAGATCATATCCCCCCTTATGTATTATACATGGAGATCATATCCCTCCTTATGTATTATACATGGAGAGCATATCCCCCCTTATGTATTATACATGGAGATCATATCCCCCCTTATGCATTATACATGGAGATCATATCCCCCTTATGTATTATACATGGAGATCATATCCCCCTTATGTATTATACATGGAGATCATATCCCCCCTTATTTATTATACATGGAGATCATATCCCCCCTAATGTATTATACATGGTGATCATATCCCCCCTTATGTATTATACATGGTGATCATATCCCCCCTTATGTATTATACATGGTGATCATATCCCCCCTTATGTATTATACATGGAGATCATATCCCCCTTATGTATTATACATGGAGATCATATCCCCCTTATGTATTATACATGGAGATCATATCCCCCCTTATTTATTATACATGGAGATCATATCCCCCCTTATTTATTATACATGGAGATCATATCCCCCCTTATGTATTATACATGGAGATCATACCCCCCCTTATGTATTATACATGGAGATCATATCCCCCCTTATGTATTATACATGGAGATCATATCCCCCTTATTTATTATACGTGGAGATCATATCCCCCCTTATGTATTATACATGGAGATCATATCCCCCCTTATGTATTATACATGGAGATCATATCCCCCCTTATGTATTATACATGGAGATCATATCCCTCCTTATGTATTATACATGGAGATCATATCCCCCCTTATGCATTATACATGGAGATCATATCCCCCTTATGTATTATACATGGAGATCATATCCCCCTTATGTATTATACATTGAGATCATATCCCCCCTTATGTATTATACATGGTGATCATATCCCCCCTTATGTATTATACATGGAGATCATATCCCCCCTTATTTATTATACATGGAGATCATATCCCCCCTAATGTATTATACATGGTGATCATATCCCCCCTTATGTATTATACATGGTGATCATATCCCCCCTTATGTATTATACATGGAGATCATATCCCCCCTTATGTATTATACATGGAGATCATATCCCCCCTTATTTATTATACATGGAGATCATATCCCCCCTTATGTATTATACATGGAGATCATACCCCCCCTTATGTATTATACATGGAGATCATATCCCCCCTTATGTATTATACATGAAGATCATATCTCCCCTTATGTATTATACATGGAGATCATATCCCCCCCTTATGTATTATACATGGAGATCATACCCCCCCTTATGTATTATACATGGAGATCATATCCCCCCCTTATGTATTATACATGGAGATCATATCCCCCCTTATGTATTATACATGGTGATCATATCCCCCCTTATGTATTATACATGGAGATCATACCTCCCCCCCCCCCCCGGGTTGCGGTAATGAGCACTTGTTGCATGTATTGGTGCAATGCATTGCCAATACCACTTTGCATCAACAATGCAAAGCATCAAGCATCTTGCCATAGGTTGTGCATTTGCATTGGTATCCACTGCACTCCCGACCGTTCTCGTGCGTTGGGTGCATTTTTTATGCATCTCACTGCCAGGGCTGTAGATAAGGGGGTGCCACAAGTCCCCATGTACGGGGCCCCAGGCCAGCAGGGGGGCCCAGGCAGCTGTGTGAATCAGATGTTGGCAGGGAGGGTAAATGGCACAGTGGGAGGGGGGGGCAATTACTGGGACCAATCTCCTCTCTTGCTCAATCTGCAGCAGCTGAAAGCCGGCTTCTTCTCCTCTCCCTTCTGCTGGTTTTCAGCTGCTGCAGACAGAGCCATACAGGGGATCGGTTCCAGTAATTACCCCCCCCTTCCCACCACACCCATCATCCTCCCTGTAGACCATATGTTTCCCCCTGCCCCCCCCCCCCCCCGTGTGCAGTGCAGTGTTGCCGGCTTCCCTCCTCTCCTCCCCATCAGGAGCTTCAGGATGGAGAGAGGGCAGGGGTCCCGTGATTATTTCACATTTACCATCCCCTTCCTTTCCTGAATGAACACAATGAGTGATCGGTATCAATCACTCGCTATGTTCATTCATAACTGAAGCATAGTAAACTGCAGTTGCTTCATAGGATCCTTCAGGATGGAGAGTGGGGGGAAGGGTCCAGTAAAGATGTCACATTTATCAACCCCTTCCTTTCCTGAATGAACACAATGAATGATCGGTACCAATCACTCGCTGTGTTCATTCATAATTGAAGCATAGTAAACTGTGGTGTTTTTTTTGGATGGAGGGGTGTTGGGGGCCCTGTCAGGGTTGGTTTATATGGGTCCCCATGGTTTCTAATAGCAACACTGCTTACTGTGTTCAAGTACTAGGGGCGGACTGACCATTTGGAAACTCGGGCACTGTTCGAGGGCCCGGGGTCAGTAGGGGGCCCCATGAGATGCCCCTGGTACCTTTCATAGGCTTTTTTGGGTGTTGTTTGAGTGTGGGCAAGGACACAGGGGCCCCATGATCCCCTATTCCCCGGGGGCCCCATGAGTTGTCAGTCCACCCCTGTCTAGTACAGTTCAGTGCAGAAACAATGCAGCCTGTTCTACTTCTGCATCGGATCGCACCGGTGTGAACTATGCCATTGGAAACCATGTAACCTACTATCTATGCATTTTTGTTGCAGAACAAACAAACCGCACTGGACTGCATGCGGTGCGCACCGTAGACGTCTCCCGTTCTGCTCTCGCCTTACATAAGAGATGTAACCGGTCCTCTTCGCTGTCATTGAAGGCGGCGTGCCGCGGGCATTGCTTCCATCCCCCCCCTTCCCCCGCGCTGTCACTGAATCTGTTTTCTGCTCGGCGACAGGTGCCTGGTTACATGCAAAGCCCGTTTCTCGGAAAATTGAAATGTCATTTATGGCTGACCAATTTAATTGCCCGCGGCCCCAGAAAGAGCCAGCTGTTACCTGATCTATATTCATAAAGACAGAGGGGATTATCGAGGCGAGCACCTCCAGTGTTAGGTATCGCCGGGTGTGAGCAGAGGATTAACACGCCGGAGGAGCGCCCGACCGCACATCTGGGCTCCGCCAGCACTTCAAGAGCATCCTTCACACCAGTCAAAGGTCCTGCGAATGGTCACCTACAGGGGCGGACTGACAACTCATGGGGCCCCCGGGCAATAGGGGATCATGGGGCCCCTGTGTCCTTGCCCAAACTCAAAAAAGGCCTATAAAAAAGGTACCAGGGGCATCTCATGGGGCCCCATACTGACCCCGAGTTTCCGAATAATCAGTCCGCCCCTGGTCACGTGTTACTATGACACATCCGTTGCTTTGCATTCCGACACACGCGATAACATGCAAAGGTGAGGGCGGGGCCTTGGGCACGTTGGAGTGTGCGACAACGCATGCTCAGCCCCTGGTAACGAGCCGAAAATGATTTCTTATTGGCCATCATGAAAAACACGTGACACATGGAAACGCATGGCGGCTTCTTTCACATTTGCTTACCGCCCTCTGAAAAGCAATGGGGGCTTGCTTTATAGAGGGCGGTATAGCCGCGGCCAAGAGGCGGTCAAGCAGCCTCCCGAACAACTGGGATTTCATTCATATTTTTAAATTGCAGATATGCAGTCTTACATCTCCGGACATGCGTTGCTGGGAGCCGTGCGTTTGGTGCCCGTCCAGCCTGCAGTCCGAGGTAGGAATGTCGCAGCCGTGCAGCCCGGTCTGCCTGGATTGTGAGGTTCTGTTCACACCGGACTTCCCGTTCTTTCATCACTTCACACACGAGTTATCAAAGAAAAAATGCATCCGTTTACATCAGCTTTTCACCAGTTTACATCTGTTTACATCTGTTTTTTGTCCGTTTACATCAGTTTAAATCCGTTTTTCATCTGTTTACATCCATTCTTTGTCCGTTTACATCCACTTTTCAGCAGTTTACATCCGTTTTTCATCCATTTGTCGTCTATTTACATCCATTTTCCATCCGTTTACCTCCATTTACATCCGATTTGCATCTGTTTTCATCCATTTTCATCTGTTTCTATTTTCATCCGTTTACATCCATTTTTCATCCGTTTACATCCATTTTACTTCCGTTTTGCATCAGTTTACATAACCATTTTACATCCGTTCTCAGCCATTTACATCAGTTTTCCATCCGTTTTCCATCTGTTTTCGTCCAATTTCATCCATTTAAATCCATTTTTCATCCGTTTTCATCTGCTTTTGTCTGTTTTTCATCCGTTTACATCCATTTTTCATCTGTTTACATCCATTTTACAACCATTAAGTTCAATTTTTCATCCGCTTTTGTACATTTTGTGTTTTGTCCGTTTACATGCATGTTACATCCGTTTACATCCATTTTTCATCCGTTTTCGTCCATTTTCACCCATTTTTGTCTGTTTACATCCATTTTACATATATTTTCATCAGTTTACATCCATTTTACATCCCTTTACATCTATTTTGATCCGTTTACATCTGTTTTCCGTTTTTCATCTGTTTTTCATCTGTTTTCATCTATTTTAATCTGTTTACATCTGTTTTTCATCCATTTTCATCTGTTTACATCCGTTTTACATCTATTTTTCATCCTCTACATCCGTTTTTCATCAGTTTTCATCTTTTTTCATCCGTTTACATCCATTTTATATCCGTTTACATTCATTCTTTGTCCATTTACATCCATTTTATATCCGTTCCGTTTTCATCTGTTTTTCATCTGTTTTCATCTATTTTAATCCGTTTACATCTGTTTTCCGTTTTTCATCTGTTTTTCATCTGTTTTCATCTATTTCAATCTGTTTTCATCTGTTTACATCCGTTTTACATCTATTTTTCATCCTCTACATCCGTTTTTCATCAGTTTTCATCCTTTTTCATCCATTTACATCCATTTTTCATCTGTTTTCGTTCCATTTTGGTCTGTTTTCATTCATTTTTTGTCCATTTACATCCAGTTTTTATCAGTTTACATCCGTTTACATTCATTTTTCATCCATTTTATATTCGTTTACATCAATTTTTCATCTGTTTACATCCATTTTACATCTGTTTTGCATCAGTTTACATCTGTTTTACATTCGTTTTTCATATGTTCTCATCCACTTTTCATCTGTTTTCATCCGTTTCCATCCATTTACATCCAATTTAAATCCGTTTACATCAATTTGTCATCAGTTTACATCCATTTCACATCCGTTTACATCCATTTTCGTCCTCTTTTGTCCGTTTTCCATCCATTTCCATCCATTTTGCATCCGTTTACATCTATTTTGCAACCATTTACATCCATTTTTCATCCATTTTTGTCCATTTTCTTTACGAAAGAAAGATAGGGTTTTCTTCCATTCAACAAATGGATGTTAAGGTATGTGGACATTAACGGATGTAAACAGATGATCATCCGTTTACATCTGCTAGCCCATAGAAATACATGGGTGTCTGTTTTTCATCCGTAAATGAACAGATGAAAAACGGACATACAGTGGCATACAGGGGCTTTACAGTTTTGGTGAACAGCCAGGGGAGGGGGCTTAGCCACCTGTTTTTACCACCCGTGTTAAACAGCCCTCAAAACACCTTCGTACATGCAGGATATGCATCAACACTCATTGATAAACATGTTAAAAATGCACAGAAATGAAAATGGAAGGAAGCCAGCCTTAGCAATTGTCCCTTCCTCTAGCAGCTGCAAACCACCTCAGCAGAACAAGTTGCAGACCTTGCCCATTTTACGCCCCCTCCTGCTGAAACGCCCAAGGCAGCTGCCTCTTCTGCCTGCCCCTTGGCTGGGAGTGCCTGCTGAATGGAGCAAAAGGTAATTATATGGTGCTGGAAAGGGGGCAATGAAATAAGACCTGTTGCTTTGCTGGGAATGGGGATGAGATTGTTGCAGTACATGAACGTTCTCATTGCAACCCGGTGACAGTCTTGGCGGGGTAAGCGTACGCGGGGCTGGGCCGAGGGGTAGGCAGAATAGGCAGATGCCTTGGGCACTTCAGCAGCAAACCTACCAGACTTGAGAATGAGGGACAATTAGGGGAAAGCGGGTCTGCACAGTGAGCTGCGGTAATACAGCCCCGATCTTTGAGACTTTGCTGAAATCCCATGGAATCCGGGAGGGTTGGTAGGTAGAGTCCCTGATGCTATTTATCAGTGGTGCACCAAAATGAAAATTGTGGACCAAAACCGAAAATTCAGGATGTACTTGGCCGAAAACTGAAACCGAAATGGACAATTTTTATATATATAATTGTATTATATTTGACTTTTTTTTATCAATATCACAAATTTAAAGAATATGAATATAAAAAAGACAATCCAGTGACATAAAATAACTTTTATTGAAAGTGACACAAATAAAATTGGACAGAAAATAAAATGATATATATAATATATATATCAAATTAAACATTTTAAAACATTTAAAATTTTTTTGCATTGAAATCAATGGGATGTAATTGCATTGAAGTCACTGGGACACGATTTTGCATTGAAGTCACTGGGACGCAATTTTGCATTGAAATCAATGGGATGCGATTGCATTGAAGTCACTGGGACACCATTTTGCATTGAAATCAATGGGATGCAATTTTGCATTGTAGTCAATGGGACGCAATTTTGCACTGTAGTCAATGGGGCACGATTTTGCATTGAAGTCAACGGGGTGCGATTTTGCATTGAAGTCAGTGGAACACAATTTTGCATTAAACTCAATGGGATGCAATTTTGCATTGAAGTCAATGGGATGCAATTTTGCATTGAAGTCAATGGGATGCGATTTTGCATTGAAGTCAATGGGATGCGATTTTGCATTGGAATCAATGGGACACAATTTTGTATTGTAGTCAATGGGGGGGGGGTTTGCATTAAAGTCAATGGAATGTGATTTTGCATTGACGTCAATGGGACACAATTTTGCATTGAAGTCAATGGGATGCGATTTTGCATTGGAATCAATGGGACACAATTTTGCATTGTAGTCAATAGGGGGTGTTTTTGCATTAAAGTCAATGGAATATGATTTTGCATTGACGTCAATGGGACACAATTTTGCATTGAAGTCAATGGGACGCACTACTGCATTGAAGTCAAATGGACACGATTTTGCATTGTAGTCAACGGGATGCAATTTTGCATTGAAGTCAACGGGACGCACTACTGCATTGAAGTCAATCAGACACGATTTCGCATTGAAGTCAGTTATCATTATCGACACCTTTTTTCTACCATTGTCAAAATGCCGATAATGCTGTTTTCAGCCAATAATGTTCGGCGGCAGATAGATCGTCGCATCTCTACTATTATACTGCAACTATATTGTGCAGCCCACTGGCTTCTTCTTTATATGCAGCAAATCATGCAAAACGTTCACCTTGATGGTAGCACATGTAAAACGTATGTAACGTGTATGCAATATATTCAGCGTGCCCACAATGCACCGCATCTGCAAAACACCAAAAAAAGTCTTTAATGCAGGCCATAGATGGGTCGAAAATCGGCCGATTTTTCAGCCGAAAAAATAATCGGCTGATTTTCGCACCATTAATGGGTTAATTGGTCCGCCTTTTTCGGGATTTTGGCACATTTTTTTATCGGTGAAGTTGGAAAAAATCATTCGATTTTGCCGATCGTCCGATTTTCCCGACAATGATGGGCAAATCGGCCGATCTTTTTACCGATAAAAAATCTGCGCATGAGCCGTGACCTGCAGGAAGAAGAAAAGAAGAAGAAGAAAAAGAAGAAGAAGAAAAAGAGAAAGAAGAAGAATTCCAGTCCGCTATTATATTTGATATGAAATATTACTGCGCTTGCAAAAATGTATCTATTTGTATCCAAATAAAACCATCTGTATCCGAAATGGATACAAATAGATACATTGTTGCAACCGCAATACTTTTTCATATCAAATATAATAGCGGAGCTCTCTGCCGGGACAGAAGTAATTAAATGCCAGCCGTAGACGGGACGAAAATCGGCCAATTTTTTATCGTTGGTGGTAATGTCGGCCTATTGAACAACCGATTTTTCCTTTTTTTTAAAAAAAAAAAACATCCGGTTTTCGACCCGTCTATGGCCTGTATTAGTCACTCCAGGAAGGCGACTTTTTTCAGGGGAAATGTTCTGCTTCAGCTGCAGGTAAATGGCGGCTGAATCCTGTTCTGGGATGATTAATGGAATATCACCTGCAGCCCAGGACGGGCTCCTTGGTCAGCTTGGCAGGCGTCACGCCCTGCCTTCCCCCTCCCCCTGCTGACACAGAGCTGCACCTGCTGTTTATCTGGGCTGTTTGTTCAGTTTAATCACAGTAACAGGGAACCTTCCTGCATCCTGGTAACCTGCCCCCCTCCCCCCAGAAGGATGTTCAGATCGCTGTGATAAGATCAGCAGCCGCCTGTTTTCTCCTCCTGTTGTCACCTCCGCCTGGTCACGGCTCTATATCGCCTATTTCCAGGGACACCGCACCTAGGCTACCGACTCGCCACAAAGCCGCCACGCTGGGGACCGCGCATCTTTTCACTATCGGCCAATCAGAATTTAATGTTCGTGTGTTAGTTTGCAGCGATGGTAGTACTTAGGGTTTGCACTTTTGTCCAACATTGCGTTTTCCGTTCAGACACATGCAGCTGTTTGACAAGAAAAGGCTGCACTTGACTTGCTTTGCCTGCCACACAAACGCACCTCAATAGGAAATGCGACGTAACGCCAAGCCGCGTCTGAACCACTCTGTGTACGGCTCCTATACAGTCAACGCGATTTTGCTGCCTAATGCAGGCCATAGACGGGTCGACAATTTTTCGGCCTAAAAAAAAATCGGACAAATTTTGCACCGTTAGTGGTTAATTGGTCGGCCATTTTTTGGGGTTTTGGCAAAAAAATTTTATCAGTAAAGTTGGAAAATTTGCGGCCGATTCTGACGATCGGCCGGTTTTCCTGGCAATGATGGGCAAATTGGCCGATCATTTTACTGATAAAAAATCTGTGCATGAGCCGTGACCTGCAAGAAGAGGAAAAAGAAGAAGAAGAAAAAGAAGAAGAATTCCAGTCCGCTATTATATTTTATATGAAAAGTCTTGCGGTTGCAACAATGTATCCATTTGTATTCGAATAAAAACACCTGTATCCGAAATTAATACAAATGGATACAAATGAATACAAATGGATACATTGTTGCAACCGCAAGACTTTTCATATAAAATATAATAGCGGAGCTCTCTGCAAGGGACAGAAGTAAAAATACCGACCGTAGATGGGATGAAAATCGGACGATTTTTTTACCGTTGGTGGTAACGTTGGCCGATTGAACGACTGATTTTTTTTTTTTAAAACAGTCGATTTTTGCCCCATCTATGGCCTGAATTAGTGCCGGTTCACACCACATGCAGCCCAGGGCAGGGTTTTTTTTTCTACATGGGTAGTAGGTTACATGGTTTCCAATGACCTAGTTCACACCAGTGCATTCCAGAAAAAAAAAAGTAGAACATGCAGCATCTTTTCTGCACTGGAATGCGGTAAAACACATAAAAAATACACCAGAATGCACCAAAAACGCACCGGCACGCACATGTCCTTATTAAAGGGGAGGGAAAAAAAGGGGGAAAAAATGCACCGATTATGATGTGATGCAGAAATCACACAGAGATGGTGCAAATTCCTCCCCACATTGGGGACTTTTTAACCCCTCGCCTACCAGGCACTTGTACCCCCTTCCTTACCAGGCCAATTTTCAGCTTTCAGCACTGTTGCTAATTTGACTGTACTGTGCCCTCCTGATCCCAGTATTGTGCCCTCCTGATCCCAGTATTGTGCCCTCCTGACCCCCCTGTACTGTGCCCTCCTGATCCCCCTGTACTGTGCCCTCCTGATCCCAGTATTGTGCCCTCCTGATCCCAGTATTGTGCCCTCCTGATCCCAGTATTGTACCCTCCTGATCCCAGTATTGTACCCTCCTGATCCCAGTATTGTGCCCTCCTGATCCCAGTATTGTACCCTCCTGATCCCAGTATTGTGCCCTCCTGATCCCAGTATTGTGCCCTCCTGATCCCAGTATTGTACCCTCCTGATCCCAGTATTGTGCCCTCCTGACCCCCCTGTACTCTGCCCTCCTGATCCCAGTATTGTGCCCTCCTGTTCCCAGTATTGTGCCCTCCTGTTCTAAGTATTGTGCTCTCCTGATCCCCCTGTACTGTGCCCTTCTGCCCCCCCCCCCCCCGTAATGGGACAGGCTGGTAGGGGCCCCAGTGCATTACTTTGCCCAGGGGCCCATTATGCTATTGAGATGGCCCTGCTCACCATCAGACCAGATGGCTTTTCTGGATGGTGTCCTGTGCATAGGTCCAGGCTAACGCATGTTCCTTTACATGCACATAGGAAATGTGTATGTGCTCATGCGTGTACACACGCACATCTGTTGCTCACATTGGCACCAAGCCAATTTAAACCTGTGCTTCAGTGATATTTTGTCCACAGTGTTCCCATACATAGCTGGAACCTGTTACTCTGCATCTGGCTACTGTTACTGACCCGGCTTGTCTTGACCATTCCTGAACTCCATCTGCACTGACCCCGGCCTGCTTCTGACCTAGCTTCTGCCTGTGGCCCTTGCTGCTGCTCCACTAATCTGTTACCGATCTGTCAGCTTGTATATCCTGACTTTGCTCCTGGCTTGTACCTGATCCGTCTGCCTATGTATGATCCGATTCGTCTGCCTCTGCCTCTGTTCCACTCTGAGGAAGGGGATATGTCCCCGAAACGCATCAGCAGGACGACCACACCCAGAGTCGGACACTCCGCCATCATTGTGGGCCATTATTGCGGCATTGTAGGCTTTTGCCTGTACTTCATTTTGTGAGTATTTCTTGTCTTTTTCATTTTTAATAAACCTTGGATAATGCGCTAGGTGTTTGCTTTGCTTGTGTGCTTCCTATGCAAAAAAAAAAAGATCAAAAAGAGTAAACTTTTATTGGATAATCAACAGCAAGGTTCTCCAAACCATCGAAATAAAGGGCCAGTTTACTGTCCTTCAGTTTTTAGGGGGGCTGGACTGGGGCCATTGGGTGTAGAAAAGGTCCCAACGCCAGTGTGAACAAAATGCCCCATCTTTGATGTCAGCGGAAGGAATATTGCCCCATTGTTTGTGTTATTGGGAGGAATTGTGTCCCATCATTGGTTTCAGCAGGGAAGGGGGAGGGGAGGATTTTGTCCCATTGTTGGTATTAGTGGATGAAATAGTGCCCCAGGGGCTGGATAAAAGCAAGCAAAGGGCCGCATCTGGCCCCCGGGCCATAGTTCTGAGACCACTGAACAACAGCATTAAAAATCCGACACATCTTGGGGGGGTTCGCAGACTTCCTTCGTCAGTGCTTGACTAAAGAATAACTTCTCCAAACCAGGGCTCAAAGAGGTTTGGAAGTATCCATAGATCTTTTATGAACAATTAACATCTGTGAGTAGTGGAGCATGCTATATTAAAAAACTCCCCTGGAAGAAGTCAAGTGTGACGAAACGCGTAGGTCAGTGCCTGTTGTGACGTCATCACGTTTTACCAGAAGTGAACAGAAAGTGAGACATTTTATGAGATCTGGGATTTTATGCATTTTGCTTTGTATATAAGTCCAATTTTAGTGGTTTTAATAAAAGTGAATCAGTTTTCACGCTAAGTGGAGCGTGCGGTCTTATCTTTATTGGTACTTCCCCCTTCTGGGGGAGGACCATCTTTACAGAGGGACACGCTTGGAGTCCGGGAATGTGGATCTGTATGCAATCCTAAAGCATTAGATGACTCTCAGGCTGGGTTTACACTGATGCGGTGCGGAATTTGCAGTGTTTTCTGTGCGAATTCCGCACCGCATCACAATCACACCCCATTCACTTGAACCGCACGGGTGTGTATGTTAAATTAACAACACCCCCAAATCAGTCTGCAAAACGCGGTGCGATGTGCAGAATGGGATCACATAGGTGTGAATACCCATGCGATCCGATTCTAGTGCGGAACCAAAAAGGGTCCTGCACCTTTTTGGTACGGGTGTGGGTGCAGGGCAATTGAGCCATAGATAATGTATGACTCCGATCGCTCTGCACACAAATCGCATGTGATTTGCATAGGAGTGTGGTGCAGTTCCTGTGCGAATCACATGCGATGTACCGCATCGCATTAGTGCGAACCCGGCCTTAAACGTAGAGAGTGATATCTATAGGTAAGCAGATTGGAGTCTTCTCTTGGTGGCGGCTCACATGGAGTGGTGGTCATGCTGAAAATTGAATTCTTCTCTTGCAACACTTTCATGGGGATTTTAATTTGGTCACTTTCATTTTTTCACTTAGTGATATATTTGTAGAGCATCTCTGAATTTGCATACATTAAAAAAATAAAATGACCAAAGAGAGGAAATGTGTTACTGGCAGGATCATCAGGTGAACATAAAGGCCAAAAAAAAAAAGCCGAAAAAAAGAAGACTAATAGATGACATTTTTTGTTCTTGGGTTTTTATATAATTTCAAGGTTTGTTGCAGCTGCCACCTGCAAAAGGGTTAATAAGGTGAACTCGCACTTTCCAGGATATGTGGGATACATATGTTGTGTGTCGGTTTGTCTCCATCCCCTCCCCCCCCCCTCTGTCTGCTAGTCAGGTGCTGTGTCAGTTTTACCTACAGCTAAACTTGTCTCTATGAATTATTCATTGAGAGACAAAAGTACACAATTGTCTGTTTTCACTTATCACCCGAAAGCCTGTGGGATGGAGGAATAGAGCAGCTTGTGTCCCGGAGGATCAACTCCCAGACATGGGCCCCAAAGATTATTCCATATGGACTGATGTATAGCACAGCACATGGAAAGATTACAGAATTACATATAATATATATATATATATATATATATATATAAAGTCAGGTCCATAAATATTGGGACATTGACACAATTCTAACATTTTTGGCTCTATACACCACCACAATGGATTTGAAATGAAAAGAACAAAATTACAACAGTTTGCATATGTGCCTCCCACTTGTTAAGGGACCAAAAGTAATGGGACAGAATAATAATCATAAATCAAACTTTCACTTTTTAATACTTGGTTGCAAACCCTTTGCAGTCAATTACAGCCTGAAGTGTGGAACGCATAGACATCACCAGACGCTGGGTTTCATCCCTGGTGATGCTCTGCCAGGCCTCTACTGCAACTGTCTTCAGTTCCTGCTTGTTCTTGGGGCATTTTCCCTTCAGTTTTGTCTTCAGCAAGTGAAATGCTCAATCGGATTCAGGTCAGGTGATTGACTTGGCCATTGCAGAACATTCCACTTCTTTCCCCTAAAAAACTCTTTGGTTGCTTTTGCAGTCTGCTTTGGGTCATTGTCCATCTGCACTGTGAAGCGTCCAATGAGTTGTGAAGCATTTGGCTGAATATGAGCAGATAATATTCCCGAAACACTTCAGAATTCATCCGGCTGCTTCTGTCAGCAGTCACATCATCAATAAATACAAGAGAACCAGTTCCATTGGCAGCCATACATGCCCACGCCATGACACTACCACCACCATGCTTCACTGATGAGGTGGTATGCTTAGGATCATGAGCAGTCCCTTTCCTTCTCCATACTCTTCTCTTCCCATCACTCTGGTACAAGTTGATCTCGGTCTCATCTGTCCATAGGATGTTGTTCCAGAACTGTGAAGGCTTTTTTAGATGTCGTTTGGCAAACTCTAATCTGGCCTTCCTGTTTTTGAGGCTCAACAATGGTTTACATCTTGTGGTGAACCCTCTGTATTCACTCTGGTGAAGTCTTCTCTTGATTGTTGACTTTGACACACATACACCTACCTCCTGGAGAGTGTTCTTGATCTGGCCAACTGTTGTGAAGGGTGTTTTCTTCACCAGGGAAAGAATTCTTCGCTCATCCACCACAGTTGTTTTCCGTGGTCTTCAGGGTCTTTTGGTGTTGCTGAGCTCACCGGTGCGTTCCTTCTTTTTAAGAATGTTCCAAACAGTTGTTTTGGCCACGCCTAATGTTTTTGCTATCTCTCTGATGGGTTTGTTTTGTTTTTTCAGCCTAATGATGGCTTGCTTTACTGATAGTGACAGCTCTTTGGATCTCATCTTGAGAGTTGACAGCAACAGATTCCAAATGCAAATAGCACACTTGAAATGAACCTTGGACCTTTTATCTGCTCATTGTAATTGGGATAATGAGGGAATAACACACACCTGGCCATGGAACAGCTGGGAAGCCAGTTGTCCCATTACTTTTGGTCCCTTAACAAGTGGGAGGCACATATGCAAACTGTTGTAATTCCTACACCGTTCACCTGATTTGAATGTAAATACCCTCAAATTAAAGCTGACAGTCTGCAGTTAAAGCACATCTTGTTCATTTCATTTCAAATCCATTGTGGTGGTGTATAGAGCCAGAAATGTTAAAATTGTGTCGATGTCCCAATATTTATGGACCTGACTGTATATACACAGTATCTCCCAGAAGTAAGTCCACCCCTCCCCCGGACTGTATACAATGTGTGTGTATATACTGTATATATCTCCCAGAAGTGAGTCCCCCCCTCACATTTTTGTAAATATTTGATTCTATCTTTTCATGTGACAACACTGAAGAAATGACACTTTGCTACAATGTACAGCTTGTATAACCTGTAAATTTGCTGTCCCCTTAAAATAACTCAACACACCGACATTAATGTCTAAACCGCTTATAATCAATTGTCCTTATCAGAGTCCCCCCTTACATCAGTGTCCCCATCAGAGTCCCCCCCTTACATCAGTGTCCCCATCAGAGTCCCCCCTTACATCAGTGTCCCCATCAGAGTTCCCCATTACATCAATTGTCCCCATATCCCATAGTTTGTAGATGTTCACACAACCAATCAATATACACGTATTGGGGTTTTGTTTACCAAAGACATGTAGCAGAATACATTTTGCCCAAAATTTATGAAGAAATTAGATTTTTAAAAATGTTTTATTGGATATGTTTTATAGCAGAAAGTAAAACATATTGGGTTTTTTTTTTTTCAAAATGTTCAGTCTTTATTCATTTATTTAGCAAAAAAATAAAAAAAAAACTCAGTGGTGATTAAATACTGTCAAAAGAATGCTCTAGTTGCGTGAACAAAATTTCATTTGGGTACAGTGTTGCATGACCGCGCAATTATTATGCAAAGCTCAACAGCGCTGAAAGCTGAAAATTGGCCTTGGCAGGAAGCGGTATTGAACCGGTTAATACAGGATGTGGTGGCCTGATCACCCAACAACCCAACATTTTGGATATGATTTTTTTCAATGGTACCCTAGACAAAAACGAGCATTTAACCCTTGCTGTCCGGGGAGCAACTTAAGATTTGACTCACAGTTGGAAAACAGCTATTTTTTTTAGGAAAATGAATCAATTTCGGTCATCCGTACTCGTAACCGTGACTTTCCTGCAGGAGGACAGAACTGCTGAGCCATTATACCTGCTATCTGTGTATCCCCAGCCCTTCCTCCCCCCGTGATTTCAGACATGGGGCTCAGAATGCCATAGCCACCCTCCCAGCTCCAAAGTACACCTTTATTTTTCATGACTTGTTTTTTAACCTTTTGTCTTTCTATATTATTTTATGGCCATCATCTGATCTCTGGGAAATCCTAATACACAGCAATGCAGCCTGCTATGTTTATAACTCGAATAAATCACATCGGTGACATTATTTAGGACTCTGTAGTTTTGAGTGACAGGACTGTACACTCATCGTACATTTGATCAGCCGATGTGCTGATTGGTCCAGAGAGTGAAGCTACTGCTGTCCCTGCAGCTACAGTGTCTGTGCGATCCATATCTCTGTATCCTCTGCATCTGGTAGAGTTGCAACAATGTCGCAAAACTCCTGAAAGAGGCTTTTAATCTGTTTAATCTGTGAGTTAAAATGTGGCAGAGCTTTAGGCTTCCTTTACACCAGATGCATTAAAAAAGCATTTTTAACCCGGGACCGGTGTGGTGGGTGCTGCTGCAACCTAGGACTGGCATGGTGGATTCTGCTGCAACCCAGGACTGGCATGGTGGATTCTGCTGCAACCCAGGACTGGCATGGTGGGTGCTGCCGAAATCCACAACTGGCATGGTGGGTGTTGCTGCAACCCGGGACCAGCGTGGTGGGTGTTGCTGCAACCAAGGACTGGCATGGTGGATGCTGCTGCAACCCAGGATTGGCATAGTTGATGCTCCTGCAACCCAGGACTGGCATGGTGGGCTCAGCAGTAAATAATGCAGAGTGCAGGGATCAGGAGTAAGTAATGCAGATTGCAGGGAATCACGAGTAAATAATGCAGAGTGCAGGGATCAGGAGTAAGTAATGCAGATTGCAGGGGCTCAGCAGTAAATAATGTAGAGTACAGGGGTCAGGAGTAAGTAAAGCAGATTGCAGGGGGTCAGGAGTAAGTAAAGCAGATTGCAGGGGAGGTTAGGAGTAGGTAATGCAGATTGCAGGGGAGGTTAGGAGTAGGTAATGCAGATTGCAGGGGCTCAGGAGTAAGTAAAGCAGATTGCAGGGGGTCAGGAGTAAGTAAAGCAGATTGCAGGGGAGGTTAGGAGTAGGTAATGCAGATTGCAGGGGCTCAGGAGTAAATAATGAAAAGTGCAGGGATCAGGAGTAAGTAAGTAATGCAGATTGCAGGGGAGGTTAGGAGTAAATAATGCAGAGTGCAGGGGTCAGGAGTAAGTAATGCAGATTGCAGGGGATCAGGAGTAATTCATGCAGAGTGCAGGGGAGGTTAGGAGTAAGTAATGCAGATTGCAGGGGCTCAGGAGTAAGTAATGCAGATTGCAGGGGCTCAGGAGTAAGTAATACAGATTGCAGGGGAGGTTAGGAGTAAGTAATGCAGATTGCAGAGGTCAGCAGTAAGTAATGCAGACTGCAAGGGAGGTTAGGAGTAAGTAATGAAGAGTTCAGAAGTCAGTAGTAACACAGTGCGGAGGTCAGTAGTTACACTGAGCATAGGGGTCAATAGTAAGTAATGCAGAGTTCAGTGATCAGAAGTGCTAGTAGGTCATGATTATGTAAAAGAGTACAGGATTCTGTAGTATGCAGAGAATAGGGTCAGGAGTAAGTAATGCAGAGGGAGGAGTTAGAAGTAAGGAATGCAAAATGCAGGGATCAGTAGTAAGTAATGTAGAATGCAGGGGTCAGTAGTAAGTAATGTAGAATGCAGAGGTCAGTAGTAAGCAATGTAGATAGCAGGGGTCAGTAGTAAGCAATGTAGAATGCAGAGGTCAGTAGTAAGCAATGCAAATTACAGGGGTCAGGAGTAAGTAATGCAGAGGTCAGAGGTCAGTGGAAACACAGAATGCAGGGGTCAGTAGTAAGCAATGTAGAATGCAGGGGTCAGTAGTAAACAATGTAGAATGCAGGGGTCAGTAGTAAGCAATGTAGAATGCAGGGGTCAGTAGTAAACAATGTAGAATGCAGGGGTCAGTAGTAAACAATGTAGAATGCAGGGGTCAGTAGTAAGCAATGTAGAATGCAGGGGTCAGTAGTAAACAATGTAGAATGCAGGGGTCAGTAGTAAGCAATGTATAATGCAGGGGTCAGTAGTAAGCAATGTAGAATGCAGGGGTCAGTAGTAAACAATGTAGAATGCAGGGGTCAGTAGTAAACAATGTAGAATGCAGGGGTCAGTAGTAAACAATGCATATTACAGGGGTCAGGAGTAAGTAATGCAGAGTTCAGAGGTCAGTAGTAACACAGAGTGCAGAGGTCAGTAGTACATAATGAACAGTAAAGAGGTCAGGAGTAACTAACATACATCCCTCCCCCCACAAGCAAAAATGCCCCCATCCTGTACAAACATCTACTCAATAAGCTAAACTTGCCCACAGCACACATTTCCCCTCCCTCTGTAAAATTCACCCACTGGACCTCAGATCATCCAGAAAGTCCTCCCAGGTCTCTCTTCGGCTGCATCACATGACACGTTGGAGCCGAGGAGTAGCCTAGGACTTCCCTCAGCCTGTTGCCATTCTGAGGTCTGAGAGGCAGTGGATGGGGTCAGGAGCTGGCGGCTGGCACAGCAGGGTTACGATCTACCTATCACATGCAGGGTCACAGGTGGATCGACCTATTGACAACACCCGCTGTTACTGAGTGACATGTGGTTTGCTAAAGCACTGCATATCATATACAACTGCCATTTTTAAAAATGAAATACTTGTGTTGTCTTTCCTCCTCCTTTGCTTATATCTCAGTTCTGATCTCCTGCAGCCTCTCTGCAGGAACGTTATGTCTACATGAACTCCAGTGATGACCGTGTGGCATTTTCTCATGGTGGATTTCCTGCCGGGGGGGGGGGGGGGCGATGACAGTGGACCATGTTTTTGTAGTGTTTGTGTAGAATTGGTCAGTTGTAGTCTCCATTGGTAGCTTGTGTGACCAGGTGACAACACCGGAGCACAACTAGAAGATGGGGACAGAGTGTTGTCACCCTATAACAGGAAGTGCCTTAACAAGACCCTTCATGACAGGGTTAGCAGGTTTTTTTTTTTTTTTTAAATAAAGCTGTAGACTGAATGATGCTAAAAATGACTTTTGAAATGACGATAACATGTTTACGTTTATATAACTTTTTAGTGATATGGCTTACATTTACTTTAATCTCTTTCTCTCTGTAGGACATCATATGAATTCTTGAACTTTCAGCAGTTATAGCAGGATGCTCCTAGAAGCATTATCCCAGTGTCATCATGTAGGCCGTGTCCCGGGGTGGGCTCCCCAGGATACAGTGAAGTCACAAATGAGGAAAGCAACCCCAACACCAGCTTTTGCCACAACAGAATTTTACTTTATGTGGCAAATAAACAGAACCACAAATGCTGGAAACATACAATAAATTTACATACACCCAGCCCAAAGGCTGAGACCCTTGTGCTGCACAGCACGGCGCCTTCTGATGGATGAAGGTAGAAGGTGAAGTAATTTAGCTACTGGGGGGCACAACTAAGCTGCCACACCTTACCCGTTATTACTCTACAGAGCAGGAATCAGTGTATGGGTGTATGGTATGGGCTAGCCTGTGGTGCAGCACAACAGCTTACAATCTTACACAAATCTACAGTATTCCCCCTCCCATACCTGGTCCTGTAGCACGTGCCTGAGTATTCCTTCTGAGCAAAACGCCAGTCTGGCTTGAGTTTGTGGGATTTTATCAGCTCTCCAATGTGAAATGTCGCTTTAAGTTGTGGAGTCCTTCCAATGATCAGTAATAACACTTGTGGCCTGACACAAACAAAGACCCTAACTAACTATAGGCCTGGACTCAGTCTCAAGGCGCCAACACTGAAATGAGGTGCGTGCACGATCTTACCAACTCGGGTCTGCTTTTATCCGCTGGTGACTCTGAACAGAACAAATGTCTCTCCAACAAGCATGCGGTGTCGCAGTGTCTGTTGCTTTGTTCCTTTGCTCTCATCAGCATTCCTGGCAGCAATCTTCCTTTCTCTGAATAGGATCAGGGTCTTGGACACAATCAGCTTCACTTAACTGCAGCTTTGGTTACTGAGGGATGCTCTCATACCTGGATGCCATCAGATTCTCTGCTCACACGGCTCCTTCATTCACCATCCTCCCAAACATGGCTGCTGTCTCTGTTCTTCCTGTTCTCTAAAACTTCGTGTGAAAACCCCACCGCTTCATGAATATAGAAATATCTATGCAGTCTGAGGCTGTATTAGGAAAACAGTGGCATCTTGTGGCTAAACCGCAGAATGTCAATCCAGAACATTTAATTTACTCCACATAAACAGTATTCAAACAATGAGAGCTGTTTCCCCATCTCACAATCATTTTCAGCTGACAATTTCCTGTAAAGTAGATGTGATCCGAGTGGCTATACGGCCATTTGATTAAGTCTACACTCTGCAGAATGGGGTGCCTCCCTCCGGGCTTTCCTGGGCTCTCCCGTCGGATTGGAGAGTTTGGGACCACTATGGCATCTCTGGGACTGAGCAAAGCAAGAGGAACTGATGTTGTCAGGGGCGTCCCTTGGGTTGGTGTCACCCGGTGCGATAACACGTGGTGACACCCCCTTCCGACGATCCCCACAGAATGGATTGGATCTGCGGATTGAGCATAATGGATCGGACTCTGATCCATTATGCTCCCCAAACCACATATCCGATCCATCCTGCGGGGATCGTCGGCTTTCTTTACAACTTACCTTTTCGTGGAGCGGGTCCGGTGTCACCCCGTATAGGTTGCATGCCAACAATCCCCGCAGGAGTGTTCGGATCTGTGGATTGAGCTTAATGGATCGGAGTCCGATCCATTATGCTCCCCAATCCGCAGATCCGATCCATCCTGCGGGGATCTCCGGCTTGCTTTACAACTTACCTTTTCGTGGAGCAGGTCCTGTGTCACCCCGTGCGGTAGGTGTCACCCGGTGCGGCGCGCACCCCCTGCACCTGCCGCAGGACGCCACTGGATGTTGTTCCTCTGTCTCTGAGACCAGAAACCAGAAGTAACGAAGATCTCGTCACGTCCGGTTACATTATTCTGTTTGCCAGCCCTTACCAGCTCGAACAACCATCTGATCAAACCAATCTCAGTTTTATCAGAAGCTTTTTGAGGCCAGAGAAGACATCTGGGGTCTAATAGACCCCAGATCTCTGCATAAAGAGGAGCTGTCATGGCCTGTGCTCTCACATCTCTTTTGATAAAAATAAAGCAAGGACAGTATAAAAAAAAAGTTTTAAATAAAATAAATAATAAATTATAGAATTTTTTTTTAAAAGTACCCCTGTGCCCCTATGCTCATGTGTAAATGTGAACGCACGCATATGCAAATGGCGATGGCGCCACAGAAGCGAGGTATGGCCGTCAGAGTGAAAGCAAAAATTCTAGCGCCAGACCTCCCCTGTAACTCCAAAACTGGAAACCTGTAGAGGCTTTTAAAGTGTCGCCTGTGGAGATTTTTAGGTACTGTAGTTCGGAGCCGCTCCACGGGCGTATGCAATTTTAACCGTCTCATGTTCGGGCCATTGCTGAAAATTTTTGTTCACATGTAACAATCAGTATTTTTTTTTTTTTTTGCTGGGAAATTACTTAGAACCCCCAAACTTTATATATGTCTTTTTCTAAAGCAGAGGCCTTACAGAAGAAATTGGTGGGTTTTGCAATTTCGTACATTACACAGTATTTGCGCTGTGGTTTTTCAAAGGCAAATGTTTTTGGGGAAAAAATTGCACTTTTTTGAATTTTAATGCAAAAAAATGCAATACATAACCCATTTTTGTTAAATATAAAAGATGATGTTACGCCGAGTAAATAGAGACCAAACATGTCACGCTTTAAAATTGCGCACACCCTTACAAAGGCGACAGTGTAAATTTTACTATCCATAGCTGATGCTTTAGAAGCCTTTGCAGGTTACAACTTTAGATTTACAGAGGAGACCCGATGCTAGAATTACTGCCCATGATCTGATGTTCATGGTGATACCTCACATGTGTGGGTTGGTCACTGTTTGCCTGCATGTAGGACTGATGCGCACATTCGGTTTTGTGCGTGAGAACAGGAGGACAGGGGCACTTTTTTTATTTTTATTTAAATGATTTTTTTTTTTTTTATTTAAATGATTCATTTTTTTTATTTACATGATTCGTTTTTTTTTTATTTAAATGATTCATTTTTTTTTTTGTTTAAATGATTATTTTTTTTTGTTTTTACTGTTGCTTTAACTTTTTTTTTTTGCTGTCACCTGGAATGTAAACATCCTTTGTGACAGCAATAGGCATGTGACAGGTACTCTTTAGACCCCAAATCTCTCCTCTGCACTTAAAAACATTCAAAACACCAAAACCTGTGTTTTTGAATGCTTTTTTTTTTTTTGAAATGGTGCTTTTAACTTCCGAGTTATGCAGGCCATACATGGTTCGAAAATTGAAACATTGTTCGTTCTGTAATCCGATGGTGCCACCGATGATTAAAAAAATCGGTAGTTTTTCACAAATTTTCCAGCATGCCGTAAAAACCATAAAAATCGGCCGATGCCATTGCCCCACTAACAGAAAGAAAATCTTCAGATTATTCTTAGGTCCAATTTTCATACAACATCTAAACGTCGTTCGTTGTGTAATCCGATGATGCCACCAATGGTGCCACCAATGATTTCGAAAATCGGTCGTTTTTCACAAATTTTCCAGCATGCCCGATAAACGAAATGGGGAGGAACCATGAAAATCGGCCAATGCAATTGCCTCACTAACAGAGCGAAAATCAGCCAATTATTCTTAGGTCCAATTTTCGTCCGAAAATTGAAACGTCATTTGTTCTGTAATCTGATGATGCCACCAATGATTTCAAAAATTGTTCGTTTTTCATGAATTTTCCAGCATGCCTGATAAACGAAATGGCGAGGAACCGTAAAAATCAGCCGATGCCATTGCCTCACTAACAGAGAGAAAATTGGCTGATTATTCTTAGGTCCAAATTCGTATGAAAATCGAAACATTGTTTGTTCTCTAATCCGATGGTGCCACCAATGATTTCGATAATCGGTCTTTTTTCACGAATTTTCCAGCATGCCCGATAAACAAAATGGGGAGGAACCATGAAATCGGCCGGTGCCATTGCCCCACTAACAGAGCGAAAATCAGCCGATTATTCTTATGTCCAATTTTCATCCAAAAATCGAAACGTCGTTCATTCTCTAATACGATGGTGCCACCAATGATTTAAAAAATCGGTCGTTTTTCACAAATTTTCCAGCATGCCCGATAAACGAAATGGGGAGGTACCATGAAAAATTGGCCGATGCCATTGCCCCACTAACAGAGTGAAAATCGGCCGATTATTCTTAGGTCCAAATCCGTACAAAAATTGAAACGTCATTCGTTCTCTAATCCGATGGTTCCACCAATGATTTAGAAAATGGGTAGTTTTTGATTAATTTTCCAGCATGCCCGATAAACGAAATGGGGAGGAACCATGAAAATCGGCCAGTGCCATTGCCCCACTAACAGAGAGAAAATCGTCCGATTATTCTTAGGTCCAATTTTCATCCGAAAATTGAAACGTCATTTGTTCTGTAATCCAATGATGCCACCAATGATTTCGAAAATTGGTCGTTTTTCACGACTTTTCCAGCATGCCCGATAAACGAAATGGGGAGGAACCACGAAAATCGGCCGGTGCTATTGCCCCACTAACAGAGCGAAAATTGGCTGATTATTCTTAGGTCCGATTTTCATGCGAAAATCATTCGGAATTCGAACTATGTATGGCCTGCATAAACCGGAAGTGATGTCAGGCCCAGGGGCGGACTGACCATTCGAGCACTTGGGCACTGCCCAAGGGCCTGAGGTCAGTAGGGGGCCCCATGAGATGCCCCTGGTACCTTTTATAGGCTTTTTTTGAGTGTGGGCAAGGACACAGGGGCCCCATGATCCCCTATTGCCCGGGGGCCCCATGAGCTGTCAGTCCGCCCCTGGTCAAGTCATTGCTTCCGGTTTGCTATAACAGAGGGTTGATCAAGGCCAATCCCGGCTTTATTCGGCTGTCCAGCCAGCCGGTGGATTCGCCGGCTTGACGCTTGGGTCTCCCGGTGGGATGGGAGAGCCAGAGCAAGATGCGGAATACAACGGAGGGGAGTCCCCTCCCGCTGCTTGTAATAGCAATCAAGCGGCTAGGTAGCCTCTCCGCAGGGGCAGACTGACCATTTGGAAACTCGGGCACTGCCCGAGGGCTCGGGGTCAGTAGGGGGCCCCATGAGATGCTCCTGGTACCTTTTTCATAGGCTTTTTTGAGTTTGGGCAAGGACACAGGGGCCCCATGATTCCCTATTGCCCAGGGGCCCCATGAGTTGTCAGTCCGCCCCGCCTCTCCGATTGCTGTTACAAAAAAGTCGACCACCTGCTCTAAAAAAAAGATATCGGGGTGATGCCCGATTTAATCACCGAAAGACCAACAACCTACGGGTACGTCGCTGGACAGGAAGTAGTTAAACCATGATACGGTAACTGTATCTACTTACTTGGCATAACATCTTCTTATATATTTGACCAGAATTGGGAATTCTACTGTGTTTGTGTGCACCAAAAATGCATAAAAGTGTATCCCCCCCCCCCGGACAAAAAAAACGATGCACAAATATCATGTGACACAAAAAATTGCAGAACCCACCATTTTATTTTCTAGGGCCTCTGCTTAAAAACGTATACAGGCGTTCCTCGGTTTACGAACATCCTGGTTAATGTAATTTTCAGTTTATGAATGAAAATCTATTGAAAATAATGCCTCAGTTTACACGTTTTTTACAAATTTTTTTTGCAATATGAAGTGTATGTCGGTGCCGATTTTTAAATGCGATTGACAGCCTTTTTTTTCCTTCGCTATAGCTCACAGAATTAGCTGTCACTTTCCCCAGAAATAAAAGATACTTTGTTTCTCTTATCTTCTTTTATGGGCAGCACAGCGGCTAAATGGTTAGCACTTCTAACTGACAGTACTAGGGTCGTTGGTTCAAATCCCAGCCACGGCACCACTTGCCTGGAGTTTGCATGTTCTCCCTGTGACTGCGTGGGTTTCCTCCCACACTCCAAAGACATGCTGGTAGGTTAATTGGCTCCTGTCTAAATTGTCCCTAGTATGTATGAATGTGAGTTAGGAACCTTAGATTGTACGCCCCTTGAGGGTTAGGGACTGATGTGAATGTACAATATATATGTAAAGTGCTGCGTACATTGATAGCACTATATAAATACCTGAAATAAATAAAAAATAAATCTCGGGAAACAAACTAAAAGGAAGCATTGTTTCTTTTAACTCAGGGAATCAAACTAAAAGGAAACATTGTTTCTTTTATCTCGGGAAACAAACTAAAAGGAAACATTGTTTCTTTTATCTCGGGAAACAAACTAAAAGGAAACATTGTTTCTTTTAACTCGGGGAAACAAACTAAAAGGAAACGGTTTCTTTTATCTTGGGGAAAACAAACTAAAAGGAAACATTGTTTCTTTTATCTCAGGAAACAAACTAAAAGGAAACATTGTTTCTTTTATCTCGGGAAACAAACTAAAAGGAAACATTGTTTCTTTTATCTCTGGGAAATAAACTAAAAGGAAACATTGTTTCTTTTATCTCTGGGAAATAAACTAAAAGGAAACATTGTTTCTTTTATCTCGGGAAACAAACTAAAAGGAAACATTGTTTCTTTTCACTCGGGGAAACAAACTAAAAGGGCAGCACAGTGGCTAAATGGTTAGCACTTCCGCCTGGCAGTACTAGGGACATTGCTTCAAATCCCAACCACGGTACCTCCTGCCTGGAGGTTGCATGTTCTCCCTGTGCCTGCGTGGGTTTCCTCTGGTAACTCCAGTTTCCTCCCACATTCCAAAGACATGCTAGTAGGTGAATTGGCTCCTGTCTAAATTGTCCCTAGTGTGTGTATGTATGAATGTGAGTTAGGGACCTTAGATTGTACACCCCTTGAGGGTTAGGGACCTTAGATTGTACGCCCCTTGAGGGTTAGGGACTGATGTGAATGTACAATATATATGGAAAGCGCTGTGTAAATTGATGGCGCTATATAAGTACCTGAAATAAATAAAAGGAAACTTTGTTTCTTTTATCTTGGGGGAAAGTGACAGCTGATTCTCTGAGCTATAGGGAAGAAAAAAAAGTCAGTAATTACATTTAAAAACCGGCACTGACCTATAGTGACAGCGACTTTTTTTTAAACTTTTTTTCTGACCTCCGGAATAGATTAACCCCTTGACGCTGATCACACGCAAATGTGCGGCCTCTCGGCATCTGGGCCTTGACGCCAAGTGGCGTGCAATTAGAAAATACATATGTGCTGAGAGAGCGCGCGCTTCCAGCACATATGTCCTCAACTCCCGGAAAGGTCCCGATCGAAAAGAGGAGATCGGGACCTTTCCGGGAGTTTTCGATCATGTGACCGCCGTGACGGCGAATCACGGCGGTCACATGACCTTAAAACCCCGCCCCTCCTCCCGGCTTCTGAAACTCCTAAAGGGCCAGAAGGTGCCGGCGCGAAGAGATTAATTGGTTTTCAATGTATTCCTATGGGAAAGCGCGTTTCGGTTTACAGATTTTTTGCAATATGAAACATACCGGAGAACGCATTGAATTCTGAATCTCTTAAAGGGCCGGGAGGTGCCGGCGCAAAGAGGTTAATTGGTTTTCAATGCATTCCTATGGGAAAGCGAGTTTCGGTGTACGATTTTTTTGCAATGCGAAACGTACCGGAGAACGCATTAAATTCTGAAACTCTTAAAGGGCCGGGAGGCACCAGCGTGAAGAGGTTAATTGGTTTTCAATGCATTCCTATGGGAAAGTGCGTTTCGATTTACGATTTTTTTGCAATACGAAATGTCCTGGAGAACGTATTAAATTTGTAAACTGAGGTACGCCTGTAAAATGTTTGGGGTCACTTTTTAAAAAAAAAAAATGCAGATTTTTCCACGTAGGAGAGGAATATCAAAATTGGCCCGGGTGGCGGGCGGGTAAGTGACCCTTTTAGGGAATCTTTCTGTAGACGAGGGGTGGAGGGCAGGCGCTATTTTTAAACAAAATCTGGATCTGCTGTAATAATTCTGTTTTGTTTTCTTTCTATACATATTATTTGGAAATTTTTTTTTTCCTTTGAACTTAAAATGAAGTGACAGATTTAGACAATCACAAGAGCTGGTCACTGTGTGCCGGGGAAATAATCAGTAATATGGTCTCCAGGAAGACACATGACGCCGTGCTTGAAGGCCGTGTTACAACAAAGCGGGCGAGAAGACCTGTCCTATTAACTCCATGTTCACCTTTCATGATTTGATTTGCTGGAGACACCCGCAGTCCATGCTGTAGGTGTCTTTTTCCATCTCTCCGGAAGATCGCTTTAACAATGACACGTGTGCTCCTCCTAGTGGTTATTTTTGAGCATTGTCCCGTCAACTTTTTTTTTTTTTCTTTTTAACATGTCACTTCTCTGTGACTTTCCTTCATCACATTCTGAAGGACTGATCTATTCCGAAATTATAGATTTGGAGTGTTTTTGCACGGAAGAGCGGGCAAATATTGACAGGCCAAGATGTGCCATGCTGATAGACTCATCCCCAACAATACTGAGTGCTGGAATCACATCAAAAGGGGCTTCAACAAAGGATCAGTGTAAGGGTGTGAACACTTATGCAAGCATATTATTTTAGTTTTTTTATTTTTACTTCCCTCCACCTAAAAGATTTCAGTTTGTTATTCAGCTGAGTTGCACTATAGGTCACATTAAAGGTGAAAAAGTTCTGAAATGATTTATCTTTGTCTCATTTTTTTACTTCTCAGAAACCTGACATTTTAACAGGGGTGTGTAGACTTTATATATCCGCTGTATAGGTGGTGTTGTCTGCTGGCTTCTTATACCATTACACTCGGGGACTTCAGATGCAAGATCTCCCTATCATAGTTTCTTGTCCTGTTTCTCAGTCTCACTTCTTCTGCTGCAAAATGAGTGTTCATGCTGCTTCTACCATATTCTTCATAATATGGAGGAAAAATATATTTTAAAAATATTCTTCCCAAATATATTGTCATATATTCTTCATATTTTTTTTAACATATAAAAAAGTCATTTTTAACATATATTTTTACATATATTTGTAAACGCATTCCAAAAATGTGGATTAAAGGTATTTTTAAAGACATCCAGTATATTTGAAAATGTATTTTTAACAATATTTTTGCGCACTGTATTTTATATCCACTGTATAGGTGGAGTTGTCGGAGTCACCTGCTGGTGCAGATGCAAGATATCCCTATCATAGTTTCTAGTCCTGTTTAATTTTTCAGTCTCACTTCTCCTGCTGCAAAATGAGTGTTCATGCTGCTTCTACCATATTCTTCATAATATCCCACATGGAAGAAAAATAAATTTGAAATACTAAAATTTTTGGCTGTAATCAACATGTTACAAAATATATGAAAAATATTTTTAAAAATACATATTTTTTACCCAGTTGCCACCTGGCCTATAGCCAGATGGCGGCCAGGTGAACAGCTCATCCCTCCGGGTGGACACCATACGGCGTCCTCTCAGGAACGTGCATTGTGCATGCCCGCAGGGCCACGCTGTGGCACAATCTTACACAGCCGATGACAGATCTGTTTTCTGGCCCCGTTGCCAGTACCATGTGACCTGCTGTGACCAATCACAGCAGGTCACATGACAGTTGTATACAATGAATGGCTTCCTTTCATGCCATCCATTGTATAATAGTGTTTCTAGCTGTGAATGGTCACAGCGATCACATGCACAGGCTAGGCCAATCACAGCCCAGCTGTGTCATGTGATTAGCCGTGGCTAAATCACAGCTAAACACAAAACAAAACCCCTGAATGAATCGATGTCATTCAGGTAAATGCTTGCTTATAGCAAAGTAATTCTTTGCTATAAGCAAATTATGTAAAAAAAAAAAAAATACTGATAACTTCCCCAAAGTAGTACAATGCTACTATGGTAACATTATACTTTGATCATAGTGAAATATGAAAAAAAATCTTAAAGAGAAAAAAATGTAATTAAAAATTAAAAATAATAAAAAAAAAAAAAAATATATATATATATATATATACTGTATATATATATATATATATATATAATTTTTTATTTGGTATTGTCACCAGTCAGTGTCCCTGATCACCGCCATGCCAGTTATATGATGACGCTGTACTGCACTGGTGACAGTATGTAAAAAAAAAATAGTGGAAATCATTTTTTTCATTTTTTAATTATCCAAAATATTATGACAAAAAAATTACAACTTCAAAAAACTCGCCATGCCTCTTATGAAATACATCGGACTGTCTACTCTGCAAAAAGGGGTCATTTGGGGGATATCTGTACTATTCTGACATTCTTGGACCTCAAGAAATTAGATTGGCTGTCAGTACTTCAGGATTGATCAATTTTCAGATACAGTTGTATTCAAAATAATAGCAGTGTGTTGAAAAAAGTGAATAAAGCTCAAAATCCTTCTAATAGCTTTTCTTTCCATCCACACAAATGCATTGGGAACACGACACATTCTATTCCAAATCAAAACATGAAGAAAAATAGTTCAAATTTGTGTTGTTCCTCTAAAAAAATTGAAGAAAAGTGAATATTAGACGGTTCAAAAAAATCGCAGTGTTTGTATTCTTCTTTACAAACTCAAACATTCACTATATAAACTGAAAAATGTTTGAAGATTTTGCTTTCCTTTGAATGACTTCATGAATATTTGGTTGTAGTCGCACTGTTTCTGAGAACTGCTGTACATCTGTGTTGCATGGAGTCACCCAACTTCTGGCCCCTGTGATCAGGTATTCCAGCCCAGGATGATTGGACCACATTCCACAGTTCTTCTCTATTTCTTGGTTTTGCCTCAGAAACGGCATTTTTGATGTCACCCCACAAGTTTTCTATTGGATGAAGATCCGGGGATTGGGCTGGCCACTCCATAACGTCAATCTTGTTGGTCTGGAACCAAGATGTTGCACGTTTACTGGTGTGTTTGGGGTCGTTGTCTTGTTGGAACACCCATTTCAAGGGCATTTCCTCTTCAGCATAAGGCAGCATGACCTCTTCAAGTATTCTGATGTATTCAAACTGATCCATGATCCCTGGTATGCAATAAATCGGCCCAACACCGTAGTATGAGAAACATCCCCATATCATGATGCTTGCACCACCATGCTTCACTGTCTTCACAGTGTACTGTGGCTTGAATTCAGTGTTTGGGGGTCGTCTGACAAACTGTCTCCACCCACTAGACCCAAAAAGAACAATCTTACTTTCATCAGTCCACAAAATGTTGCGTCATTTCTCTTTAGGCCGGTCAATGTGCTCTTTGGCAAATTGTAACCTCTTCAGCACGTCTTTTTCCAACAGTGGGACTTTGCAGGGGCTTCTTGCAGATAGCTTGGCTTCACATAGGCGTCTTCTAATTGTAACAGTCCTCACAGGGAACGTCACACCTTCTTTCATCTTCCTGGAGCTGATTGTTGGCTGAGTCCACGCCACTTTGGCTATTCTTCTATCCATTCCAATGGTAGTTTTCCGCTTTCTTCCACGTCTTTCAGGTTTTGGTTGCCATTTTAAAGCATTTGCGATCATTTTAGCTGAGCAGCCGATCATTTTCTGCACTTCTTTATATGTTTTCCCCTCTCCAATCAACTTTTTAATCAAGGTACGCTGTTCTTCTGAACAATGTCTGGAACGACCCATTTTCCTCAGAATTTCAGAGAGAAATGCACTGTAACCAGCATGTCCAACATTTGCTGCCTTCCTTCCTTAAATAAGGGCAATAATTGCCACCTGTTTTTCAAAGAATGAATGACCTCACTAATAGGACTCCACACTGCTATTATTTTGAACACGCCCCTTTCAATGAGTGATTCAATGACACAGAATCAGCAGCATGCATGTCATGACTGTTGGGTCTGTTGGATGTCTATTACTCTACTACACCTGCTAGGAAATTATTTGCCATGTAGAAATATCACTTCTACCAAAAACAGTGATTGATCCGGTTAGTGATGTCTGACTGCTATTATTTTGAACACAACTGTATATCCCATAGTTTGTGAACTCTATAACTTTCCTACAGACTAAATAATACATCCTAATTTGGGTTATTTTCACCAAAGACATGTAGCAGAATACATCTCGGCCTAAATTTATGAAGAACAATTATTTATTTGCAAACTTTTATAACAGAAACAAAGAAAATTGTGTTTTTTTTTTTTAATTTTTGGTCTTTTTTTTGTTAATTTAGCAAAAAATAAAAACCCCAGTGATGATTAAATACCACCAAAAGAAAGCTCTAGTTGTGCGAAGAAAATGATTAAAATTTTATTTTGGGTACAGTGTTGTATGACCGCGCAATTGTCATTCAAATTGTGACAGCGCTGAAACTTGAAAATTGGCCTGGGCAGGAAGGGGGTAAAAGTGCCCGCTATGGAAGCGGTTAAATATATTCTTCTGATTTTTTTTAACATATAAAAAAGTCATTTTTAACATATATTTTTACATATATTTGTAAACACATTCCAAAAATGTGGATTAAAGGTATTTTTAAAGACATCCAGTATATTTGAAAATGTATTTTTAAAAATATTTTTGCGCACTGTATTTTATATCCACTGTATAGGTGGAGTCACCTGCTGGCTTCTTATACCATTCCACCCGGGGACTTCAGATGCAAGATCTCCCTATCATAGTTTCTAGTCCTCTTTCATTTCTCAGTCTCACTTCTCCTGCTGCAAAATGAGTGTTCATGCTGCTTCTACCACATTCTTCATAATATCCCATATGGAAGAAAAATATATTTGAAATATATTTTAAAAATATTCTTCCCAAATATATTGACATATATTTCAAATGCTACAATTTTGGCTGTATTCAATATATTACAAAATATATGAAAAATATTTTTTTAAAAATATGTTTTTAAAATATATTCTTCAGATTTTTTTTAACATATAAAAATGTCATTTTAACCCCATCAAGCCCAACAGTAAAACAAATGTAAATGCCTAAGCACAATTTTGCAATGTTGACATGTTTTAGTAAAACCGTACATATCATCACAACTACTTTGTACATCCAGGTGAATTATACCGCGTCTTTTTCAGGAGAAATTGGGCTTTCATTTGGTGGTAAATGCTCATGGATATCTCCTGATTTTTTTTTTTATTATCAAAGGAAAACTGTCACAAAATAGTAAAAAAGGATAATTTTTTAAAATTTGGCTGTGTGTTTATTGTTACTACCATAACCTACCACCAAAGAACAACCCAAAATAAATTCTCCAGCTCTTCACAATCGCAGTGATACCATATATGTATGTTATTTGTTGCTTGTACCTGTACTACAGCCCAGAAACAATAGTGCGCATTTTGTTTTTGTTTTTTTTTTTTTACCTATTTTTTTTAAACCTGACCTTTGACCCTGACCTTTTGACCTTGACCTTTGACTCTGACCTTGACTCAAATACTCACCCTGGCACTGAACTAGATCAAACCTTGATCTAGGTATTTTTTCTTTATTTTTTATTTTATTTTTTAATATTTATTTATTTATTTATTTATTTTACAAACATGTTTTTTCCCTCTATGCCAGGAGTTAGAGAGATACAATGATACATATATTTTACATATATTTGTAAATGCATTCCAAAAATGTAGATTTGTATTTTTAAAGACATACAGTATATTTGAAAATGTATTTTTAAAAATATTTTTCATATATTTTGTAATAAAAACACATTTCAACATACAGTATATATATATTTATTGAAATATATTTTGTAATATATTGAATACGGCCAAAATTGGAGTATTTCAAATATATGTCAATATATTTTGGAAGAATATTTGTAAAATATATTTAAAATATATTTTTCTTCCATGTGGGATGAAGCAAAAGAAAAACTTGGGAACATAGTTACATAGTTAGTCTGGCTGATAAAAGGCAAAAGTCCATCCAGTTCAACCATACAGAAAAAGTTATAATCCTACACCCACAGTTGATCCAGAGGAAGGCAAATGGTAATGGATATCTCCTGATATTTTTTATTATCAAAGGAAAACTGGCCAAAAAAACCCAGCAAAGCACGATCCAATTTGCACCTGCAGGGAAAAAATTCCTTCCTGATCCCCCGAGAGGCAATCGGATATTCCCTGGATCAACTTTACCTATAAATGTTATATCCAGTTATATTCTGTGTATCCAAGAAAGAACATTTTGTTCTTGGGAGGCACTTTGTGCATTACATACTCCTGACCCCTGCAGTATATGCATTACATACTCCCAACCTCTGTACTCTGTGCATTACTTACTACTGTCCACTGCAGTCTGTGTATAACTTACTCCTTAAATGGATGAAAAATGGATAAAAAAATCTGATGTAAACTGACAAAAAAACAGATGTAAACTTACGAAAAAATGGATGTAAACTGATAAAAAAACAGATGTAAACTGAGGAAAAAACGGATGTAAACTGAGGAAAAAACAGATGTAAACTGAGGAAAAAACGGATGTAAACTGAGGAAAAAACAGATGTAAACTGAGGAAAAAATGTATGTAAACTGAGGGAAAAAAAAAAAAAACTGATGTAAACTGAGGAAAAAAAAACGGATGTAAACTGAGGGAAAAAAAATGTATGTAAACTGAGGAAAAAATGGATGTAAACTGATGAAAAAAATGGATGTAAACTGAGGAAAAACGGATGTAAACTGATGAAAAAAACGGATGTAAACTGATGAAAAACAGATGTAAACTGATAAAAACCAGACGTAAACCTAGGAAAAAATGGATGTAAACTAATGAATAAATGGATGTAATCTGATGAAAAACAGATGTAGACTGATGAAAAAATGGATGTAAACTGATAAAAACAGACGAAAATTGATGAAAAATGGATGCAAACCGATGAAAAACGGATGCAAACTGATCCACTTTTTCTTGCTAAAAACGTGACTGAACTAATGAAATAAATGGAACTGTTGTGTGAAAGGGTCCTAAGGGGTCATGGTTAGATGGTAAGCAAGTACTCCATTATGAAAACGGATGAAAATAGATGTAAAACGGATAAAAAATAGATGACAAATCTGATGTAAACATGAAAAACGGATGTAAACTGACAAACGGATGTAAACTGATGAAAAATGGATGCAAACTGATGAAAAAACAGATGTAAACTGATGAAAAATGGATGTAAAATAATGAAAAATGGATTTAAACTGATGAAAAATGGATGTAAAATAATGAAAAATGGATGTAAACTGACGAAAAAAACCCGGATGCAAACTGATGAAAAACGGATGTAAACTGATGAAAAAATGGATGTAAACTGATGAAAAAATGGATGTAAACTGAAGAAAAATGGATGTAAACTGATGAAAAAATAGATGTAAACTGATGAAAAACGGATGTAAACTGATCTGTTTTTCCTTGGGAAAAAACGAGACTGAACTGATGAAATAAATGGAACGCCCATGTGAAAGGGTCCTAAGGGGTCATGGTTGGTTGGTAAGCAAGTACTCCATTACCACTCTGGGTGTAAACCGGCTGTTGGTGGCACGACATATCTAAGATCTCGGAAGGAGGCGTGGATCACCCCCCCTGTAAACTCAGCCATTTGTAGCCAATCACTTCTCATTGGCACACAAAGCCATTTGACTTGAGCTATGACCATCTGGGGTCATTTTGATTGGCTCAGCATTAGGGAACATTGTGTATTACATTGTATCAATATTCCGTCCACGATTTGTACACCGGGGGGGGGGGGGGGGGGTACAGGGAATATTTTTATCTGCCAGCTTTTGACTAAAATCCAATAAAATAGTAGGGTTGGATGCATTTTTTTTGTGCAGATTATTTCTGTTGTCTATTTCCCGTTGCAGATTTTCCCTCCCAGTGTGGTGAAATGTTGTCCCCAAAACAGAAAGTCAGGAAAATCGTTCTAACGGAGCTCTAGATAGCAGTGAGCCTCCAATCACACTGCAATTTCCAAGGCCAGGAGTTGTGCTTGCGCACATTTTCTTTGCACCTTTTTTTAACCTCTCACCCTCCTGAGGATCCCCCCCCCCCCCCCTCTGACCAGGCCTTGTTTGGCGTTACGGCGCTGCGTTACTTTAACTGACAATTGCGCGGTCATGCAACGCTGCACCCAAATAAAATTTACACCCTTTTTTTCACACGAAATTGAGCTTTTTTTGTGGTATTTGAGCACCTGTGTGTTTTTTATTTTTTGTGCTTTTAAAAAAAAAGACCGACAATTTTGAGAAAAAAACTATATTTTGGAATTTTTGCTATTAAACATGTCCAGTAAAAAAAATTTAAAAATTCAGTTTTCGTCAGAAATTTAGGCCAAAATGTATTCTGCTCCGTGTCTTTGCTAAAAAAACAACCCCAATACGTGTAAATTAATTGGTTTACGTGAAAGTTATAGCGTTTACAAATGGCGGTATAGATACTGGATTTGTTTTTTTCTACTAGTAATGGCGGCGATCAGCGACTTATAGCGGGACTGCGGCGGACATTTTGACACTTGGGGGGAACTAACTTGGTGTCACTGACATCCCCAGTGACACCAATACAGTGATCAGTGCTACAAAAAAGCACTAACAGTGTACTAATGGCACTGGACAGGAAGGGGTTAGTGTGAGGGGCGATCAAAGGGTTAACTGTGTGTAGGGAGTGTTTTACTAGGGGGGCGGGGTGTGCTTCACTGTAGTCACACTGCTCTGGATGGCTGTGCTGTGCAGTGTGCTCGAGCTGACAGGGAGGTAGACTGTAAACAAAACCCTCCCCTTTTGAGATGCTCCTTAATCACCCGGCGTTGGCGGGTAATTACTGCCCCGGGGCCCAGTGATTGACAGCTGCGGCTGCGCTCCCTACACGGAAATGCAAAATCATATATATATATACAGGGGCGGACTGACCATTTGGAAACTCGGGCACTGCCCAAGGGCCCGGGATCAGTAGGGGGCCCATGAGATGCCCCTGGTAACTTTTTTATAGGCTCTTTTGAGTTTGGGCAAGGACACAGGGGCCCCATGATCCCCTATTGCCCGGGGGCCCCATGAGTTATCAGTCCACCCCTGTATATGAATATATATACGTGATTTTGCTCACCCGTGCTGCCCTGTAGCAGTATTTCTGCTATAGGACGGTTGGGAAGCTGTTAAGCTTTGAGCGAATATTTACTAAAACTGGAGCAGCTCAGGATCTGGTGCAGCCCTACATGGCAGCCAATCAGCTTCTAACTTCAGCTTGTTCAATTAAGCTTTGGAAATAAAACCTGGAAGCTGATTGGTCACTATGCAGAGCTGCACCAGATTTTGCACCACTCAGTGTTAGCAAATAACCCCCAAGAGTCTGTAATCTGCAGAAAATTTCATTTTTTTAATTTTCTTTGATTGTCAGCTCCATCTAGTGGGCATAACGCAGTATTTTTCTGAGATACTGCAATCAGGAAAATACTGCATTATGGCCACTAGATGGAGCTGACAATACTAGAAAATAAATAGAAAATCATGCATATTACATACCTTCAATTCTCCAGGTCAAAAAAAACATCTGCCTCAGAAATGCGGGTGCCAATAATGTGTTTTTTTTGCATGCTGCATGAATGTGTGCAAAATTGTGCAATTTTATGTGTGTTCGCAAAATTCTATAGAATAAAAGCAGCATTATACCTGAAGAATTCTGAAATTTCTCTCATCTGACTAAAACTAAAACCGTTTGGGCTATGGATACACTTTAAAATCAGAATATGAGGTCTAAAATCAGTGGGAGACAAGTATGGAATGACAGTAGTTACAGTGCCTTGAAAAAGTATTCATACCCCCTTGAAATTTCCCACATGTTGTCATGTTACAACCAAAGACGTAAATGTATTTTATTGTGATTTGATGTGATAGACTGACACAAAGTGGCACGTAATTGTGAAGTGAAAGGAAAATGATAAATGTATTTCAACATTTTTTACCAATAAATATCTGAAAAGTGTGGCTTGCATTTGTATTCAGCCCCCTTTACTCTGATACCCCTAACTAAAATCTAGTGGAACCAACTGCCTTCAGAAGTCACCTAATTAGTAAATCCACCTGTGTGTCCTGTAATCTCGGTATAAATACAGCTGGTCTGTGAAGCCCTCAGAGGTTTGTTAGAGAACATCAGTGGTCAAACAGCATCATCAAGGCCAAGGAACACACCAGACGGGTCAGGGATAAAGTTGTGGAGATATTTAAAGCAGGGTTAGGTTATAAAAAATATCCCAAGCTTTGAACATCTCACGGAGCACTGTTCAATCCATCATCTGAAAATGGAAAGAGTATGGCACAACTGCAAACCTACCAAGACATGGCCGTCCACCTAAACTGACAGGCCGGGCAAGGAGAGCATTCATCAGAGAAGCAGCTAAGAGGCCCCATGGGAACTCTGGAGGAGCTGCAGAGATCCACAGCTCAGGGGGGAGAATCTGTCCACAGACAACTATTAGTCGTCACTCCACAAATCTGGCCTTTATGGACAAGTGACAAGAAGAAAGCCATTGCTGGAAGAAAGCCATAAGAAGTCCCTATTGCAGTTTGAAGGAAGCCATGTGGGGGACACAGCAAACTTGTGGAAGAAGGGAATCTGGTCAGATGAGACCAAAATGGAACTTTTTGGCCTAAAAGCAAAACTCTATGTGTGGCAGGAAACTAACACTGCACATCATCCTGAACACACCATCCCCACTGTGAAACATGGTGGTGGCAGCTTCACATTGTGAGGATGCTTTTCTTCAGCAGGGACAGGGAAGCTGGTCAGAGTTGATGGGAAGATGGATGGAGCCAAATACAGGGCAATCTTAGAAGAAAACCTGTTAAAGTCTGTAAAAGACTTGAGACTGGGGCGGAGGTTCCCCTTCCAGCAGGACAACGACCCGAAACATCCAGCCAGAGCTACCATGGAATGGTTCAGATCAAAGCATCTTCATGTGTTAGAATGGCCCAGTCACAGTCCAGACCTAAATCCAATGGAGAATCTGTGGCAAGACTTGACTGGTCAGCAGGAGGAAATATATAGAGGGGGGTGGCAATTACTGAAACCTATCCCCTGTCTGAAAGCCAGCAGGAGGGAGAGGAGAAGAAGCCGGCTTTCAGCTGTTGCAGAGAGGGGATTGGCTCCAGTAATTGCAGCCCCCTCCCCGCCATGCCAACCACCCTCCCTTCCCACATCTGACTTACTCTGGGCATGGGCCCCCCTGCTGACCTGGGCCCCGTACAGGAAGACTGGTGGTACCACCTTATCTACAGCCCTGGCTGCGCTTCCAAAGCCTGAAACATGAGACTATCAGAGCTGATGTACATTGCACACCTAGAGTTGGCACAGATAGGCATTTGTCTTTTTTTTTCAGCAACCGATCTTGGTAATGCCACCAGTCAGCCATTTTTTCCCCATTGAGTATAAAATCTGCATTTTTGTTCTCCGGACAGTTTTTGGTGGAGGGACAAATCACACAGGAAACGCTGTATTTTTAAAGTTGTATTTATTGCGGTCAGCTTGGCTCCGAGTCACCGTGCGGCAGGGATGGGGGTCATAGACAGAGTGGCTGTGAGGTCCCGGGATGGTTCCTTAGTGCTGGATGCGGCGGATGGACTGGATCTGGTTAGTGTGGGCCTGAGTGCTGTATTCATTATAGTTCCTGTATTCACCATTGTGCCTGTCTCTTTCCAGCACATACTGGTATCCTCTGTATCCGGGGAACTGATATGCCACCCAGCTGCGGGCATAGTAAACAGAGAAAGACAAAAAGGAGGTGAGCAAGCGTGAGCAACCTGGGACCAGCTGATGAACTACAAGTCCCTGCATGCCCTGCCAGGGTAGGGAGGGATCTGCAGTCCCTTGAAGTGCACCTGTCATACACAGAAGCAGCTCTTCATTCTAAAATGGAATTCTACACAACGTAAGTTGTAGCAATGGATATACTTTGTTGAAATATCCCCAGGAGAAGACATCAGCCTACACAGAATACAAATATTCAAAACTGAACCCCCGTATAGTAAGAGACCGCAATCTGCGAATATGTCAGGTACAGGGGCGGACTGACAACTCATGGGGCTCCCGGGCAACAGGGGATCACGGGGCCCCTGTGTCCTCGCCCGCACTCAAACCACAGCCAAAAAAGCCTATGAAAGGTTCCAGGGGAATCTCATGGGGCCCCCTACTGACCCCAGGTCCTCGGGAAGTGCCCGACTGCCCAAATGGTCAGTCCGCCCCTGGTCAGGTAATCCATTGCTGGGAAAATGCAACATGAGTCCCTTAGCCCAGGTTCACACTGATGCGGTGCGGAATTTGCAGTGTTTTCAGTGCGAATTCCGCACCAGAATCGCACCCCATTCATGCGAACCGCTGCGGGTGTGTATGTTAACCCCTTTGTGCCTAAGGGTAAAACAAATCTAAATGCCTAAGCACAATTTTGCAACATTAACATGTGTTAGTAAAACCGTACATATCATCACAACTACTTTGTACATCCAGGTGGATTATACCTCGTCTTTTTCAGGACAAATTGGGCTTTCATTTGGTGGTAAATGTTAATAGATATCTCCTGATTTTTTTTCATTATCAAAGGGAAACTGTCCCAAAATAGTAAAAAAACATAATTTTTTTTAAATTTAGCTGTATGTTTCTTGTTACTACCATAACCTACCACCAAAGAACAACCCAAAATAAATTCTCTTCACAATCGCAGCGATACCCTACATGTGTATGTTATTTGTTGCTTGTACCTGTACTACAGCCCAGAAACAATAGTGTGCATTTTGTTTTTGTTTGTTTTTTTAACCTAAAACACACTGACACTGATACTAACTGACACTGATACCAATTTTTTTTAAAACTTGACCTTTGACCCTGACCTTTACCGTTGACTCTGACCTTAACCCAGACACTTACCCTGGCACTGAACTAGATCAAACCTTGATCTAGGTATTTTGTCTTTATTTTTTAATATTTATTTTTTTATCTTTTTTTTTTTTTTTAACAAACTTTTTTTTCCTCTCTATGCCAGGAGTTAGAGAGATACAATGATACATATAGTTTTACATATATTTGTAAATGCATTCCAAAAATGTAGATTAAATGTATTTTTAAAGACATACAGTATATTTGAAAATGTATTTTAAAAAATATTTTTCATATATTTTGTAATATATTGAATACAGCCAAAGTTGGAGTATTTCAAATATATGTCAATATATTTGGGAAGAATATTTTTAAAATATATTTAAAATAAATTTTTCTTCCATGTTGGATGAAGCAAAAGAAAAATTTGGGAACATAGTTACATAGTTAGTCTGGCTGATAAAAGGCAAAAGTCCATCCAGTTCAACCATAGAAGAAAAGGTTATAATTCTACACCCACAGTTGATCCAGAGGAAGGCAAATGGTAATGGATATCTCCTGATATTTTTTATTATCAAAGGAAAACTGGCAAAAAATAGTAAAAAAAAAATATTTTTTTTTATTTAGCTGTGTGTTTCTTGTTGCTACCATAACTTACCACCAAAAAACAACCCAAAATAAATTCTGCAGCTCCTGACGATCGCAGCGATACCATATATGTGTATGTTATTTGTTGTTTGTACCCGTAGTACAGCCCAGAAACAATAGTGTGCATTTTGGTTTTGTCTTTTTTGACTTAAAACACACTGACACTGACAGTAACTGACACTGATACCAAATTTTATTTTTTAAATCCTGACTTTTGGCCCTGATATTTTGACCTTGACCTTTGACCCTGATCTTGACCCAAACACTTACCCTGGCACTGAACTAGCTCAAACCTTGATCTCAGTATTTTTTATTTTATTTTTTAATATTTATTTTATTTTTTTACAAACTTTTTGTTTTCCCCTCTATGCCAGGCGTTAGAGAGATACAATGTATAATGGAATGTATATGATGATACAATGTATAATAGGATGTGTATAATGATACAACGTATAATAGGATGTATATAATGATACAAGGTATAATAGGATGTATATAATGATACAATGTATAATAGGATGTGTATAATGATACAACGTATAATAGGATGTATATAATGATACAAGGTATAATAGGATGTATATAATGATACAATGTATAATAGGATGTGTATAATGATACAACGTATAATAGGATGTATATAATGATACAAGGTATAATAGGATGTATATAATGATACAATGTATAACAGGATGTATATAGTGATACAATGTATAATAGGATGTGTATAATGATACAATGTATAATAGGATGTATATAATGATACAATGTATAATAGGATGTGTATAATGATACAACGTATAATAGGATGTATATAATGATACAAGGTATAATAGGATGTATATAATGATACAATGTATAATAGGATGTATATAGTGATACAATGTATAATGGGATGTATATAATGATACAATGTATAATAGGATGTGTATAACGCTACAATGTATAATAGGATGTATATAATGATACAAGGTATAATAGGATGTATATAATGATATAATGTATAATAGGATGTATATAATGATACAACGTATAATGGAATGTATATAATGATACAACGTATAATAGGATGTATATAATGATACAACGTATAATGGAATGTATATAATGATACAACGTATAATAGGATGTATATAATGATACAACGTATAATAGGATGTATATAACGATACAATGTATAATAGGATGTATATAACGATACAATGTAGAATAGGATTTATATAATGATACAATGTATAATAGGATGTATATAATGATACAATGTAGAATAGGATGTATATAATGATACAACGTATAATAGGATGTATATAATGATACAATGTATAATAGGATGTATATAATGATACAACGTATAATAGGATGTATACAACGATACAATGTATAATAGGATGTATATAATGATACAATGTATAATAGGATGTGTATAATGATACAATGTATAATAGGATGTGTATAATGATACAATGTATAATAGGATGTATATAATGATACAATGTATAATAGGATGTATATAATGATACAACGTATAATGGAATGTATATAATGATACAACGTATAATAGGATGTATATAATGATACAATGTATAATGGAATGTATATAATGATACAACGTATAATATGATGTATATGATGATACAATGTATAATAGGATGTATATAATGATACCATGTATAATAGGATGTATATAATGATACAATGTATAATAGGATGTATATAATGATACAACGTATAATATGATGTATATAATGATACAACGTAAAATAGGATGTATATAATGATACAATGTATCTCTCTCCTCCATTCATAGAGAGAGGAAAAAAAAACAAGGGGGCTGGGCTATACAGTGACTGATCACTTTGATAGCCAATCAGAGACTATCACAGTGATCATGTGACCGGGAATCGGGAGTCCCGGGTCCCAATCGTGCGGCGCGCTCCCAGCACAAAGTCAGTTACGCAAATATACGGCCTCGCGGAGCAAAGGCCAGTTCTCTGATGCCGCATATTTGTGTTATGTCGGCGTCAAGGGGTTAAGTTAACAACACCTCAAAATCGGTCCGCAAAACGTGGTGCGATGTGCAGAATCAGATCGCATAGGTGTGAATACCCGTGCGATCCGATTCTAGTGCTGATCCAAAAAACGGTCCTGCACCTTTTTGGTGCGGATGCGGTGTGATTGGAGCCATACAAAATGTACGGCTCCGATCGTACCGCACACAAATCGCATGTGATTTGCACAGGAATGCGGTGCGGTTCCTGTGTAAATCACATGCGATGTACCGCACCACATGTATGTGAACCCAGGCTTAAGGCTAGATTCACACCTATGCAGCTTGCATTTGAACCGTTTCTGCATTGCGTTTTGTGTTTTTGCACCTGCGTTTTGCTTTTTTTTTTTTTTCATTTTTAAATTTTTTTTCTTGTTGCTAGGCAGATTTAAAACGCATCAAAAACGCTGCAAAAATGCAATACATGCTTTTCTGCAGGGTTTCCATTGCAGTCTATAGAAACAAAAACTCAACTTTTTGCTTTAAAAAAATCCCTGACCCTTTCCAAAAACCGCAGTGGGTGAAAATGCGGAGATGTGATCCTGTCATGAAATCATGTTAAATGGACTGTACTGCGTTTCTGCAAAATGCAAAACACGGCAGAAAACGCTTAGGTGTGAACCTGGGGTAAAGGGGTTGTAAACCTCAGACATGAAATATGGACAAAGCATACTCCTCAATAGTGTGTACTTGTCTCAATCCAGAGCACTAAGGAGCTGATTTACTAAAGGCAAATAGATGGTGCACTCTGCAAGTGCAGTTGCTCCAGAGCTTAGTAAATGAGCAGAAGCTCTTCTGACTTCCATCATCCAATCATGAGCAGGGGCGGACTGACAACTCATGGGGCCCCTGGGCAATAGGGGATCATGGGGCCCCTGTGTCCTTGCCCAAACACAAAAAAGCCTATGAAAAAGGTACCAGGGGCATCTCATGGGGCCCCCTACTAACCCCGGGCCCTCGGGCAGTGCCCGAGTTTCCAAATGGTCAGTCTGTCCCTGATTATGAGCCAGCAAAAATTGCTGTTTTTTCTTTCTTGCATTTGATTGGGCATTATTTTCAAAGTGAAGCTTCCCCTCATTTACTAAGCTCTGGTACGACTGCACTTGCAAAGTTCACAGTCTATTTGCCTTTAGTATATCAACCTCTCAGTGTCATTTCTGTCTGCTGCCTCCTTTCTCTGCTATCAGCATGAATCACTTCTGACGAGTTTTCCTGACACCAAGGGAAAAACGGTGACAGGGGAGGGAGCCGCAGCAGATTGACAGCCTCAGCTCTGTTCCTGTGAGCTCTGTGGAGGGGAGGGTGTCTCTTCCCTCCAATCAGCTCTCAGAGCTTTCCTCATTGAGCTCTGCAGTGTGTAATTTTAGCTCACCACCTCCTTTTTTCTTAACTCTGAGACAAGCTTTATAAATTCAGCACTTTGAACTGCTATAGAAAAGAGTGACTGCACATAAACAGGTACAACTTATGCAGGAGGATTTGTGTCATCTCTGTGTATCACCTGAGGCCAGTCACTTCACTGGGGATATGGAAAGGTTTCCAACCACTTTAAAGTGGGCCTAGCCTCAGATCTATTTCCCTATTACATACTCGGCTTCTGCTTCCTTCTTTGTAGTGCTGCACAATGGTTGGGGTGTGCGGCTTCTTACCATCATGCAGCTCTGACCCAATGAAAGCAGTGAGCTCACCAGATGGATACAGGGTGGCTGCTCAATACAGTATATAGTATAGCAAGCACGTAAAATATGACAGATAAAAAAAAATGAATTTAAAGCGGAGCTCCGGTTGTTTTTGTAAAAATTAAAAGTCAACAGCTGCAAAAACTTTAGCTGCTGACTTTTAATAAACAGACACTTACCTGTCCCCAGATCCAGTGCTGTGCTCCCCCGAGGGGGCGCCGGGGACTGTCTTCAACATCTTTTAAACACATTATGATTGCTAATACCGATGTATTTCATTGATATTTGCAATCATTGTTACTGAATGAAACTGATTCATTCAGTCTTTTGTTGTGATTAGCTGTGATTGGGCAAAGCTGATCACATGATACAGATGGGCTGTGATTGGCTCTGTCTGTATCATGTGACTGCCTTGACCAGTCACAGCTAACAACATAATTGTATACACTATATTGAATACTTTATTAATAAAGGGTTACAGGGCTTACGCGTTTCAGTAAAAAACTTTATTCATCATTCTCTGAGTGGTGCCTGTGCCGAGTGGTGACCTAGGAAGCAAGTGGAGATCACTGGAGTATCAATGTCTGAACAATGATTTCCAGCTTCTAGAGGGATCCCACAGGTATGGTATATACATAGTTACATTAGTCCAAGCTGCAACAATGTAACAATTTTGAAATATCCATACCAGGAATTAAAGCGGAGTTCCACTCAAAAGGAGAAGTTCCGTTTATTTGCTTCCCCCCCTACTGCCATGTTTAGCACCTTTTGACAGGTACCCACTGTTTGCTCCCGCAGTTTCCTGGGAACTTTCACAGCTCCCAGACATTGCCGGACCAATCAGGAGGCGCAGCGCGACTTGCGCATGTGCAGTGGGCACCATGCTGTGAAGCTGCAAGGTGCCCGCAGTTGAGATGCTGGCGCGTGGAGGAGAGAAGGGGGAAGGGACGGTGCGGGTGAGCACATCGCTGGACCCAGGGACAGGTTAGTGTGGGTTTATTAAAAGGCAGCAGTTACAGTTTTTTTGTAGCTCCTGACTTTTAACCTCTTCATGCCGGCCTCGCACAAATGTGCGGCCTCCCGGCATCTGGGCCTAGACGCCGAGCGGCCGCACATTTGCGTTCTATTAAAAAAGGTCATATGTGCTGAGAACGTGCGCCCTGTGCACTCCCAGCACACAAGTCCGGTACTCACGGAAAGGTCCCGATCTCCTCTTTCGATCGGGACAAGGGGTGGACTGACCATTTGGAAACTCGGGCACTGCCCGAGGGCCCGGGGTCAGTAGGGGGCCCCATGAGATGCCCCTGGTACCTTTTTCATAGGCTTTTTTGAGTTTGGCCAAGGACACAGGGGCCCCATGATCCCCTATTGCCAGGGGGCCCCATGAGTTGTCAGTCCGCCCCTGATCGTGACCTTTCCCAATCATGTGACCACCGTGATGGCACGTCACTGCGGTCACATGACCCTAAACCCCGCCCTGCCTCCCACCTTCTGGAACCCTTAAAGGGCCGGGAGGCGCCGGCGTGAAGGGGTTAATAAACACAAAAACGGCTGGAACTTCGCTTTATGCTTTAAGTCTAGGTTCACACCTACGCAGGTTGCGTTTGAGCCGTTTCTGCATTGCATTTTGCATTTTTGCTGCATTTTTTCCATTTTTTAAATTTTTCTTGTTGCTAGGCAGATTTAAAATGAAAAATGCAGCAAAAATGCAGCAAAAACACACTACATGCTTTTCTGCAGCATTTCCATTGAAGTCTATAGAACCAAAACCGCAACTTTTTGCTTCACCCCGACCCCGACCCGTTCCAAAAAATGTACCAGGTGAAAACATACAAATGTGAACGTGTCCCATAGGAAATCATGTTAAATGGACTGCATTTCTGCAAAACTCTGCAGAAAACGCTTAGGTGTGAACCTAGGGCAGGGGCAGACTGACCATTCGGGCACTCAGTCACTGCCTGAGGGCCCGGGGTCAGTAGGGGGCCCCATGAGATACCCCTGGTAACTTTCATAGGCTTTTTTGGGTGTGGTTTGAGTGTGGACGAGGACACAGGGGCCCCATGATCCGCTATTGCCCGGGGGGCCCCTTGAGTTGTCAGTCCGCCCCTGACATAGGGTAAAGTAGATGTAAATCCAATCACTAAAATCTAGAAACTAACATGTTCTTGTAAATTCATTTGGTTTCTTTTTGACAGAGTCACTTTAAATCAAACTTCAATGGCTTTATACATGTGCGTTGTGGAAACGTGCGCCAAAACGCAAGGAGTAATGCCCAATATATGTGCTGTGATGCACTGCGATGCATTGGGCTCCTGTCTACTATGCATTAGGATGGCATTTATAATGAATGGCTTTGCAATGCATGGCACATAGAGCAGGTGTGTTGCGTAGACTTGTGGCAACATGCGTTGGCACATGCGCTTTGCTCATGAGCGTTAACAATGTGTAACGCACCGCACATGACTACTAAGCTTTGTGATGCGCAAAAGGGTCATGCGCGCTTTTTCATTGGTGATTGGTAGCTCGTTCATAACCAACACAAGGCACGTTAACGCATTCCATAATGTCCCTTATGGCAGCACAATGTAACCCTTTAATGTGAATGAGCCCCTTACAAATATTGCTGTGCCTGAGAATCCTCCCATTATAAGCCCCTAATATTTCAGATTACACAGATGAATGAGTTGCGTCCTTTCCTGTACCTTCTATTCAGAGAGCTTCCCCCACTCCTAGAAGCCACCATCTTGCTTCTACTATCACACATGGGGGTTGGGATGAGTCAGTTCTGAGCAGAGGTGTCCCTAGGGTTGGTGTCAACCGGTGCGGTAACACTTGGTGACACCCCCTCCGACGATCCCCGCAGAATGGATCGGATCTGCGGATTGAGCGTAATGGATCGGAGTCCGATCCATTATGCTCCCCAGTCTGCAAATCTGATCCATCCTGCGGGGATTGTCTGCTTTCTTTACAACTTACCTTTTCATGTAGAGGGTCCTGTGTCACCTCGTGCCGTAGGTGTCACCTGCCTCGGGACGCCACTGGTTCTGAGACCCCTCACATGCCTATTACTGACATTTGGCAATAAGAACTCTTGAACCTATTTAGATACTCATGGGAGAGGTCAACCTGCCTGGCAAAGCAGAGGAGGAACCTTGGTGTGGGCTGGTGGGCCATAGGGAAGGGGAAATTCTAGACTCTCTAAGAAAGTCAGGACCGGGACAACGTCATCTAGCGCCCAGGGTGAATATGCCAAACTGTACCCCCCTATAATGTGTGAGCATTCTGTGTCAGAAAAATCCCCTCTTTCGCCCCCTCCCCGCCAAAAAAAAAATCAAGCATTAATCTGCATTCTTAAGCCCCCCCCCCCCCCCCGCCCAAGCATGAATTCTCTTAGCAAGCCAAAATTTTTCCCAAACAAAAATCCCCTCTCCTATCAGGGTTAAAAATCCACCCCCTGATGAAGTCCCCCCCTCCCAGCTCAAATCCTCTCTCTCACCAAATCCCCCCTCCTAGCATAAATCCCCCCTCCACAATCACCCCTCTTAGCACAAATCCACCCCAAAATTCTCCCTCCTTGCACAAATCCCCTCTTCTAGCACCCCCAAAATCCCCCAACTTAGAAAAAATCCTCCCCCCCAGCACAAATCACCCCAAATTACCCATTCTAGCACCCCCTTCAAATTTCCCCTCCTAGAACAAAATGTATCCCCCTTCCGCCCCCCAAATTCCCCCTCCCAGCACAAATCCCCTCCCTCCACCCCCCAAATCACCCCTCCTAGCATTTCCCCCAACAAAAAATTCTACCTTCTAGGATAAGTCTTACCCCAGTGACTCCCCCTATTTCCTCCTTCCAGCACAAATTCCCCCTTCTAGCACCCCCAAAATCCCCCCACTTAGCAAAAATCCTCTCCCCCCCAGCACAAATCATTCCAAATTATCCCTTCTAGCACCCCCTTCAAATTCCCCCTCCTAGAACAAATTGTATCCCCCTGCCGTCCCTCACATTCCCCCTCCCTGCACAAATCCCCTCCCTCCATCCCCCAAACAGGGGCGGACTGACCATTTGGAAACTCGGGCACTGCCCGAGGGCCCAGGGTCAGTAGGGGGCCCCATGAGATGCCCTTGGTACCTTTTTCATAGGCTTTTTTGAGTTTGGGCAAGTACACAGGGGCCCCATGATCCCCTATTGCCTGGGGGCCCCATGAGTTGTCAGTCCGCCCCTGCCCCCAAATCACCCCTCCTAGCACTTTCCCCCACAAAACATTCTCCTTCTAGGACAAATCTTACCCCAGTGACTCCCCCTATTTCCTCCTTCCAGCACAAATCCCCCCTTCCCCTCTTACATCACAAATCCCCCCACCTAGCACTAATCCTCTTCTCCCTCCCCCCTCCTAGCACAAATACATTCATCCCCATCACAAATGTTTGTCCCCTTCTGGCAGGAACTCTCATGGATGCCCACCCCAACTTCACTTGATATCAGCGCCCTGGGCAGCTGTCCCTCTTGCCCACCCCTTGTCCCGGCCCTTTCTGTTTGTCTTCAAGATCTTAAGCTTCAGGCTGGAATGTGACCATCAAGAAGGTTTTTCACCTACGTGTGGATTCACCTCAGGTCCTTTCACGGAACAATTCACAAGGAAGAGAAGGAAATATCTGAGTACTCACGCGCCAGAGCTGACCTTGACGGAGGCCACCTCCTTGGTGCACCATCCCATGGCCTGCAGGGAGGGGTAGTCATCGCACAACTCAAACTTGCGGCCTTGGAAGTTCTCTCCTTCGTATAGGGTCACTTTGCTATCACTGTGGTTCTGGGGGGGAGGGAGAAAGAAATGTCTTATAAGAGCCATGGACAGCACAGTGTAGAGGCAGCCATGTTCCGATACAAGCAATGTTCACAGGCATGCACAATATGAACACACTGATTGGCTGAACCAATATCCAGCCTATCAATTCATACGGTAATTCCAATCGATCCCGTAGGCTGGATGTCCCTCCAGACAAAATAAACTCAACTCAAAAAGCTAACAAACCAGGATATGGATACAGTTTTTCAAAAAAGTGACAAAGTATTTTTAGCTGAGCCCAATGAGATGAAAAAATGACGGTCACATGGCTAAAAAAAGTATACACTTGAATCTTTTTGTTCAAGATTGAGTCTAATGACTGCTAAATCTATACATACCAACCAGGGGCGGACTGACCATTTGGAAACTCGGGCAGTGCCCGAGGGCCCGCGGTCAGTAGGGGGCCCCATGAGATGCCCCTGGTACCTTTTTCATAGGCTTTTTTGAGTTTGGGCAAGGACACAGGGGCCCCATGATCCCCTACTGCCCGGGGGCCCCATGAGTTGTCAGTCCGCCCCTGATACCAACAAATTCTAAAGCCTAACTGCAGCCAGATCTTTTCTTTTGGTTGTAGTGGGGAAGAATTTAAAATTTCTGTTTTTTTTGGATTGTGACCCCATTGGTAAGATCTTCCTCTACTTCCTGTGGCTCCTGTACAATAGATGGAAGCTTTGGTAGTCACAAGGACAGAAAAGACACGGATGGCAATAAAAAGGTTGTCAAAAGTTCCAACTAGGGTACCGGCAAGAACCGATAGTTTTGGTCAAGTACTTGCCGATGCCGAGTACCAATACCTTTGTGGTGTGATTTCAGCCTATAGAAAATGAATGGGCTCAAATCGCACCACAAAGAATCGCATGCGGTCTCCCCCACCTCTCCTTGTGAACCTAGTATAAAAAGCAGGGAAGCGGGCAGGGCCATGGATAAGGGGGTACCACCAGTCCTCCTATAGGCCAGCAGGGGGGCCCAGACAGCTGGGTGAATATGATGTGGACAGGGATCGTGATCGGTACGACGAGGGGAAAATTACTGGAACCGATCCCCTGTTTGTCCCTCTCTGCAGCAGATGGAATACGACTTGTTCTCCTTTCCCTCCCGCTGGCTTTGAGCTTCTGCAGAGAGAGCCATACAGGTGATTGGTTCCAGTAATTGACCCCCCCCCCACCCGCCGCCTAACCCATCACCCTACCAGTGCATCATATGTTTCCTACCAGGCTGCCCTGTGTGCTCCCACCCCCGCAGTGCTGCGAGCTTCCCTTCTTCCCACCAGCAACTGCAAGCACACAGTAGGATCCTTCAGGATTGAGAGTGGGGGAAGGGTCCAGTAAATATTTCTCATTTACCAGCCCTTTCTTTTCCTGAATGAACACAATGAGTAATCAGTACAAATCACTCATTGTGTTCATTCATAACTGAAGCATAGTAAACAGGGGGCCCTGTTAGGTTGGCGGTGCCCCGTGGTTTCTAACAGCAGCCCTGGAAGCGCCATCTAAGTACAGCAATGGGCAAAGAGTTTATTAAAAAATGTCCTAACAACCCACATATTAAAAGTACATATCTCGCATATCAAATCCACATCTGCATGGCCATAGTGTCCCCGTCCCGCAGGACCTGCCAATGATGGAAAACCATGGCCACTTGCAGTGCTCACAGGGCTGGAGGAGATATATAGGCGGTCTGCCCCCAAGCTGACATTACTTCTGCCCTATACCCACCTGTGAGCTCCAAGCTGGTTTACAAGGGTCCCGGAACTTCCTACATCTCCTCCAGCCCTTTGAGCACTGCAAGTGGCCGTGGTTTTCCATCATCGGCAGGTCCCGTGGGACGGGGACACTATGACCATGCAGATTTGGATTTGACTTGCATGATATGTACTCTTAACATGTGAGTTGGTTGAAACATTTTTAATAAACTGTTTGCCCATTGCTGCACTTAGATGGCGCTTCCCTATCTTTCTATAAGAAACCGCATGAGATTCAGACAGGAAACGTATCACATTCCTGTTCAAATCGCTTGTGATTCTTGCAGTGTGATTCAAGCCCATTCATTTAGTAAGGACTCAAATCGCACCGCAAAGGTATCTGTTTCGGGTATTGGAGCATTTGCAAGAGTACAAGTAACCATGCAAATGCTCTGTATCGGTGCAACCCTAGTTTAACCCTTTCCCCGCTCTACTAAATATGTTTTTGTGCTTTGTCTGTTTTTTTCCCTTTGTGAAGTTTTGCTATTACATCCTTTTGTGTTATGACTTAGAGGAAATTGGGTGCTGATTGAACGATATGGACATATAGACCTGTTTCGGCCGCAGTTGCACTTGAAGAAAACAATTCCAATCAAACCTGACAAGTTCTCTTTAACCTCCCTAGCGGTCTGATTGTCAGTATTTCTGTGCTCAAAGCGGTACATTTTTTTTTGCATGGAAATATGTTTTTTTATTGTAGGCTGTAATTCTTAGGAATAACTCACTGAAATCTGTCCGAACAAGAGTCTAGTAAACATCCCGGGTATGATAAAATTTGAAACACGAAATCATGAATTATAATATAATAAATAATCATAAAAAATAATAATATAATAATAATACATTTAATTCAATAATATAATCAAACCAAAAACACTTAAACTTGAAATATAGCGCCAAGTTTGCACATCGCTGAGCAAAGTCGCAAAATTGTATCTGATGAGGAATTTCCCCCACGAATCATTATCACTCAATTCTGCAAGTGGTTCTGATTTACTATCACTGTTCTCTAGCCGGTCTAAAACCGCTTTTGACCTAAAGGGACGCTTTTTGGACGCCATGGACGTTTCTCAGTTTCCAGGCAGAAAGAACAGTAAAAATGCAGGCAGGGCGCCGGACAAAGCACTCGGGACAAAATGTATGTGAAATGGTTGGATACAGGAATGTTATACTATGTGATTTTAGTGTATTTAGTGAATGCCACTTTTAAAATTTTTGAATCTCCCACCGGTACGTCCTGACGCTTGCAGGGAACGGAACCCAGAAGACGGATGCCGGCATCGGCCGGAGGAGATGGCCAGGGACTCTGCAGGGGGAACATCGTGGGAGCGCAGGACAAGGTAAGTGCAAGAGGGAATCCCTGAGCAACGCTGCCGGGTAATCCCGAGCTCGGGATTACCGCTTTTGGTACTGAAACTTAACCCCGAGTTACACTTGGGAATACCGCCAGGGGGGTTAAAGTATATCAAAACCCAAAAATATATTTTATAATGAAGAAATTAGAGCCCCTGTAGAGTTTTTATTGCAGTCTGAGCCCCCAGTTAGTTCTGTGGATTTATTTATAAAACAATAGTTGCTTGAATGTCAGAAGCATTTGTAAAAGCTGAACAAAATGTCACCGTAATTTTTCTAAGAGACTAATGTCTGTATTGTCAGCTCCATCTAGGGGGCAAAATTGCGGTACACTTTTCTGCCATACCTGAATGAGAGAAAATATACCATATTTTGGCCATTAGATAGAGCTGATGATACAGGAATTAATCCTTTAGAAAAAGTACAGTAACATTTCATCAACTTACACAAATACCTCTAACCTTCATGCAATGAATGCTTTACAAATAATGCTGGAATACAATTTTCGTATACAAATATTCGTATTTTTGTACAACTATTTCAGTATTCAGTAGAGATATATTCTTCAACCAGTAGATGGCAGTGGGTTTTTTTATAAGTTTGTAGCTGCATCTATAACTATATTCCACTTTTTTCTCTGTAGTAAAGTTCCTGCTTCCTGTTAGCAGTGAAGCAGCAGATAAACACATGTGGACTGTGCACTGTCTGTTCTGTAAGATTACCCATATGTTTAAAAAATATATTTTAAAATTTTCTTCCCAAATATATTGCCATATATTTGAAATGCTACAATTTTGGCCATATTCAATATATTTCAAAATATATTTCAATAAATAAATATATAGAATATATTTAAAAAATATATATTTTTTAAAAAATATATATTTTTAAATATATTCTTCAGATTTTTTTTAACATATAAAAAAGTAATTTTAACATATATTTTTACATATATGTTTATATTTGCATTACAAAAATGCAGATTTGTAGTTTTAAAGACATACAGTATATTTCAAATGTATTTTTAAAAATATTTTGCATATATTTCGTAATAAAAACGCATTTCAACATGCAGTATATATATATATATATATATATATATATATATATATATATATGTAGGTATATACAGAATCTCTAACAGGTTATGGGCCCAGACACCCAGTCATAGCCTTCTACAGTAAAAGAAGGGCAAGATACAGCAACAGAAAGAAGACTTCATCAGAATAAAAGAAAACGGCCAGCAACAAAGCTGCAACAAAGCTTTCATTTGCAAACCTGACAAACCAGAACTACCAATCTTGGAAATTCAAGATGCAAATGCTGTTAATAAGAGAAGGTTTCAAGGAACTGTATAAATGAAGTCAGGCCAGAACACCGTTCAGATGAGTGGATAGAGAAAGATCAGAAAGCTCAGTGCACAATCTTTGTAAGCACAGAAGATTATTAAATCATACATATATGTAAGTGTGAAAATGTGGGAAGGATTACTAAAGGTGCATGAAAGAACTAATCTCAGCAGTAAACTGTATTTGATTTCAAAGTGATACCAAACCAAGCTGATGAAAGGCCAGGATATGCAGGATTACATAAGGCACACCTTGGAAATGGTTGAACTCTTGAGAGGTATAGGAAAAATATAAAATAATTTCTAACAAATAGACCCCCTGGTAACTATTGAATCTCAAAAGTGAGGAAAAATCCTAAATTTTGAGTTGCCACCAGGACAAGATTAGAGGGTAAATCGTCCAAAGCAGCCTTTCTCAACTTTTTCAATACAGAGGAACCCTTGAAATAACTTTCTGGTCTCGGTGAACTCCTACTATATCTACAACTCATGATACATGTGATGGTCAGTGGGGAGAATGCTCCTTACACTTGTGGTCATTGGGAAGAATTAGCTCCTTACGGAGAGCTAAAAAGATCAATGGTGTCAGTGGGAGCAGAAACTGCTCATAGCTCAAGGAATCCCTACCAACCTCTGGAGAAACCCTGGTTCAAAGCAAACACCTCCTCTGCTCACAACTGTCCAAGAGGAGATTTACCCTGACTTTAACCCTTCTGTACTTTATTCAAAATTATCTTTAGATACACTTAAAAGGTAAGAAGACAGATCTAGAAAAGTATATCTTACAGCGCATTTCACAGGTCGGAAGGACAGAAGGTGTTCAGTTCTGTAGCCGGTGTTTCCACTCCATGCTTCCCAGCGAGGGTAGTCTCCTTTTTCTAGGATAAACTGCTGCCCTTGGAATTCTGGATACTCAAAGCCGACCCATCTGACAAAGAAGCAGAGACAATGTGAATGAGGGCCAGTTGTGGTCTAATCCCACCTACACTTGGATGGGAAGAATGTCCTTGTATGAGATGGACATCCTTCCCCACTTTCTATACCAGGGAGTCTCCAAATGTTCTAAGTAAAGGGCCAGTTTATTAGTAGGGCCTGACTGTGGCCAATGGGAGTAGATCATGTCTTGGTGTCAGTGGGAGTTAATAGTGCCCTAATATTGATGTTAGTGGGAGGAATAGTGCACCATCATTGGTGTCAGTGGGAGGAATAGTGCCCCATCGTTGGTGTCAGTGGGAGAAATAGTGCCCCATCATTGGTATCAGTGGGAGGAATAGTGCACCATCGTTGCTGTCAGTGGGAATAATAGTGCCACACCATTGGTGTAAGTGGGAGGAATAGTGCCCCATCTTTGATGTCAATGGGAGGAATAGTGATCTATGGTTGGTGTCAGTGGTAGGAATAGTGCCCTATCATTGCTGTCGGTGGGAGGAATAGCGTCATATCATTGGTTTCAGTGGGAGGAATAGTGTCCCAGCATTGGTGTCAGTGGTAGGAACAGTGCCCCATCATTGCTGTCAGTGGGTATAATAGTGCTCTATCTTTGGTGTTTGTGGGAGGAATAGTGCCCCATCATTGCTGTCAGTTGGAGGAATAGTGCCCCATCATTGCTGGCAGTGTGAGGAATAGTGCCCCATCATTGCTGTCAATGGGTATAATAGTGCTGCATCATTGGTGTAAGTGGGAGGAATAGTGTCCCATGGTTGGTGTCAGTGGGAGGAATAGTGCCCCATCATTGGTATCAGTGGGAGGAATAGTGCCCCATCATTGGTGTCAGTGGGAGGAATAGTGCTCCATCATTGGTTTCAGTGGGCGGAATAGCACCCCATCATTGGTGCCAGTGGTAAGAATAGTGCCCCCTCATAGCTGCCAGTGGGTATAATAGTGCCTATCATTGGTGTCAGTGGGAGGAATAGTGCCCTATCATTGGTGTCAGTGGGAGGAATAGTGCCCCATCATTGGTATCAGTGGAAGTAATAGTGCCCCACTGTTGGTGTCAGTAGGAGGAATAGTGCTTCATCATTGGTGTCATTGAGAGGAAAAGTGCTCCATCATTGGTGTCAGTGGGAAGAATAGTGCTTTGTTGTCAATGTCAGTGTCAGGAACTATGCCCCATCTTTGCTGACAGTAGGGGGGAATAATGGCCCAAGGGCTAGATACAAGCTAGCAAAGGGACGCATTTGGCCACAGTTTGGAGACCACTGCTCTATACTTTTCCTTTTCTAAACATGGTACGCTTCAGTCAATACTCTCAAGATTTCCACACGTGTTGGTCTATTGACCACTATGCTGGGTAACCAGGCTTTAATAGCTCCTTGGCCTTGATAGCAATTAATTCTTTCTTTGGAAGGTTCATAACCTGTCCTCCTTTAGTGGAACTGTCCCTCAAAAAAGAACCCATCCAGACCACTGGCTTTACTACCTATAATTGCAAAACTTCCCAAACAATCTGAGATTTCATACAGACAGACAAAGGTTGGACGGAGTGACAGTGAATAGCTGGTACGGGACTTTATGCGTCCCTCTAGATGTTGTACTGCCTTCCTGAAAAATGCCGCCCAATGCACATGCCTTGTTAGCTTCACAGTAAATATACCCCTGGTCCCTTCAATCAAGGACTGGGCAATAGAGGTCAACTGCTAAATGCAGATGGAGGAACTGCACATTTATACCCCAGATGTCTGAAATTTATTATAAACCGGGAACATCTGGATTGCCTCTGTGAACTCCAACCACATCTGTATTTGTTGGAGGGTTTTCAGACCTCAGAGCAGCTCCAATGCATGCACTTCAGCTCTCTAATCACCCCCAGTGCATGCAGCTCAGATCAGCCCCAGTGCATGCACTTCAGACCTCAGATCTGCTCCAATGCATGCACTTCAGATCTTTGATCCCCCCCAGGGCACGCAGCTCAGAGCAGCCCCAATGCATGCACTTTAGACCTCAGATCTGCTCCAATGCTTGCACTTCAGATCTCTAATCACCCCCAGTGCATGCAGCTCAAATCAGCCCCAATGCATGAACTTCAGACCTCAGATCAGCTCCAATGCATGCACTTCGGATCTCTAATCCTCCCCAGTGCAGGCAGCTCAAATCAGCCCCAATGCATGAACTTCAGACCTCATATCACCCCCAGCGCATGCACTTCAGACCTCAGATCAGCTCCAATGCATGCACTTCAGACCTCAGATCAGCCCCAATGCATGCACTTCAGACCTCATATCACCCCCAGCGCATGCACTTCAGACCTCATATCACCCCCAGCGCATGCACTTCAGACCTCATATCACCCCCAGCGCATGCACTTCAGACCTCATATCACCCCCAGCGCATGCACTTCAGACCTCATATCACCCCCAGCGCATGCACTTCAGACCTCAGATCAGCTCCAATGCATGCATGTCAGACCTCAGATTAGCCCCAGTGCATGAACTTTGGATCTCAAATCACCCCCAGTGCACACAATTCATACCTCAGATCAATCCCAATGCATGCACTTCAGACCTCAGATCACCCCCAGCGCATGCACTTCAGACCTCATATCACCCCCAGCGCATGCACTTCAGACCTCAGATCAGCTCCAATGCATGCATGTCAGACCTCAGATTAGCCCCAGTGCATGAACTTTGGATCTCAAATCACCCCCAGTGCACACAATTCATACCTCAGATCAATCCCAATGCATGCACTTCAGACCTCAGATCACCCCCAGCGCATGCACTTCAGACCTCATATCACCCCCAGCGCATGCACTTCAGACCTCAGATCAGCTCCAATGCATGCATGTCAGACCTCAGATTAGCCCCAGTGCATGAACTTTGGATCTCAAATCACCCCCAGTGCACACAATTCATACCTCAGATCAATCCCAATGCATGCACTTCAGACCTCAGATCACCCCCAGCGCATGCACTTCAGACCTCATATCACCCCCAGCGCATGCACTTCAGACCTCAGATCAGCTCCAATGCATGCATGTCAGACCTCAGATTAGCCCCAGTGCATGAACTTTGGATCTCAAATCACCCCCAGTGCACACAATTCATACCTCAGATCAATCCCAATGCATGCACTTCAGACCTCATATCACCCCCAGCGCATGCACTTCAGACCTCAGATCAGCTCCAATGCATGCATGTCAGACCTCAGATTAGCCCCAGTGCATGAACTTTGGATCTCAAATCACCCCCAGTGCACACAATTCATACCTCAGATCAATCCCAATGCATGCACTTCAAACCTCAGATCAGCCCCAATGCATACAATTCAGACCTCAGATCAGCCCCAATGCACAAAATTCAGACTTCAAACCAGCTCCAGTGCATGCACTTCAGACCTCAGATGAGAAGTTCATTGTTAGAGGTTTTTATACACTCTAAGGCCGCCTAGCCTGGAGGTCAACTTGATCTTCTTGGGATTACCAGTCAAAGTATCAGAGCTGGTAGCTATTCTAAGGAGACTCTGATAACACAGGAGGGAGATATACTGGAATACTCACGGTCCATTTTCCACCTTGATGGAACGGATTTTGCGGAACCCTCGCTCCATAATGTTGGGGCACTCCATGAGGAATTCACATCTTTTGCCCTGGAAGTTCTCCTCCTCCCAGACAGTGACTTTCCACTGACCCAGAGTCTCCATTGGCTGGCTGGTCATTCTGCTCACTGCGGGGAAAGAAGCATATGATACTCAAGTGGCATTATGCAAAGTACCCCTCACCACGATCAGGTCTACGGCATAAAGAGCAACCACTTATAGCTGGTAGTAGTTGGTCACCTTCAACTGGACTAGTTCTGTAATGTTGAAGGCATTTTGTAGCTTCTCTAAGCCACTTCTTCACTTCTAATGAGCATCAGGAAGATATACCAATCATCCCTGGGAAGGGGGAGTCATGCAACCCCATCTGCCTTCTACATATAATGCCCTTTTAGCATCTCTACCCCAGTGATTTGGCAACATTTCACGTCATGAACCATTGAACTCAAATAACTAACACCTATGCAGATGCCAATACCAAGGATGGCATAATGTAACAACAACTGTTCTTGGACAATCAACATCTGTCTTGATGCATTCCATGGTGGTTGGATGAAGGTGTTGGTGCTACCCGAATGGATATAAATGTTGGAGTATCTTCCTGACACCCATTAGAAATGAACGAGTGGCATCCCCTACCAATAATCCGAAAAAAACTATTCTCATTTGCACTGGAGTCCTGATGAAGGGGAGTGTGTGAACCCTGAAATGCGTTGATTTCGTATTCTCTTGATTACTCAATTAAAAAATCCCTCAGGACTCTATCAACATTGGTGTGGTGCCCATAGTGCTTCCTACATATCAGGCTTTATTGTCAGGGCAGCACAGTGGCTAAATGTTTAGCACTTCCACCTGGCAGTACTCGGGTTGTCGGTTCGAATCCCAACCACGGCACCACCTGCCTGGAGTTTGCATGTTCTCCCTGTGCCTGCGTGGGTTTCCTCCAGGTACTCCGGTTTCCTCCCACACTCCAAAGACATGTTGGTAGGTTAATCAGCTCCTGTGTAAATTGTCCCTAGTATGTGTATGTATGAATGTGAGTTAGGGACCTTAGATTGTACACCCCTTGAGGGTTAGGGACTGATGTGAATGTACAATATATATGTAAAGCGCTGCGTAAATTGACAACGCTGAAATAAATCTGTGTTCCTCTCAATTTGTTTTGATGATCATTGTCTACAGGACAGGTGCTGAGAGGTAATCCAACATTTTACAGTTTTCACAGGAACAGGAGGTGAGGGTAATTCTTCCACTGGGGACACCTGTCCTGGAGACAGTGGTGTAAAGCTGACCATTATTTGTCCGGTTCCTTATGAGCCAGCTGACATTTGAGGTCTTAGTGGCCCTGTCAACCCCCTACCACTTCACATACTTCGATCTGAAAGGGCAAATAATCGTTGGGTGAACAGCGGCTGCATCTAATTAGATGCAGGTATTCTGATTAAGGTGTTCAGGTATTCTGACAGCTGCAGGTACGGCTGTCAGAAGAGAGACGCTGGCAGGGCAGATTCCTTTAACCATGCTGTTTAGTGTGGACAAGGGAATAAAGAGATCTTACAGTGTAGGTCCAGTTTAAGGGCTTTCCACTTACTTTGTAGACAATCCTTTTTGCTTCCTGTTGCATCTGTGGGACAAGAAGTAAAGGGAAATTTCCCAAACAGACCCAGCAACTGGAAAAAAAAAACTGGCAGAGATTCTAACCCTTCCATACTCTATAATAAAAATAGGCAAGAGATACACTTGTGCAGTCTGCCATTCTGAAATAATTGCCAAAGAAGCCACCAAGATGACAGCTGGCTGTTTTCTTCTATAGAAATGCTAAACTGGAGGACAACTCATTACAGGGAAATATTGATCCCCTCTCACATTTTATACATCTTCTATGACAACCTCTGGGATCCTCAACCCGTCCATCCCGGGGAATTGTTAAAAAGTCCCTTACACAGAAACCAACTTGTGACCAGGGGTGGACTGACCATTTGGAAACTCGGGCACTGCCCGAGGGCCCAGGGTCAGTAGGGGGACCCATGAGATGCCCCTGGTACCTTTTTCATAGGCTTTTTTGAGTTTGGGCAAGGACACAGGGGCCCCATGATCCCCTATTGCCCGGGGGCCCCATGAATTGTCAGTCCACCCCTGCTTGTGACCGAAACTAAATGGATATTGTTATCTGGCAGTTAACTGTCAGACGATTGGTTTTCACACTTCAACTACATGTGTTTGCGAACCTGAGTTGTGTATTTTCCTGTCTATTATGTTCTTGTCAATAGGTCAGGCCATGCAAATATTTCAATTCCAGATACACAACCAGGCCTCTCAATGTAACAATGAACTCTTCCTGCTTGTTACCGGCCGTGGGAATCCACTGGACAAGAAGGTGTTAATACAAGTAGACATTGTTTCTTTGCATTCGTGTTGATTAACGAAATTCAAAAATATATATTTTTTTATTATTGTACATTGTAATTCAATAAAAAATTATATGAAGTATGTACTGTAAATATTTGTTTACTATATAAATATATTAAATATAATATATATTTGATTAAGTGTCTTAACACATGCAGTATCCTTATCAATCAATGGAGATCCTCATTAACCAATTCAATACCGGGCACTTTTACACCTTCCTGCCCAGGCCAGTTTTCAGGTTTCAGCTCTCTCACACTTTGAATGACAATTGCGCGGTCATACTACATTGTACCCAAACTAACATTTTATCATTTTCTTCACACAACTAGAGCTTTCTTTTGGTGGTATTTAATCACCCCTGGGGTTTCTATTTTTTGCTAGATTAACAAAAAAAGACCAAAAATTTTGAAAAACACACGTTTTTCTTTGTTTCTGTTATAAAAGTTTGCAAATAAATAATTGTTCTTCATAAATTTAGGCCGAGATGTATTCTGCTACATGTCTTTGGTGAAAATAACCCAAATTAGGATGTATTATTTAGTTTGTAGGAAAGTTATAGAGTTCACAAACTATGGGATAGATCTGAAAATTCATCAGTCCTGAAGTACTGACAGCCAATCTAATTTCTTGAGGTCCGAGAATGTCAGAACAGTACAGATATCCCCCAAATGACCCCTTTTTGTAGAGTACACAGTCCGACGTACTTCATAAGAGGCATGGCGAGTTTTTTGAAGTTGTATTTTTTTTGTCATAATTTTTTGGAAAAATGAAAAAATTAAAAAATTTAGTTTCACTATTTTTTTTTACATATTGTCACCAGTGCAGTACAGCGTCATCATATAACTGGCATGGCGGTGATCAGGGACACTGACTGGTGACAGTATGAAAAAAAAAAAAAATATATATATATATATATATATATATATATATATTTATTTATTTTTTAAATTATTTTTTAAATTATTTTTTTATTAAATTTTTTTCTTTTTTTTAAGATTTTTTTTTCATATTTCACTATAACCAAAGTAGTACAATGTTACCATAGTAACATTGTACTAGTTTGGGGAAGTGATCAGTATTTTTTTTTTTTTTTACACAATTTGCTTATAGCAAAGAATTACTTTGCTATAAGCAAGCATTTACCTGAATGACATCGATTCATTCAGGGTTTTGTTTTTTTTTTTGTGCTTAGCTGTGATTTGGCTACAGCTAATCACATGACATGTGCATGTGATTAGCTGTGACCATTCACAGCTAGACACTAGTATACAATGGATGGCATGAATTAAGCCATCCATTGTATACAACTGTCATGTGACCTGCTGTGATTGGTCACAGCAGGTCACATGGTACCGGCAACGGGGGCTGATACTCAGATCTGTCATCGGCTGTGTCCGAGGTACACGGCCGGTGACAGATCACGCCGCTGCGCGGCTGTGCAGTAGCGCAATCTGCGCATGTGCGGGAGGACGCCATATGGCGTCCACCCGGAACGCTGATCACATTTGCCAGATGCCATTCAGCCATTGGGCGGGCAGCAAATGGTTAATCATGACACTTTGCGGATGTTTCCATGCCATCATGCGACTACCCGCTTCCTGATGATGTGAATATGAAAAATTAATTTATTAAGTATGTACTGGAAATGTGTGTTTATATAAATACATATATATATTTCCAGTATATTTACTATCATGTGTTAAAATAAAAAAAAATTAAAAGACAATTATAAAATAAATAAATACATTTTTATATATAAACAATTATTATTATTCTTCAATACAAATGTCTGTGAAGTATGTACTGTATAAATAGAGGACGTCGATGACGAAACGCGTAGGGCGGAGCCTGTGGATGGGACGTCATTACGTTCCCGAGCCGCCTGCGCATGCGTGTTTGAGGCTGGGTTCGTTTTTTGTCCACGCTGTCATTGCTGGTGTTGGCTAGGACACCTCTAGTTGTAAGTGCATTACTTTTAAATAAAAAAGTCATTTAAATACTGCACCATGAGTTCTCTATTTTCTTATACCCCATTTGGTCTGGATATCTGAGGAAAAGGCCTTTGAGAAGTGGATCCATCTTGCTGATTGTTCCCTGCAGAGTATTGCTCCTTGAATAGCCAGTGTCATCAACAGAGTATGACATCCTTCCGCACAACATTGCTCCCAGAGCAGAAAGCGTTTTATGCTGGTTTATAATTTAATCAGCATATCGCTCTGGTGAGTTCATTCATTTTATTTGGTGGTGGATTTACACATGGTGATTATTGTTGGATACGAAAAAGTTTCTTCATTTCAATATGGATTTTGAACTTTATAATTTGTATATTTTTTGTCACAAAATATTATTGTATTATATATAGAAATTTTTTTTTTTTTTCACTTAATTTTTTTGTCACAATATATATTTGGTTTAAGAAGCGCAACCTTTTTATATTTACAATTTTATGCACCGTTTATAGGTTAGGTTTGCAGCTGGTTTATATTTATATATATTTTTTGATTGATGTGATATATATAATTTTTTTGTGGCGCTTCCCTAAAAATAATTTTTGACAACCGGTGAACATGCCCTTTTCTATACGTATGCAACTTTTTAATTAACTATAAATGTTAGAATGCACCATTTCAGATTCATACAACATAGTACCAGGGGCGGACTGACCATTTGGAAACTCGGGCCGAGGGCCCGGGGTCAGTAGGGGGCCCCATGAGATGCCCCTGGTACCTTTTTTCATAGGCTTTTTTGGGTTTGGGCAAGGACACAGGGGCCCCATGATCCCCTATTGCCCCATGAGTTGTCAGTCCGCCCCTGCATAGTACTTTATATTTCATGAACTACAGAGAATCTAATGACTCCTCTTAGTACCCCCTGTATCATACAATCCTCTTGCAGACTTGTGAACATGCCTTTTTCTGTATTCATGCCATTTTCCCTACTAAATACAAATGCTAGAATGCGCTGTTGGAGCTTCGTAGTTCTTTGGAACTCTACACCGTAGCAAACAAGGAAAAAACAGAAATTGTTTTACATTTCCTGACTTACAGAGAGTCTAATGACTCCTCTCAGTACCTGCATCTCCAGGCCTGTTATGGACCTGTGAACATGCCCTCTTGTATAAGCATGCTTTTTTTTACGCCCCTTGAGGGTTAGGGACTGATGTGAATGCACAATGGAGCTTCATAGTACTGTGTTACTCTACACAGAAGATATATAGTTTTGTATTTCCCGAACTACAGAGAGTCTAATGACTCTTCTCAGTACCTGCATCTCCTTACAGTCCTCTTACGGACCTGTGAACATGCCCTCTTCTATAAGCATGCTTTTTTTTTACTAAATACAAATGCTAGAATGCATCATTGGAGCTTCATAGTACTGTGTTACTCTACACAGAAGATATATAGTTTTGTATTTCCAGAACTACAGAGAGTCTAATGACTCCTCTCACTACCTGCATCTCTTTACAATCCTTTTACGGACCTGTGAACATGCCCTCTTCTACAGGCATGCTTTTTTTCCACTAAACACAAATGCTAGAATGCATCATTGGAGCTAACACAGTAGTGTTACTCTACACAGAAGATATATAGTTTTGTATTTCCAGAACTACAGAGAGTCTAATGATTCCTCTCAGCACCTCTTTCTGTCTACAGTCCTGTTGGAGATGTGTGAACATGCCCTTTTCTATACTCATGTATTTTTTTAATACTAAAGGCAAATGCTACTCTACACACTAACATACAAGGGAAAAAAATGAGGCAGTGTTATAATTCCTGAACTGCAGAGAGTCTAATGATTCCTCTCAGCACCTCTTTCTGTCTACAGTCCTGTTGTAGATGTGTGAACATGCCTTTTTCTATACTCATGTATTTTTTTAATACCAAATACAAATGCTACTCTACACCAGGGGCGGACTGACCATTTGGAAACTCTGGCACTGCCCGAGGGCCCGGGGTCAGTAGGGGGCCCCATGAGATGCCCCTGGTACCTTTTTCATAGGCTTTTTTGAGTTTGGGCAAGGACACAGGGGCCCCATGATCCCCTATTGCCCGGGGGCCCCATGAGTTGTCAGTCCACCCCTGCTCTACACACTACCATACAAGGGAAAAAAATTGAGGTAGTGTTTTAATTTCTGAACTGCAGAGGGTCTAATGATTCCTCTCAGCACTTTCTTCTTGCTACAGTTCTCCTGTATTTGTGCTTAAATGCCCTTTTCACTATAAATACAAATGCTAGAATGCATAGTACTTTGTATCTCTACACACTACAAATGAAGGGAAAAGAAAGAAAGTTTTATATTTCCTGAACTGCAGAGAGTCTGAGCACTCCTCTTAGAACCACCATCTTCTTGCATACATATGAATCTGCCCTTTTCTATAAGCATACAATTTTTTTTTTACTAAATACAACTGCTAAAATGCACTATTGCAGCTTTATAGTAATTGTTACTCTACACAGAAGATATATAATTTTATAGTTTCTTAACTACAGAGAGTCTTATGATTCCTCTCAGCACCCCCTTCTACCCACAGTCCTCTTGCTGATGAGTAAACATGCCCTTTTCTGAACACATGCAGTTTTTTTTTTACTAACATCAAATGCTAGTATGCAGCATTTGAGCTTCATAGTATTTTGCAACTCTACACACAACTAAACAAGAAAAAAGAGAGATTGTTTTATATTTCTTGAACTACAGAAAGTCTAATGACTCCTCTAAGCACCTCCCTCTTCCACAGTTCTCTTCTGGATCGTGGACATTTTCTTTTCTTTAAGAATGCACTTTTTTATTTAATACAAATGCTAGAATGTACCACTTCAGCTTCATAGTACTTTGTAATTCTACACACTGCCAAACAAGGGGAAAGAGGTTTTATATTTACTGATCTATAGAGAGCCAAATGACTCCTCTCAGCACTTCCTTCCTATAGTCCTCCTGCAAACGTCTGAACATAGCCTTTTCACTATGTATTCATTTTTTAAAATTACATACAAATGCCAGAATGTACTATAGCAACTCCATACATAGCTAAACATGTAAAAAGAGATACAGTATAGTGTCATATTTTCTGAACTATAAAGAGCCAAATGACTCCTCTCAGTACTTCCTTCTTCCTATAGTTATCCTATAGATGTGTAAACATACCCTTTTCATTAAGAATGCATTTTTTATTAAATAAAAAATGCCAGAATGCACTATAGCAACTCCATACATAACTAAACAGGAGAAAGGAGAGATAGTGTTATGTTTTCTGAACTATAGAGAGCCAGACGACTCCTCTCAGCACTTCCTTCTTCCTATAGCCATCCTGTAGATGTGTGAACATATCCTTTTTACTAAGCATGCATTTTTTTTATTAAATATAAACACCAGAATGCACTATTGTAACTCTATAAATAGATAAACAAGAGAAAAGAGAAATAGTGTTATGTTTCCTGATCTATAGAGAGCCAGACGACTCCTCTCAGCACTTCCTTCTTCCTATAGTCATCCTGCAGACATGTGAACGTACCCTTTTCACTAAGCATGCATTTTTTAATTAAATACAAATGCTAGAATGCACTATTGTAACTCTATACATAACTAAAAATGAGAAAAGTGAGGTAGAGTTATATTTTTGAACTATAGAGAGCCAAATGACTCCTCTGGTCACGTCCTTCTCCCTATAGTTATCCTGCAGATGTGTGAACATTCCATTTTCACTAAGCGTGCATTTTTTTATTAAATACAAATGCCAGAATGCACTATTGTAATTCTTTACGTAACTAAACATGAGAAAAGAGAGTGTTATATATTTCTAATCTATAGAGAGCCAAATGACTCCTCTCAGCACTTCCTTCTTCCTATAGTCATCATGCGGACATGTGAATGTACTCTTTTCACTAAGCATGCATTTTTTTTATTAAATACAGATGCCAGAATGCACCATTATAATTCCATACATAACTAAAAATGAGAAAAAAGAGGTAGAGATATATTTTTTGAACTATAGAGAGCCAAATGACTCCTCTCGGCACTTCCTTCTCCCTATAGTTTTCCTGCAGATGTGTGAACATACCATTTTCACAAAGCGTGCATTTTTTTTTATTAAATACAAATGCCAGAATGCACTATTGTAACTCTACATAACTAGCCAGGAAAAAAGAGAGATAGTGTTATATTTTCTGAGCTACGGAGAGTCAGATGACTCCTCTCGGCACTTCCTTCTTCCTATAGTCATCCTGCAGACATGTGGACATACCCTTATCACTAAGCATGCCTTTTTAGTTAGATACAAATGCCAGAATGCACTATAGCAACTAAAAATGAGAAAAGTGAGGTAGTGTTATATTTTGTGAACTATAGAGAGCCAAATGACTCCTCTCGGCACTTCTTTCTCTCTATAGTTATCCTGCAGATGTGTGAACATACCATTTTCACTAAGCGTGCATTTTTTTTCTTACTAATTACAAACACCAGAATGCACTATTGTAACTCTACATAACTAACCAGGAGAAAAGAGAGACAGTGTTATATTTTCTGAACTATAGAGAGTCAAATGACTCCTCTCAGCATTTCTTTCTCCCTCTTGCTGAATGTAGCCATCAATGTGCAGAGATGACCAGAGGAGGGAAACAAAACAAGGGGCGCTTTATAAATTTTGCTGTCCCTATTACCCTGCTGCCATAGGCGCGGGGCCCCCGGGGGCCCTCATGGCACTGCTGCTGGTCGGAGCACTTTTTTTTTTTTTCTTAGAGGCAGATTGTTTTCCACCGTAGAAATGTCTCTCTTTCTTTCTTTCTTTCTCTCTCTCGACTACATCTGATGGTGACTACTGATTATTGGACTTTTTGGGGTGGTCACAAGAGTCGGGGTTCATGATTATGTGCTACAAGCCCAGGCTGACACTTCAAAGCACACCTCTTACCTGAGTCTACAGGGGGCTGGATGCAATGGGGCTGCGGCTCGGATGCCCCCTGCACCCTTATATATGCCCACCCACAAAACCGCAGAGTGCCGAATCCGCAGAATGGAGCTGCACACTCAGCAGGGCGGGGATCCCCCCCACACAGAGCGGGGGATGGGCGGCCCTTGCTGTGGGACAGACTTGGCTGTGAGATCCAGTTGGCTTTATTGTCACAGAGGATCAGGAGGAAGAATGGAAAGTGCTGCTGCGTGTTTGTAGGGGATCAGACACAATGAGGCGGGTGACTGGTGCCATCAATGTCCATTTTATTCGCTGCATTGTCAGTCCTGCTGCCCTGGCACCTTCGATGTGCAGTGCTGGAGGGGGAGGGGGAGCGGGGTCAGGGCAGTTTAAATGGAAATCGCCGTAAAAATGACTTTCATGGAATACTTATAAACCCAATTCTATCAGTTTACTTCCTTTAAATGCTGGGGGGGGGGGGGGGGTATTGGAGGGTCATATTTAAAAAAATCATTTGTCTTTCAGCAATTCACTTGTAACTTTGATACAAGAGATGGTCAACAGGATGCAAGGGATGGTCAGAGACTGCAGATGTGATACAAGAGATGATCAGAGATTGAGGACAGGATACAAGAGATGGTCAGAGACTGAGGACAGGATACAAGAGATGGTCAGAGACTGAGGACAGGATACAAGGGATGGTCAGAGACTGAGGACAGGATACAAGGGATGGTCAGAGACTGAGGACAGGATACAAGGGATGGTCAGAGACTGAGGACAGGATACAAGGGATGGTCAGAGACTGAGGACTGGATACAAGGGATGATCAGAGACTGCAGATGTGATACAAGAGATGGTCAGAGACTGAGGGCAGGATACAAGGGATGGTCAGAGACTGCAGATGTGATACAAGAGATGATCAGAGACTGAGGACAGGATAAAGACATGGTCAGAGACTGAGGACAGGATACAAGGGATGGTCAGAGACTGAGGACAGGATACAAGGGATGGTCAGAGACTGAGGAGAGGATACAAGGGATGGTCAGAGACTGAGGGCAGGATACAAGGGATGATCAGAGACTGAGGACAGGATACAAGGGATGGTCAGAGACTGAGGACAGGATACAAGGGATGGTCAGAGACTGAGGAGAGGATGCAAGGGATGGTCAGAGACTGAGGACAGGATACAAGAGATGGTCAGAGACTGAGGACAGGATACAAGAGATGGTCAGAGACTGAGGACAGGATACAAGAGATGGTCAGAGACTGAGGACAGGATACAAGAGATGGTCAGAGACTGAGGACAGGATACAAGGGATGGTCAGAGACTGCACATGTGATACAAAAGATGGTCAGAGACTGCAGACATAGTACAAGAGATGGTCAGAGACTGAGGACAGGATACAAGAGATGGTCAGAGACTGCAGATATGATACAAGAGATGATCAGAGACTGAGGACAGGATAAAGACATGGTCAGAGACTGAGGACAGGATACAAGGGATGGTCAGAGACTGCAGATGTGATACAAGAAATGGTCAGAGACTGCAGACATAGTACAAGAGATAGTCAGAGACTGAGGACAGGATACAAGGGATGGTCAGAGACTGAGGACAGGATGCAAGGGATGGACAGAGACTGCATATATGATACAAGAGGACTGGATGCAAGAGATGGTCAGAGACTGAGGACTGGATACAAGAGATGGTCAGAGACTGAGGGCTGGATACAAGAGATGGTCAGAGACTGAGGGCTGGATACAAGAGATGGTCAGAGACTGCAGATGTGATACAAGAGATGGTCAGAGACTGTAGACAGAGTACAAGAGTTGGTCAGAGACTGAGGACAGGATACAAGGGATGGTCAGAGACTGCAGATGTGATACAAGAGATGGTCAGAGACTGTAGACATAGTACAATAGATGGTCAGAGACTGAGGACAGGATACAAGGGATGGTCAGAGACTGTAGATGTGATACAAGAGATGGTCAGAGACTGAAGGCATAGTACAAGAGATAGTCAAAGACTAGGGACAGGATAGAAGATATAGTCAGAGACTGAGGACAGGATACAAGACATGGCCAGAGACTGCAGACATGATGCAAGACATGGACAGAGACTGTGGCTATGACGCAAGAGATGGTTAGAGAATGCAGACATGATACAAAAGATGGTCAAAGACTGTAAACATATTACAGGAGATGGTCAGAGACTGCAGACATGATACAAGAGATGGTCACAGACTGGAGACTTGATGCAAGAAATGGTCAGAGACTGCAGACAAGAGATAGAGAATGCAGACATAATAGAAGAGGTGGTCAGAGACTGTGGACATACAGTAATACAAGAAATGGTCAGAGACTGCAGACATGATATAAGAGAAGGTCAGAGACTGAGGACAGGATAAAGACATGGACAGAGATTGAGGACAGGATGAAAGAGAAGGTCTGATACTGCAGATGGGATGCAAGAGATGATCAGAGACTGCAGATGGGATGCAAGAGAAGGTTAGAGACTGAGGACAGGATAAAGACATGGTCAGAGACTGAGGGCAGGATACAAGAAAAGGTCAGAGACTGCAGATGGGATGCAAGAGATAATCAGAGACTGCAGACATACTGAAGGAGACTGCCAGAAACTGTAAAAATCCTATAGGAGTTGTTGGGGAATGGGGACATGCTTTAGGAGATAGTCATACACTGGTGACACATTACATGAGACTGCTAGAGATCACAAAGTGACAAGTGTCCTGGGTGACCGCTGGCCCTAGAGATTATCTACCTCGGGTGCAATGGTCATTCAAGGGGCCTGGTTGGATCAGGTGTGTCCGAACTACCACCTCCCAAGTAGTAATCATCCACTTCTGACAGGGCACTCAGCCTGAAAAGGTCTCTGCATCCTCCTTCATAATGAGTAAAGGGAAAAGGTGAACACCATAAAAATTGACTAAAAATACATCAGAACTGTATTACAAATGCTGGTGAAAAACAGCCAAGAGAAGCCAACTTGTTTTAGCTGTTAGGCCTTAGTCAGGGGGTCTGGTTGAGTCCAGTGGTCAGCCAGGAGGTCTGGTTGGATACATCGTTCAACCAGGAGGTTCATTTGGATCCATTGGTTAAGCTGGAGGCCCAGTTGGCTCCAGTGGTCATCCAGGCGTCAGCCAAAAAGTCCAGTTGGTTCCAGTGGTCAGCAGGGAGGCTCATTAAGGAGTTGTGGTCAACCAGGTGGTCTATCTGGGTTCAGGAGTAAGCCAGGAGGTCCAGCTGAGTCCAGAGGTCAGCCAGAAGGTCTGGTTGGATCCAGAGGTCAGCCAGGAGATCCAGTTGTGTCCAGCCGTTAGCTAGAGGTTCCATGTATGTCCAGAGGTCAGCCAGAAGGTCTGGTTGGATCCAGAGGTCAGCCAGGAGATCCAATTGTGTCCAGCGGTTAGCTAGAGGTTCCAAGTATGTCCAGGGGTTAGTCCAGTTGGGTCCAGTGGTTGGCTAGGAGGATTAGTTGGGTCCAGTGGTCAATTAGGATATCTGGTTGCATCCAGTGTTCAGCCAAGAGATCCAGTAAGGTACTGAGGTCAACCAGCAGGACTTGTTGGATCCAGTCATCAGCCAGGAAGTTCAGTTGAGTCCAGAGGTTAGCCAGGAGGTTTAGTTTGGTCTACTGGTCAGTAAGGTGGTCTGTTTGGGTACTTTAAAATTTTTATTATTATTATTTATTTCATTTGACTTTTTTTATCACATTTATTGCTGTTACAAAGAATGTAAACATCCCTTGTGACAACAATCAGCAGTGACAGGTCCTCTTTACTGAGCCATCTGGGATCTATTAGACCCCAGATGTGTCCTATTGTAATTACAACTTTGGGAACATCAGGTAAAACTCCGGACACGAACTTGAGGAAAACAAACCTTTATTAACCAGCGCTGGTTGAGACTTAGCAAGGACTCATACCTGCAAGTTAAGTGCCTTGAAAAGCATCTCACAGGGTATACATATCAGCAACTACGTCACAATGCATATATTTCCTCTTTCACTTTCTGTACATTCAAAAGACTTTCTAAACAGTGCAGGATATGACCTTGTGGTTTCCCAGATAGAGAAACTCTCTTCAGTTGAAAATAAGGGTACCAGGTGCAGACTGGAACACATTGTTACACGGAAAATAAGGGAGGGGGGAAGTAAGCTGTTAACTGTGCTTTTCAAACAGATGCTGTTATTATTATTATTATACAGGATTTATATAGCGCCAACGGTTTGCTGAGCGCTTTACACTATGGTAGGAGACAATACAGTAACAATACAGTTCAGTACAAGAGGGAATTGAGGACCCTGCTCCTTGGAGCTTACAATCTAGGAGGGAGGAATGTTAGAAATGTTAAAACTTAAGGGGAACAATATTTGGGTGCTGCCACACTATGACCTTAACAACATATACAGGTTGCTTCCAGTTTCTAATACCATAGAGGTGATTGGAGACGATCAGGTCTCTGAACACTTCTATGGTTAGCTGGTGCAACCGCCGGCTGAATACTTGGGCCTACCGATGAAAAGGGATAGCCCGAGAGAGCTGCGGAAGTTGCCTGGAGGGGGGAGGGACAACCCCTCCCGCCGCCTGTAAAAGCAATCCAGTAGCTAATCAGCAGCTAGGATGGTTTTTACATTTTAGGGAATTGCTGGCTGAAAAGAACACTACCAGGATGATGCTTGTAGCTGCAGGCATCATCCAGGTAAAACCCCTTCAACCAGAACATGGAAAATATCCAAACTTCTGCTTGATAGAACTTGACTAGGACTTGATAGAAGGAGGGCTTGCTTGGCTACAGTGCACAGTGCTGTCTGTCCAACACTTGGAGCTTGCTGACTAAAGAAGTGAGCATGACGATGACTCATCCATGTGCTGTTTCTCTTTCACTGCCCAATCCGTAGGTTGGGGCTGTATCCTGGAACAAGCTGTACTGCTTCAAGCAGAACTCCACCCAAAAAGTTCCACTTTAACCACTTCCAGACCGGACACTTTTACCCCCTTCCTGACCAGGGCAATTTTCAGCTTTCAGCGCTATCACACTTTGAATGACAATTGCGCGGTCATGCAACACTGTACCCAAATGAATTTTTTACCATTTTTTTGAGACAGATAAAGCTTTATTTTGGTGGTATTTATTCACCACTGGGATTTGTATTTTTTTTGCTATGTAAATGAAATGTCCAAAAATTTTGAAAAAAAGTGTTTTTTTAATAAAATTTTGCAAATAAATAATATTTCATCATAAATCTTAGCCAAAATTTATTCCGTTATCTTTTTAGTAAAAAAAAAAATCCAAATTAGTTTATAAGCAAAAATTATAGTTTTTAAACATTTTTTTTTACATTTTTATTTTATTTTTTTATATTATTATTATTATTTTTTTTTTTTTTTACATACTGTCACCCTAGCAGTACAGTGTCACCATGGTGGGGGGTGATGAAGATTTTTTTTTTTTTTTTTTTTTACACTGATTGCTTTTACACCCATATAGGATGTAAAAGCAATCATTTCTCTTTCTCTCTGTGTGCATTCTTGCACTCATTGAGAAGTACTGAGTGAGCTGTGATTGGTCACAGCTTGTCACATGGTACAAGGCTTTTGTGAATAGCCTTGTACCATGTGACCTCTGTGATCATTCACAGTTTTCACAGGTAGTAAGCAATGATGTCAGAAGTGACATCTTGCTTACTACTTTGCATGTGATCACTGATTGTAGCGCGCACAAGCAGGGTGCGGGGAGGCCGTTTATAGACGGCCACCCGACCCTGCAGTGCCACCGTCCGGCCGCTTATATACAACGGCCGGACGGGAGGTGGTTAAAGACTCGTCCCTCGCTCCCCGTGAAAAATTTGTACCCACTCCCATTTCTGCTCTGGCCGCCTAGACAATCGTAAGCAGAAGTTTTCCTCCCCCCTCCCTCCCTGCAGTCTTCTGGGACACATGACAGCTGTCAGAAGACTATGAAACCATTCACAATGTGCAGCGCTGCTCGCGCATGCTCAGTGGTCACCCGGATGTGAAGCCAGCGCTGAGGACAGAAGATGGAAGGTGAACACGGGGTGGGTCTATGCTATGACTGGAGATTCAGCCTAAAGTTGGATGTGGATGTCGGCCTCTGAGCATATAGCAGCAAGTTGGGATTACGCAGTTGGTAGCAGCTCTCTTCTGCCTTGCCTTCCCTCTTTCTGGCCCGATGTCCAGCAAGCCCTCTCCTATGATCAATTTGTGGGATGGTTCCTTTAACCAAACATATAACGCTCTCTCAAGAATCAGCAGCAATTGAGTTAATAACTGATGCTGTGTCCCATGATGTCCTTGATGAAGCAGCTGTTGAACTGCAAAACATGTCGGCATATCTCAACGGGATGCAACACCAGTCATTATTTTGTATGGTTTTATGAAGCTCTATGTATGAATTGTATTGATTTTATATGGTAGTTATGTATTGTTGTTACACCTTTTTTATGCGAATCAATAAATATCATTGTTCTTTTTTTATTTATGCTGTGATCAGTACGGTGTCTTTAAAGTCCCCTTTATATTGAGGGTATTTCCCTGTTTTTTTCTTTTTTTCCTTTTCTTCTTATTACTATATACATTGTATACTTCAGCTGTGTGTTTAGCTGTTTGGCTTTGTTAAGCATGTGAGCATTTGATTGACTACAAGGATCAGCAACGGGCATTTGGAAGAGTCTTATACAGAAACAAAGGCAGTATGGAGAGTTGTGTCAGTGCTGGTTATGGACAATCCTGTTGTTGCTGGAGCGTAGCACAGCCTGGAAAGTACACATCACACTGCCCACAATACAAACAAGAACTGTGTGCTTCCCAAATGTCATTGTCTGCAGGTGAACACACAACCTGGAGCTGCCGAGCTGGACACATCCGGCACCTGGACAGGCAACAGACACATTCATAAAAAGGGACCGAGTTGTCCTGGGGTCTGTCTCATCAGTACTACGACCATATGCACTGAAGGATGCATTCCCTTCCAATCTATCTATCTATCTATCTATCTATCTATCTATCTATCTATCTAGTTGCACTTTTCTTCTGAGTGTACCAACCTTGTGGTAACAGTTTGGTGAAGACCCTTTTCTGTTCCAGCATGACTATGCCCCTGTGTACAAAGACAGGTCCATAAAGACACAGTTTGATAAGTTTGGGTGGAGGAACTCAAGTGGCTGCACTGAGCTCTGTCCTCAACCCTACTGAAAACTTTGGAAATTAATTGGAAAAAGCCAGGTCTTCTCAACCAACATCTCCACAGAGACATGATTTGAAGAGTTTGAGTGGAGGACGTGGTCTGCGCAGAGCCCTGACCTCAACCCTATGGTACACCATTTGGATGAATTGGAATGAGCCAAGTCTTCTCATCCAACATCTCCATAAAGACACGGTTTGAGGAGTTTGAGTGGAGAAATTTGAGTGTCTTACACAGAGCCCTGACCTCAACCCTGAGGAACACCTTTGGGATGAATTGGAATGAGCCAGGTCTTCTCATCCAACATCTCCATAAAGACACGGTTTGAGGAGTTTGAGTGGAGAAATTTGAGTGTCTTACACAGAGCCCTGACCTCAACCCTGAGGAACACCTTTGGGATGAATTGGAATGAGCCAGGTCTTCTCATCCAACATCTCCATAAAGACATGGTTTGAGGAGTTTGGGTGGAGGAACTTGAGTGCCTTACAGAGTCCTGACCTCAACAATACAGAACACCTTTGGGATGAACCAGAACGAGACAGGTCTTCTCAATCAACATCTCCACAAAGACTTGGTTTGAATTTGAGTGAAGGAAGTAACCTTCACAATGCCCTGACCCCCAACCCTACAGAACACCTTTGGGATGAATTGGAACGAGCCAGGTCTTCTCATCCAACATCTTCATAAAGACCTGTTTTGCTGAATTTGGGTGGAGGAACTAGAATGTCCTGCACTGAGCCCTGACCTCAACCCTGCTGAACACTTTAGGAATTTATTGGAACAAGCCAGGTCTTCCCAACCAACATCTACATAAACACATTGAGGTTGATTTACCAAAATTAGAGAGTGCAAAATCTAGTGCAGCACTGCATAGGAATCAATCAGCTATCAGGTTTGTTTTTTGACAAAGCTTAATTGAGCAACCTGAAATTAGAAGCTGATTGGTTGCAATGCACAGCTGCACCAGATTTTGCACTCTCCAGTTTTAGTAAATCCACCCCATTGAGATTGGAGTGGAAGAACTCAAGTGTCCTGCACAATGCCCTGATCTCAACCCTACTGAACAGCTTTGGGATGAATTGGAACACCGATTGTGAGCCAGGTCATCTCAATCAATGCTAAAAACAATATTAGTTCCTGTGCTCTATGTCTTTAAATGTGCAAATCTGAAACTGCTGCAATCACATATCCTAAATACTGGATACTAAAACTTAGATACCAAATTAAATGCGCTGTCCCTTTAACCCCTCGCCTACAGGGCACTTATACCTCCTTCCTGCCCAGGCCAATTTCCAGCTTTCAGCGCTGTCACACTTTGAATGACAATTGTGCGGTCATGCAACATGGTACCCATATGAAATTTTTATAATTTTTTTAACACAAATAGAGCTTTCTTCTGGTGGTATTTAATCGCCGCTGGGGGTTTTATTGTTTGCCCTATAAACAAAAAAAAGAGCAAAAACTTAAAGAAAAAATTTTTTTCTTTGTTTCTATTATAACATTTTGCAAACAGGTAATTTTTATCCTTCACTGATGTGCTGTGATGAGGCTGCACTGATAGACAGCACTGATGGACACGGATAGGCAGCACTGATGGGCACTGATAAGTGGCACTGATAGGCGGCACTGATGAGGTGGCATGGATTGGCAGCACTGATGGGCACTGATAGGCAGCACTGATAGGCGGCACTGATGAGATGGCTTGGATAAGCAGCACTGATAGGCGGCACTGATGAGCTGGCACTGATGAGGTGGCACTGGTGATGCTGCACTGATATGCAACAATGATAGGCACTGATAGGCAGCACTGCTGGGCAGCACTGATGGGTGGCACTGATGGGGGGCACTGCTGGGCACTTGTGGGTGGCACTGCTGGGCACAGGTGGATGGCACTACTAGGCACTGATGGGTACAGGTGGGTAGCACTGATAGGCACAGGTGGGTGGCACTGCTGGGCACAGGTGGGTGGCACTGCTGGGCCCTGATCTTCAGTGCCCTGTTGATCGGTGCCGATCTGTCCTCTGACAATTGCCGGTTATTGGCAGTACCTTGCTCAAGCTGTGACAGTGTGAGGAAAGTGCAGCCGATAACTGTCATTGGACACAGCTGATCATGTGGTAAAAGGCCACTGTGATTGGCTTTTTACCACATCATATGATCAGCTGTGTCCGTAGGACACAGCGATCACGGAGATCGGTGGGTGCGCGTCCTCATATGACGCGTTTATATGACGCCTTCCCAGGACTGGACAGCCGCGCTGTAGCCATCATTTGGTTCTAGCGCGGTTGGTAAGAGGTTGAAGTAGAACTATAGGCCAAACATTTTAACATTTTGGATAGAGTAAGGGGAGGGTTGTATTCCATGTCAGTTTATTTTTTGCCATCTGTGTCTCATTGGGGAGATTTACCTTCACTTTCTGTCCCATAGCCAAACGGGAAGTGAGAAAATCTCTGCAAGTTAACGGAATTCCTTGGGGACCCCCAGGTCACCAGAACTAGAGTCCCCATTGGAAAATTCGCCTCTATGATTTTTCTAGGGACAACCCAAAATTTGGGGGTTCGTTTACCTTCACTTTCGATGATAACAGTAAACAGGACAAATAGAGAGGATGAATCTCCCTAATGGGCAACAAACAGCAATAAAGACCCAACAGGTGTTCTAGTCCAGGGCTTAAAATTTCAAGTCCTGCGCTACTAGCCAGGCTTTAGAGTTACTCGCCACCAACAAACAGAGACATCTGTACACACACACAGACATGTACATACACATACACACACAGAAACATGTACACACACGCACAGACACATGTACACACACATGCAGACACATGTATACACACACAGGCACGTACAGACACGCATACACACAGATACATGTACATACACAGAAATACACATGCATAGATACATGTACATACACACAGACACATGTACATACAGTCACAAGTACACACAGACACATGTACGTACATACACACAAACACACACACAGACACATGTACACACACACATTCATGTACATACACGAAGACACATGTACAGATACACACATGTACATACACACAGACACATGTACAATTGTACATGCATATACAGACACACACACTCTTGTACACCCCCCCATAAAAAGTTGCAGTACTTCGTTGTTCACTCACAGATCCGGGTACTGCACTCTAGGGGGAGGCAGAGAGCACAGCACACACTCCTTGCTTTGCTTTCACTGCGCTCAGCTATTGAGCAGTCTGACGGCTCCCAGTGCCAATGACAGATCCGGCCTGAGCTCCGAGCCTGCTCAGCAAGACGGCCTTGGGGGACACACTCACCCCCACCATAAATTCCACTCGCCATTGGCGAGCAGGCGAGTGGAAATTTCAAGCCCTGTTCTAATCCATCTCCAATGTATCCAAAACTAAAAAAAAAGTTTTGCCTTTAGTTTTATTTCAAATAAAAACATCATATAAAGTGCTCTTGTGCAATAAATGATGTAACCTGGAATCATACATAAAGTGCACAAAGCATTAAATGAATCAAATAATCCAAATAAATATATTAAAAAAACAAAAGCCATAGCCAAAATCCATAAAATGAATTTGATCCATTCATTGGATGAATAAATAACTTAAATTAAAAGCAGAAACTCATGCCCAAAGTTCGTTAAAGGTTGCCAAGAAAAAACTGAGAATAAAACACTGCAAGCTGGCGATTCTTCAGAGTGCTCCCAATACCTCGAAGTATTCAAACTCCTTATCAGGGACACAGGATCTCTTGAACGGCTGAAAACCCTTCCATATACCCAGTGAAGCGAGTGGACACAGAGATGGAACAAATCTTCCTACATAAGTTGTACCTATTTATCTGCGGTATTCTCTTCTCTCTGTCCATTCAAAGGGCTGACTTTATAAAGCTTGTCTGAGAGTTCAGAAAAAAGGGGGCGGAGAGCTCAATTCACACTGCAGAACTCAGTGAGGAGAGCTCTGAGAGCTGATTGAAGGGAAGAGACACCCTCCCCCCCTTTCCACACAGCTCACAGTAACAGTGCTGAGGATCTCAAGCTGCAGAAGGTCCTTCCCGTCACCGTTTTTCTCTTGGTGTCAGGAAAAACTTGTTACAAGTGATTCATGCAGATAGCAGAGGAAGGAAGCAGCAGACAGAAATGACACTTAATACTCTGGATTGAGACAAGTACACACTATAGAGGGATATACGTTGTTCATTTTTCATGTCTGAGGTTTACAACCGCTTGAAGTTACAGAAGGTCACGTTAGCTCAAGGTGAACTCATCCACAGTTTCCACTTCTAACAGCTCCAATATCTTCAAAGCCAGGCAGCTAACTATGATTGATTAGCCATGAACAAAAGATCAAAGCAAGCCTCAAAGTGCAGTATTTCACAATCTTCTCATTTATTGGACAGTACAGTATACTCACAATTTTCACAATGGAGACATACACGATCACACTTCCACTTCCGGAAAGACATGCGTGATGACATCACAATTAGGCTCACATCCGGTTCATTTCATTACAGAGAACGTCTTCAGGGGAACGGAGCTCACAAATGTTCTTTTTGGCCATATGAGCACAAATTCCCATAGAAACACTCTAAACTCCTGTAGCACGACTCCCTTAGGATTTGCTGAGTTTTGGGTCCCCCTATAGTCCTGCACAGCAAGGCAACGCGTATTTTCCATTAAGACTTGCATCAGGAGACAGAAAAACAGTCCTTGAGCTTTGTTTTGAAGTTTTGTTAGGGATGTAGAATTTGGATGGAGTAAGGGGTGTATGGGATGCCCAAGGGAATGGTAACTGAGGACAAACTTGCTGAACTACAGGAGTACCTCGGTTTACGAACGCCTCGGTTAACGTAATTTTCAGTTTTCGAATGAAAATCTATTGAAAGTAATGCCTTGGTTTACAAATTTTTTTCACAATATGAAGCAAGTTTCCCCAAGATGCATTGCGCCTGGGAGGTTTATAGCGCTGCCCCGTGCCTTTAAAGTGCACTTTATAAAGAGTTTTGAACAGAGAAGACTTTTTTTTTACTTTTTTCTGACCTCCGGAACGGATTCATTCAAATTTTTTTCGGAATACAAAGCAAGTTTCCCCAGGATGAATTGTGCCTGGGAGGTTTATAGCGCCGGCCCTGTGCATGCTGGAGTCTGTGGGTAGCACGTGGCGTCGAGTGTGGAGGTGTTGGAGCAGTTTTTGCATCGAGTTTTGGAGCCATTCTGGAAATTTTGAATCATGTCCCTGTACAGTATTTATGCCTTTAAAGTGCACTTCATAAAGAGTTTTGAACAGATAAAATACTTTTTTTTTTACTTTTTTCTGACCTCTGGAACAGATTAATTGGTTTACAATGCATTCCTATGGGAAACCATATTTCGGCTTACAAATTTTTTGTAATACGAAACATCCCGGAGAACGCATTAAATTCATAAACTGAGATACTTCTGTATATTACAAGTCCCAAAGTCAGAATTTCTCATCTAGAAGAGGTCCCCAGTCTCTCCTGATGTACCACACCAGACTCCAGATAAATCCCCTTCTTTATCCAGCTTGCTTGGAGGAATCCCTGTGAGTCCAAAGCTGCTACTTAAAATGCAGCAGTCCCGGGTGTTGAGCTAGTCAGGTTTCCCACCCAAATGTTCTCTCCCCTTTCTGGCCCAGGGGGTGTAGGTGTACTCACTGAGTCCTTCTCCTGTGCTGCTGTTGGGTAAGTGGCTGCTACCAGATCTTCGAGCTGGGATGCTCCTTTCCTGCCACAAGGTGGTCCTCTCTCAGGGGGCCAGTGAAGTCCACAGCTTTCTTCCATTCAAGGTCCCTCTGCCTGGCGGTGAGCCTCCTCCAGCCTGGGCTCCCTCCCAAGCTCCTGCATCTCAGCTTTTTAATCTTCCACCCGCACTTCTCCTCCTACTGAGCAGGCTCCAACTCTATTAAGTGTGTCCCAGCCCCTTGCCAAGCCTCCTGTTGGGGATTGGCCCGGGTCCCTCAAGAGTGCAGCCAGCCATTCCTCAGATCCACCCACTGTCTCCAGGGCCTTCCTCCAAAGCCCTGAAGCAGGGGGAAATTCCAGAAGGGCTGGCCTGCAGTGCCTCTCAGACTACAATTTGACCCCAGTCTGGCTATTACACCTGGGCTGCTACTCAATCCCTATCTAACCATTGATGTCTAGCTCCCCCTAGCTACGTAGGAGAGAGTTAACACTCCTTCCTGGAAATCCTTCCTAGAAGAGTTGAGGCTGTTGGAGCCACAAAAGGGGGCCAACTCCATATTTATTCCCATAGTTTTGCAATTGGAATACCATTGCACTCATGTGGGTATGATGGCCAAGGGTCAACCACTGTTGGTCATATACTGTAAAACCTATGTGAATGAAATTCTATGAAGAAGGGGTAACTTTAAAATACTGGGGGGCTATACTGTAGGGGTTATTTACTAAAACTGGAGAGTACAAAATCTGGTGCAGCTTTGCATAGAGACCAATCAGCTTCCAGGTTTTATTGCCAAAGCTTCATTGAACAAGCTGAAGTTACAAGCTGATTGGCTGCCATGCACAGCTGCACCAGATTCTGAGTGCTCCAGTTTTAGTAAATATCCCTCCTGTGTGTCAATGTATGAAAACAAGTACATTAACCATTAGCCGCCCGGCCAATGGCCGTTTGGCGGCTTCAGAAGTGCTGCGGCATTCCGGGTGCACGCCATTTGGCGTGCACCCGCACATGCGCAGTTTGCGGTAATGCAGAGCCTCGCAGCGGCGCGATCTGTCACCCGCCGTGTACCTCGGACACGGCCGATGACAGATCTGAGTACCGGCCCCCATTGCTGGTACCATGTGACCTGCTGTGACCAATCACAGCAGGTCACATGACAGTTGTATACAATGGATGGCTTCATTCATGCCATCCATTGTATACTACTGCCTAGCTGTGAATGGTCACAGCTATTCACATGCACATGTCATTTGATTAGCTGTTACCAAATCACAGCTAAGCACAAAAAAAAAAAAACCTGAATGAATCGATTTCATTCAGGTAAATGCTTGCTTAAAGCAAAGTAATTCTTTGCTATAAGTAAATTGTGTAAAAAAAAAAAAAAATACTGATCACTTCCCCAAAGTAGTACAATGTTACTATGGTAACATTGTACTACTTTGGTCATAGTACAATATGAAAAAAAAATCTTAAAAAAAAGAAAAAAAATGTAATAAAAAATTTAAAATAATTAAAAAAAAAAATATATATATATATATATTTTTTTTTTTTTATCATACTGTCACCAGTCAGTGTCCCTGTTCACTGCCATGCCAGTTATATGATGACGCTGTACTGCACTGGTGACAGTATGTAAAAAAAAAATAGTGAAAATAATTTTTTTAATTTTTTTATTTTCCGAAAAATTATGCCAAAATCAAAAAACTTGCCATTCCTCTTATGAAGTACTTCGGACTGTCTACTCTGCAAAAAGGGGTCATTTGGGGGATATCTGTACTGTCCTGACATTTGGGGGATATCTGTACTGTCCTGACATTTGGGGGATATCTGTACTGTCCTGACATTTGGGGGATATCTGTACTGTCCTGACATTTGGGGGATATCTGTACTATTCTGACATTCTTGGACCTCAAGAAATTAGATTGGCTGTCAGTACTTCAGGATTGATCAATATTCAGATCTATACCATAGTTTGTGAACTCTATAACTTTCCTACAAACTAAATAATACATCCTAATTTGGGTTATTTTCACCAAAGACATGTAGCAGAATACATCTCGGCCTAAATTTATGAAGAACAATTATTTATTTGTAAACTTTTATAACAGAAACAAAGAAAAACGTGTTTTTTTTCAAAATTTTTGGTCTTTTTTTGTTAATTTAGCAAAAAATAAAAACCCCAGTGGTGATTAAATACCACCAAAAGAAAGCTCTAGTTGTGAGAAGAAAATGATAAAATTTTAGTTTGGGTACAATGTTGTATGACCGCGCAATTGTCATTCAAAGTGTGAGAGCGCTGAAACGTGAAAAATGGCCTGGGCAGGAAGGGGTAAAATTGCCCGGTATTGAAATGGTTAAGGGCCCTGTCACTTTAAATGGGAGGAGGAGGTAGGAGGAAATTCCCCTATGCCATAAAATAGCGACCGCTGCAAACAATTTTAGGCTCCATGTACACGGGACATTTGGAAAACACTTCTAAACGATGGAAACTGACTGCTGGAAAACGTACGTTAAAAAACGTCTGTTTAGCCGCGTTTGCATACCACGTTAATGTGCGTTTATGCACGTTTTTGCGTGTTTGCGTTTAGAAGTGTTTTTTTAAGATAACCTCAGGAGACCTTCCAAAATGCCCAGGCAATAGGGGATCATGGGGCCCCTGTGTCCTTGCCCAAACTCAAAAAAACCTATGAAAAAGGTACCAGGGGCATCTCATGGGGCCCCCTACTGACCCCGGGCCCTCGGGCAGTGCCCGAGTTTCCAAATAGTCAGTCTGCCCCTGACCATACCTGTACGTCGCTGGCCTCTTCCGTGTACAGGGTGCGTGCACGCGCCCGCTCTCTCCAACTTCCACTGTGGTTGGACACAGCAAGAGTTTGTCAGCAGTTCCCAGGCCAATGATTCAGGGCCAGGACCTTCTGATTGGCTTTGTCCAATCACAGCCCAGAGTCCTGTGTTGATTGTCAGAGGGAACAAACTCACTGTTTCTTCAGTGAGATATTTAGTAAAAAGCAACGTCCCATTACAAAAAGTAACACTTGTTAGGCACACATTTAACCCCTTGATTACCCCTTCCCAGCCGGTGTCATTAGTACAGTGACAGATTATAATATTATCACTGATCGCTGCAATAATGTCACTAGTGATGTCAGTGGCAGTTAGTAAGTCCCCACCCAGTGTCAGTTAGTGTCAGATTGCCCGCTGCACTTACAGTCCCGCTATAACTCGCTGATCACCACCTTAACTAGTATAAAAAAAGTTCCAGTATATCCACTTGTCCTCTAGAGCAGTGTTTTTCAACCTTTTTTGTGCAAAGGCACACTTTTTTCATGAAAAAAATCACGAGGCACACCACCATTAGAAAATGTTAAAAAAAATTACCTCTGTGCCTATATTGACTATATATAAAGTAATTCTCTTGAATAGGAATCAAACACAAAGAAATTATTTTATAATTACTTTATTATGAAATAATAAAGTATTTTATAATTGGACCCGGGGGCCGGACCAAGAGTAGATGAATGATGTGTATGTGTCATCCATAGTAAGTATAGTAATATTCCCCCATAGTAAGCATAGTAATTAATCCCCCATATAGTAATTCATCCCCCATAGTAATTCATCCCCCATATAGTAATTCATCCCCCATAGTAATTCATCCCCCATAGTAATTAATCCCCCATATAGTAATTCATCCCCCATAGTAATTCATCCCCCATAGTAATTAATCCCCCATATAGTAATTCATCCCCCATAGTAATTCATCCCCCATATAGTAATTCATCCCCCATAGTAATTAATCCCCCATATAGTAATTCATCCCCCATAGTAATTCATCCCCCATATAGTAATTAATCCCCCATAGTAATTCATCCCCCATATAGTAATTCATCCCCCATAGTAATTCATCCCCCATAGTAATTCACCCCCCATATAGTAATTCATCCCCCATATAGTAATTCATCCCCCATAGTAATTCATCCCCCATATAGTAATTCATCCCCCATAGTAATTCATCCCCCATATAGTAATTCATCCCCCATAGTAATTCATCCCCCATAGTAATTCATCCACCCTATAGTAATTAATCCCCCATATAGTAATTCATCCCCCCTATAGTAATTCATCCCCCATAGTAATTCATCCCCCATATAGTAATTCATCCCCCATATTAAGTCCCCAAGCACCCCCTGTGTCAATTCACTTACCTTTGCTCCGCGCGTTCCTCTCGCCGTTCCGGTGTAGCATGAAAATCTGTCTCCTATGAGGATCTGTCCCCCTCGACGTATCTGCGCATGTGCCAGTTTCAGGCATTAGCAGCCGATCGGCGATCTCCGGCACATGCGCAGATACGTCGAGGGGGACAGATCATCCTGACAGTATCACGCTCCGCGGGCCGGATTAAAAGGTCCGCCGGGCCGTAGTTTGCCCATTGCTGTTCTAATGATTGGTCTATTTGTGAGCCGAGGCCACATGTTACGGATGAAATTGCAATTTTTCCCACGGCACACCAGACAATATCTAGTGTGCCGCGGCACAGTGGTTGAAAAACGCTGCTCTAGAGGATTCCGCCCTTCCTGACCAGGGCATTTTTTGCGATACGGCGCTGCGTTACTTTAACTGACAATTGCACGGTCACGCAACGCTGCACCCAAATGAAATTTATGTCCTTTTTTGCCCACAAATTGAGCTTTCTTTCGGTAGTATTTGATCGCCTGTGTGTTTTTTTCTGTTTTGAGCTATAAACAAAAAAAGACTGACAATTTTGAAAAAAAAACCAACAATAATTGTGACTTTTTGCTATAAAACATGTCCAGTAAAAAAATTTTAAAAATCACATTTCTTCATAAATTTAAGCCAAAATGTATTTTGCTCCATGTCTTTGCTAAAAAAAATCCCAATACGTGTAAATTAATTTGTTTACGTGAAAGTTATAGCATTTTGCAAATGGTGGTATATATACTGGATTTTTTTTTTATTTTATACTAGTAATGGCAGCAATCAGCGACTTATAGCGGGACTGCGGCGGGCATTCTGACACTAACTGACAATGACTAACTTACACTGACTTCCCCGGGGACACTAATACAGTGATCAGTGCTAATAAAAAGCACTGACACTGTGGTAATGACACTGGGCAGGAAGGGGTTTACATCTTGAGTGGTCAAAGGGCTAACTGTGTGCTGGGAGTGTTTTACTAGGGAGACATGTTGTGCAGAGAAATACACAGCAGCATGTCCTTGCTGACAGGAGAGAGACCTGTGTTGTTTACATACCAGACCTCTCCCCTCTCAGCCCTTCCGACGATCGCCGAGTGCCTGCCGGGAATCGCTGGCTGGGATTTAGTGATTGACATTCCTAGCCGCCAACAGCGGCACGGGTAGGGCGGCGCGCACATGCGCACTCCCTACCCAGAAATGCAAATCACGTATAGTATATATACATGATTTTGCGCAGCCCTATAGTAATACTTCTGCTATAGGGTGGCGGGAAAGTGACTAATGTCCAGCACCATGAAAAGACACCATGCTTAGTGTGAACGAGCCCTTTGACTTTAAATGGGATATTTGAAAAAAAGAATATTCCCCAGTGCAATAAAATATTGGCCGCTGAGGTTGTGTAAAAATCTGGAACTTTCCTAGAACTTTGACTCATACAATGGATCCTTTTATAAAGCAAACTTTATTTATTTATAATTTCCTCTTTTACCTCCGCAGAGTGATCCTAATGAATCTTACCTGGATTATTCTGCAAACAGTAAACTCCAAAAATAGGAAGACGGATTATGCTGTTAACAACACAGAGGAAATTGTTTCAATGGCCGATTCATAACTCACTATGAACTCCAGCCCCCCCCCCCCCCCAAAAAAAGATAAAAATGATGAGACAATATAAGAAAAACAGTATTTAGCTGAAAATCAGAAATTTCCCCCTGCAGTATTTTTATTTCTGACACTTCAGTCAGATGGTCAGCATCATTCATCCCACTTCTTCTGAGCCCAGGTTGTCTTGGAACCACCCCGAGCCTGTAACTGGACAGTGAAGGGAAAAGCAGCATAGTGATGAGCAGGGGCGCACTGACCATTTGGAAACTCGGGCACTGCCCGAGGGCCTGGGGTCGGTAGGGGGCCCCATGAGATGCCCCTGGTACCTTTTTCATAGGCTTTTTTGAATTTGGGCAAGGACACAGGGGCCTCACGATCCCCTTTTGCCTGGGGGCCCCATGAGTTGTCAGTCCGCCCCTGGTGATGAGCTTATTTCTATGTCACTCTGCTCTCTCCTCATATCAGCAAGCTTCTTGTCAGCACAAGAACTGATTGGTTCATTGTGCTGCTTCTTCCTCTCCAGTTGTGGCCTTTGGGGCACTATTCCACCAACTGACACCAAGGATGGCACACTATTCCTCCCATTAAAATCAATGATGGTGCATTTTTTTATGCCCATTGATGTCGGGGGGTTTTCTAATCCCACTCTCTACAATCCGGCCCCCATTAAAGCCTGAAGGACAGTAAACTAGCCCTTTGCTTAGGAACCCATATGGAAGAAAAATATATTTGAAATATATTTTTAAAATATTCTGCCCAAATATAACGACATATATTTTAAATGCTACAATTTTGGCCATATTCAATATATTTCAAAATATATTTCAATAAATAAACATATATATATAGCATGTTGAAATGCATTTTTATTACAAAATATATGAAAAATATTTTTAAAAATATATTTTCAAATATACTGTATGTCTTTAAAAATACATTTTTGGAATGCATTTACAAATATATGTAAAAATATATGTTAAAATGACTTTTTTATATGTTAAAAAAAATCTGAAGAATATATTTTAAAAAAATATATTTTTAAAAATATATTTTTTTAAAATATATTCTTCAGATTTTTTTAACATAGAAAAAAGTCAATTAATTATATATAGACCACAGCATAATGATTGCTGACCGCTATATATATATCTCTTGAGCGTGGTGGATTCCAAAAACATCCCCCTGAGGAAGCCTCGTGACCCTGTGGTGTAATGCTTAGGGGAGGGGCTTGATGACGTCACGATGCTGTCTACACACCGATCCACTGATTGTCATAACAGATGAGTGACAAATTTTTTCTGTATCCCTGTTTCACAGCATGATTTGTTTTCCAAAAAGCGCTATATATCTGGTGCGATACAGCGCCTCAAAAGTGTGAGCGGCCACTTGTATGATTTAATAAAGCTTCATGTTACTAAGGATAGAGCACTATTGTGTTTCCTATCTATTTAACATAAACACTGAATGGAGGAGGAGAGATTAAGGAAGTGTTCATCTTTGGAGGAAAACTCTTAACCTGGGATACACTAGCCGGTTCATGTCCAATTCAAGGGATGCATTTTTTTTTTTGACCGAATTTAATGTGAGGTCAAATATCTCCAGGTGAGGGCACATCTGGTGATCCATGGTGGAGGATTTAGATATATGAAGATAGTGGCTTGGAGAGGTATTCAAGTTGAAGATATCATTATTTAGAGACTTTATTATTATTATTACAGGTACTTATATAGCGCCGTCAATTTACGCAGTGCTTTACATATTGTACATTCCCATCAGTCCCTAACCCTCAAGGGGTGTACAATCTAAGGTCCCTAACCCTCAAGGGGTGTGCAATCTAAGGTCCCTAACCCTCAAGGGGCATACAATCTAAGGTCCCTAACCCTCAAGGGGCATACAATCTAAGGTCCCTAACCCTCAAGGGGTGTACAATCTAAGGTCCCTAACTCACATTCATACATACACATACTAGGGACAATTTAGACAGGATCCAATTCACCTACCAGCATGTCTTTGGAGTTTTTATGTTTCACATGATGCGTGTTCACTCATATGGACTGAACTTCACCGCAGAATTTAATCAATGCTTTTTGTGATATTTGGGTTCACATTCATTTATTTATTTTGCACTGTATTTTTATGTTTTGTATTGATGCACATGTTATGTGGCTAGTGTGAGCTGCTTTTGTTAGTTTCTCTTAGTTTTCAGTATCTGGTAGAGTATATTTATTGCTCGTGAGGTTTTCTGATTACACGGGAACTCTTAAGGCGTCAGCATACCAAGACATTTTGGACAATTTTATGTTCCCAACTTTGTGGGAAGAGTTTGGGGATGGCCCCTTCCTGTTCCAACATGACTACACACCAGTGCACAAAGCAAGGTCCATAAAGACATGGCTAAGGAACTTTGGGGTGGAGGAACTTGACTGGCCTGCACAGAGTCCTGACCTCAACCCCATAGAACACCTTTGGGATGAATTAGAGGGCAGACTGTGAGCCAGGCCTCCTCCCCCGACATCAGTGCCTGACCTCACAAATGTGCTTCTGGAAGAATGGTCCAACCTTCCCATAGACACCCTCCTAAACCTTGTGGACGGCCTTCCCAGAAGAGTTGAAGCTGTTATAGCTGCACAGAGTGGACCAATTGTGGATGAGAAGAGTTGAAGCTGAAGAGTTGAAGCTGTTATAGCTGCACAGGGTGGGCCAGCTCAATACTGGGACCCTCCGGACTAAGACTGGGAGGGCATTAAGGTTTATGTGCGTGGAAAGGCAAGCCGACCAATACTTTTGGCAATATAGTGTATCTCATTCTTGCAGGCACACTGTGGTGCAATTCATTCTTAATATCATCACAATGCACCTTGCCAACCAGCATGTGCTGTAGCATGCCACAACTCATGATAACAAAGTAACGTGCGCTTTGGCGCAGTACTTATTTGGTGCAATTATTGTGCATTGGGTAGCCCAGCGAAATGAATGGTTGCCCAAGTGCACTGTATAATGTGCAGTAAAGTGCATTGGAAGGTCTAAGTGCATTGGGAGGCCCATATAAATCAATAGCAGCTCATCACATTACATATATACCTGTTGCTGTTACATGCGTTGGCAACAGGTGTCAACAAGCCTTGGTCAATGGCCGCTAACTCTACCCAGAGTTCTATGCATTGAAAATGTGCATGTGTCAAAATGCATGTTAATGAACCTCTATGAATGAAAAAAATAAAAACATTTACCTCCATGCATCTAAGCATGCTTAGATCTAAATAGGCCCATAAAGGACACTGAGAAAACACATTGGCTGAGCCCTCTTCTGAACATGGCCCTAGTACAGAAATGTTTGGAGACCCCTAGGTTAGGCCAATGGAGGGCAGGTTACCAGGAGGAGGAAACTGGCTTCTAGGTGTGAAAACACGCAGGAAATGCATGTTTCTCATATTTTTCAGGAGCTCCTATGAAGTCTATGGGGGTCAAAAATGCCCAATTCTGCCCTCAGAAAAGTGCTCATACTGCGCTCAGATGTTAATTGGCCTCATAGAATAAAATGGAAATCTTATTTGGTACAATTGCTGTTCATTGGGTAGCCCAACTAATTGAAAGGGCTGTCCAAGCGCACCATATAATGTGCAATAAAGTGCATTGGTAGGTCTAAGTGCATTGGGAGGCCCATATAACTCAAAGGCAGCTCATCACATTACATGTAACATGCATTTTGATGTGTTGCAAACAGGTAAATGGGTCATGGGTTCAATTCCCACCCATGGTGCCTCCTGCATGGAATTTGCATGTTCTCCCTGTGCTTGTGTGGGTTTTCTCTGGGTACTCTGGTTTCCTCCCACATTCCAAAGACATGCTGGTAGGTTAATTGGCTCCTGTCCAGGGGCAGACTGACAACTCATGGGGCCCCTGGGCAATAGGGGATCATGGGGCACCTGTGTCCTTGCCCAAACTCAACAAATCCTATGAAAAAGGTACTAGGGGCATCTCATGGGGCCCCCTACTGACCCTGGGCCCTTGGGCAGTGCCTGAGTTTCCAAATGGTCAGTCTGCCCCTGCTCATGTCTAAATTGACCCTAATATATGTATGTGTGAATTAGGGACTTTAGATTGTACGCCCCTTGAGGGTTAGGGACTGATGTGAATGTACAATGTAAATGTAAAGTGCTGCAAAAAATTGACAGCACTATATAAGTACCTGAAATAAATAACTCTGCCTGCTCCAAATTCTAAAATTAAAGTGCATAAACGCATGCCAAAATGCCTATTAATGAATCTCTGGGCATGAAAAAAAATGTACCTGCATGCATGCTTAGATCTAAACAGGCCCTTAAAGGGGACCTGTCCGGAGAAAAAACATTGGTTGCTGGACACTTTTTTGAACATTGCCATTGCCTGGTTGTTTTATCAAAAGCCTTTTTCTGAGTCACTGGTACAGAACAAATTTGCAGATCAGGACTTCACTGGCTACATGCTTGTTGGTGAGCGACTAAAAAAGCCTTGAAACCAGAGACCGTCAGCCTACTAGCACTTTCAGAAGGTCAGCACTGGCAACTCTTGTAGTTCCAGGTTCCATTTAATACCCAACCCTGCAACTTCTCGACCTGAAAGATTGTATCTCAGGTGGAGAAAGTGTTAATTCCTTATGTCAGGGCGGCCCTGGCAGCCTCTCCCCTTATGCAAACACGTTCCTTTACACAGTGGAACCCGGATCTGCCACCACCCGTTGTTGGCTCAGGGCACTCTTGCAGCGGAGCTCCTGCAGGCACCCTATACTCATTTTTGACAGACGTCCAGTGTGACCTCCATTGAACGTCAGGGCTTGAGACCTCCACCTGGGGACCCCCCCGACGGTCCCCGCTCACGTAAGTCAATCATAGAAGGACTGCAGATGTGTACTCATGTTATTTTCCAAAAATTATTTGATCATCTTTTGCCGTAACTGTCAGTTGTCCTCGGTGTGAAGGGACTGTTGAAGATCTTAAGATACATTTTCTTCAACTTTGTATCCCTTAGAAGTACCCCTTGTCTTTGGCACTCAACAATTTTGCACCATTATAGCCCTCTATTTCTTACATTTTACTTTTTTAAAGCAACACCCCCCTGAGCTTTGTATTTGGAACCAGAACGTATGTGAAGGTCAAGGCTGGGCTCACACTTGAGCATCAGCTACTTTGGACATGTTTGAAGTGAACAGAAAGGATTTTGTTTAGGCCGGGGTCTCCAAACTGCATCCCATGGTCCAAATCTGGCCCACTGCAAGATTTTATGTGGCCTTCTGATGCAAAAGGGAACTCAAAGCTATTATTGGGAGGATTCAGATGGGGACCCGGATGTAAGGAGGGACTTTGATGGGGATCCTGATGTAAGGAAGATCTTGATGGGAACTGGATGTAAGAGGGGATGATGATGGGGACCTGGATGTAAGGGGGGACTCTGATTGGGACCCTGATTTAAAGAGGAGCTCTGATGGGGACCCTGATGTAGAGAGGAATTCTAATGGGGACCTGTATATAGTGGGGTACTCTGATAGGAACCCGGATGTAAGGGGGACCCTGATGAGGACATAGATGTAAGGAGGAACTCTGATGAGGACCCTGATGTAGGAAGGAACTCTAATGGGGACCTGGATATAGTGGGGTATTCTGATGGGGATCCAGATGTAAGGGGGACCCTGATGAGGACCTAGATGTAAGGAAGAACTCTGATGAGAACCCTGATGTAGGGAGGATTCTGATGGGGATCCAAATGTAAGAGGGAACTCTTATGAGGACATAAATGTAGGGAGGAACTCTGATAGGGACCTGGATGTAAGGGGGGACTCTGATGAGGACCTGGATATAATGGAGTACTCTAATGGGGACCTAGATGTAAGGAGGGACTCTGATGGGGACCCTAATGTAAGAGGGGGCCTGAACGTAAGGGGGGCACTACTGAGTACATAAATGTAATGGGGACCTGGATGAAAGGGGGGACTCTGATTGGGATCTTGATATAATGGGGTTTTCTGATGGGGACCCAGATGTAAGAAAGGGCTTTGATGGGGTCCCAAATGTAAGGGGTACTCTGATGGGAGCCCAGTGTAAGGAGGGACTCTGATGGGACTTGATATGCTTTTATGGTTTTACCAAATGTCAGTGCAATTTTACTTGATTTTATCTCTTCTAATAAATCTACATTTACATGGTGGCATCTGATGTTCTTTTGTTTGGGACTCTAATGAGACCCCAGATGTAAGGGGGTATTCTGACAGGAATCTGGATAAAAGCGGGTACTCTGATGGAGACCCAGATATAAGGCAGGACTTTGATGGGGACTCTGCTTTTCTGAAGTTTTTTCTTTTGTTCTAAAATCATATTCTATTTACAAAAAACCTCCAAAACTTATTCATATTTACATTCCAATTTGCTCCTGCAGGGAAAAAAAATTCCTTCCTGATCCTCTAAGAGGCAATCGGATATTCCATGGATCAAACTTACCTATAAATGTTATATTCAGTTATATTCTGTGTATCCAAGAAACAATCCATCTCTTTCCTAAAACAATCTACTGAGTTGGCCAGAACCAGCTATAGAGGTAGTCTATTCCACATTTCATAGCTCTTACTGTGAAGAAACCTTTCCGTATTTGGAGATTAAATCTCTTTTCCTACAGACGTAAAGAGCGCCCCCTTGTCCTCTGTGATGACCTTACAGTGATTAACACTGAGTTCACTATATGGACCACAGATGTATTTATACAGATCATATCCCCCTTATGTATTATACATGGTGATCATATCCCCCCTTATGTATTATACATGGAGATCATATCCCCCCTTATGTATTATACATGGAGATCATATCCCCTTATGTATTATACATGGTGATCATATCCCCCCCCCTTATTTATTATACATGGAGATCATATCCCTTCTTATGTATTCTACATGGTGATCATATCCCCCCTTATGTATTATACATGGAGATCATATCCCCCATTATGTATTATACATGGAGCTCATATCCCCCTTATGTGTTATACATGGAGATCATATCCCCCCTTGTGTATTATACATGGAGATCATATCCCCCCTTGTGTATTATACATGGAGATCGTATCCCCCCCTTATGTATTATACATGGAGATCATATCCCCCCTTATGTATTATACATGGTGATCATATCCCCCCTTATGTATTATACATGGAGATCATATCCCCCTTATGTATTATACATGGTGATCATATCTCCCCCCCTTATTTATTATACATGGAGATCATATCCCTTCTTATGTATTATACATGGTGATCATATCCCCCCTTATGTATTATACATGGAGATCATATCCCCCCTTATGTATTATACATGGAGATCATATCCCCCCTTATGTATTATACATGGAGATCATATCCCCCCCTTATGTATTATACATGGAGCTCATATCCCCCCTTATGTATTATACATGGAGATCATATCCCCCCTTATGTATTATACATGGAGATCATATCCCCCCTTATGTATTATACATGGTGATCATATCCCCCCTTATGTATTATACATGGAGATCATATCCCCCCTTATGTATTATACATGGAGATCATATCCCCCCTTATGTATTATACATGGAGATCATATCCCCCCCTTATGTATTATACATGGAGCTCATATCCCCCCTTATGTATTATACATGGAGATCATATCCCCCCTTATGTATTATACATGGAGATCATATCCCCCCTTATGTATTATACATGGAGATCATATCCCCCCCTTATGTATTATACATGGTGATCACATCCCCCCTTATGTGTTATACATGGAGCTCATATCCCCCTTATGTGTTATACATGGAGATCATATCCCCCCTTATGTATTATATATGGAGATCATATCCCCCCTTATGTATTATACATGGAGATCATATCCCCCCCTTATGTATTATACATGGAGCTCATATCCCCCTTATGTGTTATACATGGAGCTCATATCCCCCTTATGTGTTATACATGGAGATCATATCCCCCCTTATGTATAATACATGGAGATCATATCCCCCCTTATGTATTATACATGGAGATCATATCCCCCTTATGTATTATACATGGAGATCATATCCCCCCTTATGTATTATACATGGTGATCATATCCCCCCCTTATGTATTATACATGGTGATCATATCCCCCCTTATGTATTATACATGGTGATCATATTCCCCCTTATGTATTATACATGGAGATCATATCCCCCTTATGTATTATACATGGAGATCATATCCCCCCCTTATGTATTATACATGGAGATCATATCCCCCCTTATGTATTATACATAGAGATCATATCCCCCCTTATGTATTATACATGGAGATCATATCCCCATTATGTATTATACATGGAGATCATATCCCCCCCTTATGTATTATACATGGAGATCATATCCCCCCTTATGTATTATATATGGAGATCATATCCCCCTTATGTATTATATATGGAGATCATATCCCCCCTTATGTATTATACATGGAGATCATATCCCCCCCTTATGTATTATACATGGTGATCATATCCCCCCCTTATGTATTATACATGGAGATCATATCCCCCCCTTATGTATTATATATGGAGATCATATCCCCCCCTTATGTATTATACATGGAGATCATATCCCCCTTATGTATTATACATGGAGATCATATCCCCCCCTTATGTATTATATATGGAGATCATATCCCCCCTTATGTATTATACATGGAGATCATATCCCCCCCTTATGTATTATACATGGAGATCACCTTCTCCACCATTGACCCCCCCCCCCCCAGTTGTACCCCCCTAGTATATATGATGCATGCATATTGTTAGCTCCCAAGTGCAGAACCTTACATTTATCAACATTAAACCTCATTTGCCCCATAGTTGCCCAATTACACAGAGCATTGAGGTCGGCTTGTAAATTGGAGACATCCTGTAAGGACATTATTCCACGGCACAGCTTGCTGTCATCTGCAAAGACTGAAATGGGATTTATAATCCCAGACCCTATATTGTTTATAAATATATTAAAAAGAAAGGGTCCCAACACTGAACCCTGGGGTACACCACTAGTAACACTAAACTTTGGGGTACACCACTAGTAACACTGAACCTTGGGGTACACCACTAACACCACTGAACTTTGGGGTACACCACTAGTGACACTGAACCTTGGGGTACACCACTAATAACAGTGAACTTTGGGGTACCCCACTAATAACCACTTTATATAAAGTAAAATATAAAATCATTTTTTATCAGCCAGCAAATATTTGTAAAACATACAATGTGGCCCTTGTGCAAAAAACTTGGGAGAGCCCTGGTGTCAGCCAATAGGAGCAGGTTATTAGGAGGAGGAAACTGGCTGCTAGGAGTGAAAACAATGCAAGAAATGCATGTTGGCTGTATTTGTCAGGAGCTGATGTGAAGTCTATAGGCGGGGGGGGGTCAGAAAACCTGCCCCACAGAAGTGCCTGCACTTCGGTTAGATGTGAATTGTCCCCATAGAATAAAATGGAAATCTTATTGTTGAGTCTTGTTGGGTATATGGAAATGCCTGTCCCTCATGAAACGCTTGCCTGTTGCTGGTGAGCAGCAAAGGGATTAATTCACTGAAGGCTGATAATTTTGCAGTGGATTATGCCCTAGAGCAGTGGTCTCCAAACTGCGGCCTGGGGGCCAGATGCAGCCCTTTGCCTGCTTTTATCCAGCCCTTCATCCACTGATACCAACGATTGAACAAAATTCCCCCCAATGACACCAAAGATGGGTCACAATTCCTCCCACTGACACCAGCGATGGGGTGCTCTTCCTTCCTCTGACACCAAAGATTTGGGCATTGTCTATTTCAACTGACATCAGGACCTCCCAATAGCCAAAGTCTGCCCCCCCCTTAAAGTCCGAAGGACAATAAACTGGACCTTTCTTTAGAAAGTATGGAGAACCCTGCCGTAGAGATTAGTAAATACAATGAAGTCTCACTTTACAAAGAATACCCAATCACGTGCAAGGAAAAAAAAGTAGCATTTTTGCTTGAACACGATTGGATGATGGACAGCATAACCAGAGCTTCACCTTATTCACTTAGCTTTGGGGCCAATTCCCTTCTAAAGTGCAACTTCCTTTGCAAAACAAACCTATAGTAAATTAACCCCATAGTGTCCATATGAACTGAATACTTTGTGTAGGAGAGGCTTTGGGTTTGATTTACTAAAGGCAAATATGCTGTTCACTTTGCAGGGGAATTTTTCCCAGAGTTTAGTAAATGCGGTGAAATTTCGCTTTGCAAAGAATACCCAAATCATGAGAAAATAAAATACAATTTAAAAAAAGCAGATGTTTTGCTTGCATTTGATTGGATGATGGACAGCGTAACCAGAGCTTCACCTTATTCACTTAGCTTTGGGGCCAATTCCCTTCTAAAGTGCAACTTCCTTTGCAAAACAAACCTATAGTAAATTAACCCCATAGTGTCCATATGAATGGAATACTTTGTGTAGAAGAGGCTTTGGGTTTGATTTGCTAAAGGCAAATAAGCTGTTCACTTTGTAGGGGAAGTTTTCCCAGAGTTTGGTAAATGCGGTGAAATTTTGCTTTGCAAAGAATACCCAAATCATGAGAAAAGAATAAAATACAATAAAAAAACGTTTTGCTTGCATCTGACTGGATGATGGAATTCAGCAAAGCTTCACCTGATTTACAAAGCTCTGGGGGAAAATTCCCCAGCAAAGCGAACAGTCTTTTTGCCTTTAGTAAATCAAACCAAAAGTCTCTCCTACACAAAGTATTCGGTTCATATGGACACTATGGGGTTAATTTGCTATAGGTTTGTTTTGCAAAGGTAGTGGCACTTTGGAAGGGAATTGGCCCCAAAGCTAAGTGAATAAGGTGAAGCTATGGTTACGCTGTCCATCATCCAATCAAATGCAAGCAAAACATCTGCTTTTTTAAATTGTATTTTATTCTTTTCTCATGATTTGGGTATTCTTTGCAAAGTGAAATTTCACCGCATTGACTGAACTCTGGGAAAAATTCCCCTGAAAAGTGAACAGTCTATTTGCCTTTAGTAAATCAAACCCAAGGCCTCTCCTACACAAAGTATTCAGTTCATATGGACACTACGGGGTTAATTTGCTATAGGTTTGTTTTGCAAAGGAAGTTGCACTTTAGAAGGGAATTGGCCCCAAAGCTAAGTGAATAAGTTGAAGCTATGGTTACGCTGTCCATCATCCAATCAAATGCAAGCAAAATATCTGCTTTTTTTAATTGTATTTTATTCTTTTCTCATGATTTGGGTATTCTTTGCAAAGCGAAATTTCACCGCATTTACTAAACTCAGGGAAAAATTCCCCTGCAAAGTGAACAGTCTATTTGCCTTTAGTAAATCAAACCCAAAGCCTCTCCTACACAAAGTATTCAGTTCATATGAACACTATGGGGTTAATTTGCTTTCAGTGCATAGGCTGTTTGTTTTGCAAAGGAAGTTGCACTTTAGAAGGGAATTGTCCCCAAAACCCTTTTATGTCTGAGATGTTCTGAGTACTGGGCCTGCCGATTCTACAAGGTAGGAAAGGGTGACTTTCCAGCAGATCTGAAACTACATGTCCCAGCATTCCCTCCAGGTAAGAGGAGAACAGCAAGTCCCACGTTGCAGTCTGGCGTCTGACCATGCACCGGATTTAACCATGTGCATGGCTTCTACTGTCTCTCTTTTGGAGGAACTGTCTGTCTTTTTAGCCCTGGTTCACATATATACAGTTGCTTGTGCACCACAGCCCGTTCACTTGAATCAGCTGCTGCATTCACTGAAAATGCAGGGAAAAAGTCCCTGCGCCATTTCAGAAAACGCAGCTGCAGGGAAACTGCATAGAGCAGTGCGATTCTTAATGGCATCCCCAAGAATCTCCTGAGCAGCAGTGCGTTCTTCTCTGCAGGTGGCTGCAGCTGCAGGGACAGGCGCAGTGTGAACCTGGCCTTAGGGCTCATTCACACCAAATGCAGCAAGACGTGTTTTTAAATGCAGCATAAACGCAGTATGAACACGCCAATGCAAGAAAAAAAAATCTATGTATTCCAATGAGCCTAGATAAGACCATCGCAGTGCTTTCATGTGCATGCTACATTTTTCTGCAGCACAATGCACTGTAAATGTTTCCATACGCTCTACGAACAAATGCAACTTAGTAAAGAAAAAAATGAAATATATGAGAAAATGTTTTAAAAATGCACTGCAAAAACACTGAAAACACTCTGGGAATGCACTGAAAACACTCTGCAAATGCACTGAAAACACTCTGCAAATGCGCTGAAAACATGTGCAATAGTTCATGCAGAAATGTGCAGCGAATGCAGAGATTGTGGTGTTAATGAGTCCTTAGACTGTATTGCGCGATTCCTTGCACCTCTTCCGTGTATCTAATGTACACTCTTCTTTTCTGAACCACCTCCTGCCTGCTGGATTGGGCAGTGATGGATGGGCGGGAGGATGTCATATGACATTCTCCCACTCTAACGTGCGCTGCGTGGCTTGACGTTGGTTCTTTACCATGTGATCAGCCGTGTCCAATCACAGCTGACCACATGTACAAAGGAAGTGCCAGTTATCGGCAGTGCCCGGATTATCAGCGCAGCTCCATCAGTGCCCTTCAGTGCTGCCTTTCAGTGCCCATCAGTGATGCCTCTTAGTGTCCTTCAGTGATGCCTGTCAATGCCCATTAGTGATGCCTATCAGTGCCTCCTCATCAATGCAGGCTATTAGTACCCATCATTGCTGCCCATCAGTGCTACCTATCAGTGCCCATTAGTGTCACCTATCAGAGCGCATCATTGCCACCTTTCAGCGCCTCATATCAGTGCCCATCAGTGCCACATATCAGTGCCCATCAGTGATGCATATCAGTGCCCATCAGTGGTGCCTGTCAGTGCCCATGAGTGATGCCTCTCAGTGTCCTTCAGTGCTGCCTGTCAGTGTCCATCAGTGATGCTTGTCAATGTCCATCAGTGATGCCTATCACTGCCTCCTCATCAATGCAGTCTATTAGTACCCATCATTGCTGCCCATCAATGCAACTTATCAGTGCATATCAGTGTCGGCTATCAGAGCCCATTATTGCCTCCTTTCAGTGCCTCCTATCAGTGCCCATCAGTGCCACATATTAGTGCCCATCAGTGATGCCTATCAGTGCCCATCAGTGGTGCCTGTCAGTGCCCATCAGTGATGCCTCTTAGTGTCCTTCAGTGCTGCCTGTCAATGTCCATCAGTGATGCCTATCACTGCCTCCTCATCAATGCAGTCTATTAGTACCCATCATTGCCGCCCATCAGTGCAACCTATCAGTGCATATCAGTGTTGGCTATCAGAGCCCATTATTGCCGCCTTTCAGTGCCTCCTATCAGTGCCCATCAGTGCCACATATCAGTGCCCATCAGTGATGCCTATCAGTGCCAATCAGTGATGCCTCTCAGTGCCCATCAGTGCCGTCTATCAGTGCCTCCTCATCAGTGCCGCCTGACAGTGCCATCTATCAGTGACCATCAGTGTCCATAAGTGCTTCCTATCAGTGCAGCCTCATCAGTGTACATCAGTGAAGGAGAAAAATTACTTATATACAAAATTTTATAACAGAAACTAAGAAAAAACTTTTTTCAGAATTTTCAGTCTTTTTGCATTTGTTTAGGAAAAAATAAAAAACCCCAGTGGTGATTAAATACCACCAAAATAAACCTATATCAGATTAATATTAATAATAATAATAAACATCTTATTTATAATTATTTTTATTTAAATGATTTAATTATATTATTAATTTTAATATATTATTTTATTTATTTACATTATTTATTTATTAAATAATAATAATTATTATTATTATTTTCATTATTATTATCATTATTATTATTAATTAATAATAATAACAATAATAATAAACAATGTATTTATATTATTTTTATTTAAAATTTTTAATTATATTATAAATTTTAATATATTATTTTATTTATTTACATTATGTATTTATTATTATTATTATTATTATTATTATTATTATTATTAATAACCACTTCCCGTCTGCCTGCAATGTACTGCGGCCAGGTGGTAGCTGCAGGCAAAGCAACGTACCTGTAAGTCGCTTTGCTCTTCCGGGTTTAGAGCGCGCATGCGCGTGCCCCCCGCTATCCCCCGCTGTCATTGTTGTTGGAGGGGTATGTCAGAAGGTCTCGGCCAGTGATTTTGGCCGAGACTCTGCCGGTCTCCTACAGCGAATGGAGATGCAGAGCTGTGCCTGTATTTGTAAATATAGGCACAGAATCTAGCTGCATCTTCTCTCCCTGGAACTGTTTTATTCCAGGGAGAGAAGAAAGAGACATCACATGTGAGTAAAAGCAGCACACTGCACCCACACACGTTAGAGACATTTTAACCCCTTGATTGCCACACGTAACCCTTTGTTTGCCCCCTGCCACCCTGCCAGTGCCATTAGTACAGTGTCAGTGTACAGTATTTTTTGTTGATCACTGTATTAGTGCCACTAGCAACGTCAGATAGCCTCAGGGTCAGTTAGCGTCCCTCCCAGCCAGGGTCAGTTAGTGTCCCTCCCAGCCAGGGTCAGCTAGCGTTAGATTGCCAGCACACTATCGCACTCCCGCTATAGGACGCTGATCACAGTCATAACTAGTACAGTGCTTGTATGGATCAATATATTGATCACTACCAAAACTATACCAGTGCCCCCTTAGTATTAGTGTCCCTAAAAACGCAGTGTTAGCAGGATCATCTCCGTTCGCTGCCAGCACGTGCGTTTAGCCCCTCCGCTTGCCCCACCCCTAACAAGAAGTGCAGTGTCAGTATAATTTCTGATCACTGTCTCCTGTAATACATTGCACACAAAACCGCAGTGTTCGCAGAATCAGGCCTGATCTCTGCTAGCACTAGCAGGTGGATTTTATTGGTAGCGGTTCAAGCAGTCCCTGACAGCCAGGCACTCTTTTTCCAGTGAGTCGCGCTAGGTACCTGTAAACTATTCACATGTCCATTATGTTTTCTGTGAATTTTAAGACAAATTACTACACTATAAGACTTTTTCTATTGTCGATGGTCTTCCTTGATTTCCACGGGCTAAGAGAGTGTTTGAAGAACTATTTGTTCACCTGGAATATTGTCTATAAAAGCGTATTTGCTGTTCTATTTATTTAAACAGTAATTGGATCTGGTGAGTGTGCATTTAACCACTTCCCGTCCGGCCCATGTACATAAACGGCCAGACGGGAGCAGTGCAGGGGTGGGTTGTTGTTTATAAACGGCGCCTGCATTCCCAGCCTGTGCACGCTTCATGGGAGCGCACGGCACTGTCTGGATCACTGTACGGGACCTCTGTGTGAGGTCCTGATCATGTGATCACTGATTGCCCAATCAGTGATCACATGAATAGTAGTCAGCATGATTGCACTTCTGACATCATTGCTTACTACTTGTGAAATCTGTGAATGATCACAGAGATCACATGGTACAGGGCTATTCACAACAGCCTTGTACCATGTGACAAGCTGTGACCAATCACAGCTCTCACAGTATTTCTCAATGGCTGCAAGAATGCAGCCAGAGAGAAAGAGAAATTATATACAGTATATATATATATATATATATATATATATATATATATAATTTTTTTTTTTCCCCCCGTGTTTTGACACATCATATAAAGACGATTTATCACGTCACCACTACATATGCGCTGCCAGAGTGCTCACTTTCCTTTAGTGATTGTCTTCTATTATTTTACATCATTGTTCTATATAATATTTTAGTGCTGCATATTCATTGCACATGGTACAAGGCTATTCACAACAGCATTGTACCATGTGACAAGCTGCGACCAATCACAGCTCTCACAGTATTTCTCAATGGCTGCAAGAATGCAGCCAGAGAGAAGGAGAAATGATTGCTATTACAGCCTTTATGGGTTTAAAAGCAATCAGTGTAAAAAAATAAAAAAAATAAATCTTCATCACCCCCCCACAAGTAGTACAGTGTCACTATGGCGACACTGTACTGCGAGGGTGACAGTATGTTAAAAAAAACAAAAACAAAACATAAATAATAATATAAAAATGAAATAAAAATGTAAAAAAAAATTAGAAAAGTTATAATTGTTTGTTATAAACTAGTTTGGGTTATTTATTTTTTTTACTAAAAAGATAACTGAATAATCTTTGGCCAAGATTTATGAAGAAAGATTATTTTTTTGCTAAATTTTATAAGAAAAACACTTTTTTTTCAAAATTTTTGGACTTTTTCATTTATATAGCAAAAAAAAAAAATCCCAATGGTGAATAAATAACACCAAAATAAGGTTTTATCTGTCTCAAGAAAAAAATTCAAAAAAATTCATAAGGGTACAGTGTTGCATGACCGCGCAATTGTCATTCAAAGTGTGATAACTGAAAGCTGAAAATTGGCCTGGACAGGAAGGGGGTGACAATGTCCGGACAGGAAGGGTGTGACAGTGTCCAGATAGGAAGGGGGTGACAGTGTCTGGACAGGAAGGGGGTGACAGTGTCCGGACCTAAAGTGGTTAAATAAAGGTCTAGGTCAAACATCACTAATGCCAACATATGAAGATAAATCACAGAGGAGACGATTGATCTTGAATCATCGTGATTGTATTTGGACTGTTCACTCCTTTTGATTCACTTAATTGTCACGGGTGTTGTGGTTTATTTTCATCTATATATATTTCATAAGTGTTGCAAACTATTATAATTGTATCATTTTGGTGTTTTTGTGTATACACACTTTTTGCTAGCAGCTAATTATTATCACTGAATGCTGATTTTTTTTTTATTTTACCGATTCATCATATGCCCGTGTTCTCTGCTGCCATGGCCAGGCATAGATATGAGACGATAATGCACTTCATGCTTTTCAGTGATAACACACTCTGTAGTCCTCAGGGTGACCCTGAACATGACAGGCTCTACAAAATTTGGACCCTCATAAACCACCTCACTGAGAAATTTGCACATGTGTATACGCCCCAGCAATGAGTCCCTCTGTCAGGAATGGACTTGCCAATAATGGTGGGACTCACCTGCCTTGTGGGCTGCAGTACCAGGGCGGGCCAGCGGGTGCTCTCAGCAATCAGAGACTCACCCCTGCAGTCAGCCAAAACACCTGAAGCTAATTGCAGGGGTTGTATTTAGGGAATGGCCAGACTCACAGTCAGGGCCTTGGTGTGTGTTTTTCCATGGGCCCCTGTATTGTAACCTGCATTCCTTTTCCTGTTCCTGCCTGACTTGTTGCCGACCCTGCCAGATCCTGACCTCTGCTGACTTCTCCTGTTTGATCCCTGGCTTGTGACCCTGACCATTCTCTCCGCCTGCTCCTCCTGTACCTACCTGCCCGATAGTTATCGACCCGGCCTGCCTGACTACGTTGTGCTCTATATGTGTATGTACCTGTGTATCTATATCAGTTTAGGTTTGGGTTTGTTTCACCTTGTTGTATGTATTTGTGTTAGCTTGGGGTTTGGTGCACTGCGTTTATATTTGTATTGTTAGTCTCAATAAATTATATTATTTACTGTATCTGAAGCCTACGTTTGCCTGTGTCAGTCCACACACTTCTGGTCACACCCGCATCCCTGACACCCTCATTCACTTTACTGGTCGCCTTGCATTCGAACAGTACATCCCCAGCAAGCGTACCAGATATGGGGTCAAACTGTATAAGCTCTGTGAGAGGGCCACAGGCTATACATACAAATTTGGGGTTTATGAGGGAAGAGACAGCGAAGTAGAGCCTCACACCCCCTGACTGCCAAGACTACATGGGGAGCAGTGGCAGGATAGTTTGGGACTTGGTGTCATCTTTGTTCTGTATGAGGTACCACTTATACTTGGACAATTTGTATACAAGCGTGCCACTATTTAGACATTTGTACAATCTTGGAATTGGCTCATGTGACACCGTGCGACCTAATCGCAGGTGCATCTCCCAAAGGTTTGTAAATACCCAACTTAGAAAGGGGGAGGAAGCCTGCTGGAGGAATGATGATGGACACTGGTACAAAAAGGTGTCAATTTATTTATTTCAATTGGCTGTATAGAACGTTTTTGTAATTTACAAAGCAACAGGATGAAGTGGATCCTTCCTAAAATTCCAGGAAGAGATCATCACGGCACTTTTCAGAAGGTACCGCGACCCAATCCTCAAATCCAGATGCAGTTAGCCGGCTGCATGAGAGGCATTTTTTGGATGTCCTCTCTGGTACCCCAACCCATAGGTCACCCCAAAGAAAATGTTGTGTCTGTAGCAGACATGGAATAAGACGCGACACCCGCTTTTTTTGTCCCTCCTGTCCTGGCCAACCTGGTCTCTGCCTCAAGAATTGCTTCCATCGCTACCACACACTAGTGGAGTATTAGTATAGGGTACAGGATGGCACAGTCCTGGGCACATATTCACCATTTCCACAAAGAGTCTCAAAAGATGTTAGATAGTCAGGAAACTGTCCATCGCATTTTGAGAGAATCGACAATAGGGATACAGTACATCCCATGCTTTGGTGGAGGTGTATTGTAGAATCATATATTTTTTCAGATCACTGTCACCTACAGCCCTTTAGGAAGAGGGCGTAAGTTTTTTTTTACCACTCATTCCTCACATTTACACTGGGGAATTGATTTATTTTTGTTCACCATCCATTGTTGCACCTTTGGAATTGAGGTAAAAAGTTGGGGGAGGTGTACTATAGCCCCACTCATCATTCCATCATCACATATATTCATTATCCTATATTTCATATTAGTAATTATATGTTATTGCACATCACACCAGGGATGCAGATCCCATGCTTGTAAGTGGAGGTGCATTGTAGTACCAATTTACAATTAGTTCACTGTCACTCGTAAGCTTTTTAGGTTAAGGGATGACGTTTGAATACTTCATCCCTTATAATTAAAGTTGTGTAATTGATTGAGGAGGCACCTGCAGTTCACTAAGCCCACTGGCCCACTTCTTGGCAGTGAGGGGCTCCATAGGATATCTCCTCCGTCTCTCTCATTGATTATCCCAGAAGGGGGAAGGTGTTTTGTAGCACACGGGGGCCCTTTTCAATGTAGGCATCTGAGTTTGTCGCAAGTCACACCATCTAGTCCATCTACCCCTCTAGTGGGGGTAGCAGTAAAATTATCCTAGGAATAGAGCTACACCCCTATGTTTTTGACATAAGGTGCTAAAATACCAGGACAGTACAAATACCCCCAAATTACCCCTTTTCAGAAAGTAGGCACCCTAAGCTATCTGCTGAGAGGCAGCAACAGGGGACTTGCTCTCAGAATACATAAGTAGGTGTGTGCAGTGCTGCTGGATGAGATTTTTCATCCACAGTTAAAAAAAAAGCATATATGTCAAAGCAGGGGGGTCATCCACCCACTGGCCACCCCAGGCCCCCATGCTTCGGCATATATGCTCTTTTTTTGACTGCGGATGAAAAATTTCATCCAGCATCACTGCACACACCTACCTATGTATATTCTGTAGGTGTGTGCAGGGCTGTTGGATGAGATTTTTCACCCGCAGTTAAAAAAAAGAGCATATGTGCCGAAGCATAGAGGTTATCCACCCACTGGCCACCCTAGGCCCCCATGCTTTGACATATATGCTCTTTTCTAACCAAGGATGAAAAATCTCATCCAGCAGCACTGCACACACCTACTTATGTATTCTGAGAGCAAGTCCCTGTTGCTGCCTCTCGGCAGATAGCTTAGGGTGTCTACTTTTCGAAAAGGGGTCATTTGGGGGTGTTTGTACTGTCCTGGTATTTTAGCACCTCAAGAAATGTGATGAGCAGTCAGAAAGTAAAAGCTGTGTAAATTCCATTGTCTATACCATAGTTTGTAGATGCTATAACTTTCACACAAACCAATTAATATGCAGTTATTGGATTTTTTTTTTACCAAAGACATTTATGATGAAATTCAAGTTTTTTGGATATTTTTTATATGACAGAAATGAGAAAATATAATTTTTTTTCAAAATTTTATTTATAGCACAAAAAAACAAACAAAACACCAGAGGTGATCACATACCACCAAAAGAAAGCTCTATTTGTGTGAAAAAAGGTCATAAATTTCATTCATTCATTGCATGACTACACAATTATCAGTTAAACTAGTGCAGCGCTGTATAGCAAAAAATGGCAAAAAGTGTAGTATCTATACCATAGTTTGTAGACGCTATAGCTTTCACACAAAGCAATCAATATACACTTATTGCGATGTTTTTTACCAAAAACATGTTGTAGAATACATTTTGGTCTAAATTTATGACGAAATGTGAGTTTTTTGGATATTTTTTATGACAGAAATGAGAAAATATCTGGGTTTTTTTTTCAAAATTTTCAGCATTTTTTTGTTTATAGTGCAAAAAATAAAAAGCACACAGATGATCAAATACCACCGAAAGAAAGCTCTATTTGTGTGAAAAAAAGGACATAAATTTAATTTATGTAAAGTATTGCATGACTGTGCAATTGTCAGTTAAGCTAGCGCTATATAGCAAAAACTGGCGTAAATTGCAGTATTTATACCATAGTTTGTAGACACTATAACCTTCACACAAAGCAATCAATATACACTTATTGGGATTTTTTTTACCAAAGACATGTAGCAGAATACATTTTGTCCTAAATTTATAACTAACTTTGAGTTTACTATATATCTTTTATAGCCAAAAGTAAAAAATATCTGAAAAAAAGGACATAAATTTAATTTGGGTACAGCACTGCATGACCGCACAATTACCAGCTGAATTAGTGCAGTGCCAAATAGCAAAAAAAGGCCTGGTCAGGAAGGGGGGTAAATCCTCAGGAGGGCAAGTGGTTAATTATAGATAATAATAGTAGTAATAATAATAATAATATTTAATTTATTTATAATTATTTTTAGTTAAATTATTTAATTATATTATTAATTTAATTTTTTAAAATAAAGTATTACTAAACCCACAACAGTAAAATCAGCCTGTAGATGCAGTAAAGCATGCTTGTTATACTCACTGTGGAACCTAAGGGGTTAATCCTCTGCATTGTGTAAAAACTCTGTTTGATCCTGTCTTCTAAGATCCTCACCTTCTTCCAGTGTCCCCCTATTATCTCCTAATAAGACATATGGTGTGGAGTCACTCTGTACATGCTCAGTTTGGTGTGTATTGCTAGAGGATTTTTTTTCTCTTGGGAGAGTGCATGTGATCAGCTCCTGCATCCTCTTGGAGCAAAATAAAAACTCCTCCTACAAGTTTTAACCTGTGCTTTGTTGGACACTGATAGAAGTCACAAGACTGCTATATACTGCTGATGAGAAAAGGTATTTAGCAGTTTATATTTACTAAAATAATAACATTTCCATGGTGTGTGTACTGTGGGAGACCAGATATAGTGAATGCAGGGTCCGGGGAGAGCGGATATAGTGAATACAGGGTCAAGGGAGACTAGATGTAGTGAATGCAGGGTCGGGGCAGGGGCAGACTCACAACTCATGGGGCCCCTGGGAAATAGGGGATCATGGGGCCCCTGTGTCCTTGCCCAAACTCAAAAAAGCCTATGAAAAAGGTACCAGGGGCATCTCCTGGGACCCCCTACTGACCCCGGGCCCTTGGGCAGTGCCCGAGTTTCCAAATGGTCAGTCCGCTCCTGGTCCGGGAAGACCAGATATAGAGAATGCAGGGTCCGGGGAGACCAGATATAGTGAATGCAGGGTCCGGGGAGACCAGATATAGTGAATGCAGGGTCCGTGGAGAACAAATATAGTGAATGCAGGGTCCGGGGAGAGCGGATATAGTGAATGCAGGGTCCAGGGAGATCAGATATAGTGAATGCAGGGTCCGGGGTGACCAGATGTAGTGAATGCAGGGTCCGCAGGGGCCAGATATAGTGAATGCAGGGTCTGGGGAGACCAGATATAGTGAATGCAGAGTCCGGGGAGACCAGATATAGTGAATGCAGGGTTCGGGGAGACCAGATATAGTGAATGCAGGGTCCAGGGAGAGTGGATATAGTGAATGCAGGGTCCGGGAGACCGGATATAGTGGATGCAGGGTCTGGGAGACCAGATATAGTAAATGCAGGGTTCGGGGAGACCAGATATAGTGAATGCAGGGTCCAGGGAGAGTGGATATAGTGAATGCAGGGTCCGGGAGACCGGATATAGTGGATGCAGGGTCTGGGAGACCAGATACAGTAGATGCAGGGTCCGGGGAGTTCAGATATAGTAAATGCAGTGCCTGGGGAGACCTGATATAGTGAATGCAGGGTCTGGGGAGACCAGATATAGTGAATGCAGGGTCTGGGGAGACCAGGTATAGTGAATGCGAGGTCTGGGGAGACCGGATATAGTGAATGCAGGGTCTGGGGAGACCAGATATAGTGAATGCAGAGTCCGGGGAGACCAGATATAGTGAATGCAGGGTCCGGGGAGACCGGATATAGTGAATGCAGGGTCCGGGGAGATCAGATATAGTGAATGCAGGGTCTGGGGAGACCAGGTATAGTGAATGCGAGGTCTGGGGAGACCGGATATAGTGAATGCAGGGTCTGGGGAGACCAGATATAGTGAATGCAGAGTCCGGGGAGACCAGATATAGTGAATGCAGGGTCCGGGGAGACCAGATATAGTGAATGCAGGGTCCGGGGAGATCAGATATAGTAAATGCAGTGCCCAGGGAGACCGGATATAGTGAATGCAGGGTCCGGGGAGACCAGATATAGTGAATGCAGGGTCTGGGGAGACCAGATATAGTGAATGCAGGGTCCGGGGAGACCAAATATAGTGAATGCAGGGTCCGGGAAGACCAGATATAGTGAATGCAGGGTCCGGGGAGACCAGATATAGTGAATGCAGTGTCCTGGGAGATCAGATATAGTGAATGCATTGTCCGGGGAGACCGGATATAGTGAATGCAGGGTCCGGGGAGACCAGATATAATGAATGCAGGGTCCGGGGAGACCAGATATAATGAATGCAGGGTCCGGGGAGACCAGATATAATGAATGCAGGGTCCAGGGAGACCAGATATAGTGAATGCAGTGTCCTGGGAGATCAGATATAGTGAATGCATTGTCCGGGGAGACCGGATATAGTGAATGCTGGGTCCGGGGAGACCAGATATAATGAATGCAGGGTCCAGGGAGACCAGATATAATGAATGCAGGGTCCGGGGAGACCAGATATAGTGAATGTAGGGTCCTGGGAGACCAGATATAGTGAATGCAGGGTCCGTGGAGACCAGATATATGATGTCACACTGGGCGGGGACATATACATGATAGCCCCACCCCTTACATATTTAAGAACCGTCAAACTAGTGGAGCAGTCAGACAGCTGGGAGCCAGCGTTGGGAGTGGAGCCTTTGTTTTTTTTCTTTTTTCGGGCAGTGGCGGCCAGTGCGATTGACGTTGGATCTACTTTGAGTGACATTCTTTTATTTTTCTTCTTTTAATGAAGGAATTATCAAAGACTGTCTCCTGTCTTTTTTCACACTACAGCTTTTTTTTGTGAAAGAGTAGCGGTACCATGTACCCCATTCTCATTCACATGGGGGGGGCGGGATTTGGGGGCCACCAACCGCATACCCCCAAGCCACAGGGGGACAAGGCACTTTGGGGGGAGCTCCCCGTATGGTGCACAGGGAGGGGGACGGATGTGGCTGGGGCAATTACTGGAGCCCATCCCTGTATGGCTCTCTCAGCAGTAACTGAGAGTCATCAGGAGGGAGAGGAAAGAAGCTTTCAGCTGCTGCATAGAGCCATGCAGGGGATTGGTTCCATTAATTGCCCCCTCCTGCTGTACTGATCACCTTTCCTGCCCACATCCGATTCACCCAGGAGGACTGGTGGTACCCCCTTATCCACGGCCCTGCCGGTGGGGACCGGAAAGCACCTAATGCATGCTTGTGATTGGGAGCTTTCTGATCATGTGACCACTGTGACAGCCAACCACAGCAAGGGAGAATGTCTCCAGCACACCGAGGATCACCAATATGGGGACAAAAGTTTTAATGAGCAATCACATAATTACAGCAAGGCAACGTTTCGGAGTCTCGCAGGACCCCTTCATCAGGCATGTGACCTATGTGACATCACATGCCTGATGAAGGGGTCCTGCGAGACTCTGAAACGTTGCCTTGCTGTAACTATGTGATCGTTCATTAAAACGTTTGGCCCCATATTGGTGATCCTTGATCTCCCTTGCTGACTCTGTTCGGTTCCAGCCGATGGTCGCTGCAGCACCCACTTATACACACCGCCATTTTTAATGCAGGATCGTGTGCGTTTGGATTACACGCTTGCAGCCAACCAGAGCAATCACATGACCCGGATGCCCACCTCCTAGCATCTTGAAGTCTTTAAAGGGTCGGGAGGAGGCGGTGGGAAGGGGTTAAAACACTTTTCCTTTATAAATGTCAGTGCTGCTGCAGCATTTTCTGTGCATCACAGAGATGTGACCAGGGGTGTCCTAGGGTTGGTGTCACCCGGTGCGGTAACACTTGGTGACACCCCCTCCGACGATCTCCGCAGAATGGATCGGATCTGTGGATTGAGCTCAATCCATTATGCTCCATCAGCAGATCCGATCCATCCTGCGGGGATCATCGACTTTCTTTACAACTTACCTTTTCGTGGAGCCGGTCCGGTGTCACCCCGTATAGGTTGCATGCCGATGATCCACGCAGGATGGTTCGGATCTGTGGATTGAACATAATGGATCGGAGTCCGATCCATTATGCTCCCCAATCCGCAGATCCCATCCATCCTGCGTGGATCATTGGCATGCAAGCTATACGGGGTGACACCGGACCGGCTCCACGAAAAGGTAAGTTGTAAAGAAAGCCGATGATTTACAACTTACCTTTTTGTGGAGCGGGTCCGGTGTCACCCTGTGCTGTCGCTGTCAGCCTTGCACTTGCCTCGGGACGCCACTGGATGTGACCAGTCACAGGTAGTATTGAGACCCTCACCCCCTTCCACCACCCCTTTCCCTCTCATCCACCGGCATGTTATGTAAAGAAATTGGGCATTTTTAACGTGTTGCTTTAGGCCAGTGGTTCTTAACCTGGGTTCGATCGAACCCCAGGGGTTCGGTGAGTCAGTCTCGCGGGTTCGGTGGAGGTGAAGACCCACACCCGACTCATATGATTCGTGCAGTAAATATTCATTATTATGTTTTTGTTTTTGTGTGAAAATCATCTTTTAATGGTTTTGTTCTTTGTTCTTAACGGTTTTGTTCATTTTGTGCACCTATGTATAAATATATACCTATGTTTTGAATTTTAAAAATCATATTTTATTTTTCCAATTAAGAAGGGTTCGGTGAATGCGCATATGAAACTGGTGGGGTTCAGTACCTCCAACAAGGTTAAGAACCACTGCTTTAGGCACTGCTCCTGGCCGAACAGGATCTAAAAAATATATATATTTTGCATAGGTCCCCAGGACAGCACCCACCCCCCATGATATTTTTGTGACACCCCCGAAAATCGGACCTAAGAATAATCGGCCGATTTTCGATCTGTTAGTGGGGCAATGGCACCGGCCGATTTTCGTGGTTCCTCCACATTTCGTTTATCGGGCATGCTGGAAAATTTGTGAAAAACGACCGATTTTCGATATCATTGGTGACACCATCGGATTACAGAACAAACAATGTTTTCGATTTTCGATTGAAAAATCGTTCGGAATTCGACCAATGTATGGCCTGCTTTAGGCTTTACAGTTAGCGACCATGGATTCGGACATTCTCCGCCGTTCAGTGCTGGTCTTAATGAGATCATTTCTTGTTGTAGTTGAGGAAGACAATGCAAGCTGCTCTCTATCCAGGTGAACAAAGAGGAAGTGGGTCAGGGTGGGGCATGAGAACCAGGCTTGAGTACAGTATCCTCTGTGTCCAGGATATTCCCGGCTGAGAACAGGATTAGGTATGAACACATCACTCCGCGGGAAGTCGCTGTCACTGTGTAAACGGCAATGAGGTCACTGGGCCACGTCTACACTGCTCCCCCCCACCACAGGAAGGAGAGTTCAGCAAGATGTGTGCAGAGAGCCTGAAATGCCTGGACTCATCTACAGAACAATCTTTGGCAGCCTGTACACTATACATTTTTTTCGTTCAACTAGCGAGTTGAATGAAAAAAAAAATGTGCTGATTCGATGTGGATACAGTATTTGGACATTCGATGTGGATAAGGGATTTGGACATTCGATGTGGATAAGGGATTTGGACATTCGAAGTGGATAAGGGGTTTAAATATTCGATGTGGATAAGGGGTTTGGACATTCAATGTGGATAAGGGATTTGGACATTCGATGTGGATAAGGGGTTTGGGCATTCGATGTAGATAAGGGGTTTGGACATTCGATGTGGATAAGGGGTTTGGACATTCGATGTAGATAATGGATCCGAACATTCGATGTGGATAAGGGATTTGGACATTCGATGTGGATAAGGGATTTGGACATTCAATGTGGATAAGGGATTTGGACATTCGATGTGGATAAGGAGCTTGGACATTTGATGTGGATAATGGATCCGGACATTCAATGTGGATAAGGGATTTGGACATTCCATGTGGATAAGGGGTTTGGACATTCCATGTGGATAAGGGGTTTGGACATTCCATGTGGATAAGGGGTTTGGAAGTTCCATGTGGATAAGGAATTTGGACATTCGATGTGGATAAGGGATTTGGACATTCGATGTGGATAAGGGATTCGGACATTCGTTGTAGATAAGGGATTCGGACATTCGATGTAGATAAGAGATTCGAACATTCGATGTAGATAAGGGATCCGGACATTCGATGTGGATAAGGGATTCGGACATTCGATGTGGATAAGGGATTCGGGCATTCGATGTAGATAAGAGATTCGAACATTCGATGTAGATAAGGGATTCGGACATTCGATGTAGATAAGGGATTCGGACATTCGATGTGAATAAGGGTTTGGACATTCTATGTAGATAAGGGATTCGGACATTCTATGTAGATAAGAGATTCGGACATTCGATGTACAGTCAGGTCCATAAATATTGGGACATCGACACAATTCTAACATTTTTGGCTCTATACACCACCACAATGGATTTGAAATGAAACGAACAAGATGTGATTTAACTGTAGACTGTCAGCTTTAATTTGAGGGTATTTACATCCAAATTAGGTGAACAGTGTAGGAATTACAACAGTTTGCATATGTGCCTCCCACTTGTTAAGGGACCAAAAGTAATGGGACAATTGGCTTCTCAGCTTTTCCATGGCCAGGTGTGTGTTATTCCCTCATTATCCCAATTACAATGAGCAGATAAAAGGTCCAGAGTTCATTTCAAGTGTGCTATTTGCATTTGGAATCTGTTGCTGTCAACTCTCAAGATGAGATCCAAAGAGCTGTCACTATCAGTGAAGCAAGCCATCATTAGGCTGAAAAAACAAAACAAACCCATCAGAGAGATAGCAAAAACATTAGGCGTGGCCAAAACAACAGTTTGGAACATTCTTAAAAAGAAGGAACGCACCGGTGAGCTCAGCAACACCAAAAGACCCGGAAGACCACGGAAAACAACTGTGGTGGATGACCGAAGAATTCTTTCCCTGGTGAAGAAAACACCCTTCACAACAGTTGGCCAGATCAAGAACACTCTCCAGGAGGTAGGTGTATGTGTGTCAACAATCAAGAGAAGACTTCACCAGAGTGAATACAGAGGGTTCACCACAAGATGGAAACCATTGGTGAGCCTCAAAAACAGGAAGGCCAGATTAGAGTTTGCCAAACGACATGTAAAAAAGCCTTCACAGTTCTGGAACAACATCCTATGGACAGATGAGACCGAGATCAACTTGTACCAGAGTGATGGGAAGAGAAGAGTATGGAGAAGGAAAGGAACTGCTCATGATCCTAAGCATACCACCTCATCAGTGAAGCATGGTGGTGGTAGTGTCATGGCGTGGGCATGTATGGCTGCCAATGGAACTGCTTCTCTTGTATTTATTGATGATGTGACTGCTGACAAAAGCAGCCGGATGAATTCTGAAGTGTTTCGGGAATATTATCTGCTTATATTCAGCCAAATGCTTCAGAACTCATTGGACGCTTCACAGTGCAGATGGACAATAACCCAAAGCAGACTGCAAAAGCAACCAAAGAGTTTTTAAGGGAAAGAAGTGGAATGTTATGCAATGGCCAAGTCAATCACCTGACCTGAATCCGATTGAGCATGCATTTCACTTGCTGAAGACAAAACTGAAGGGAAAATGAAGGCATTTTCCCTTCAGGTTCATTTGAAAACTCGGGCACTGCCCAAGGGCCTGGGGTCAGTAGGTGGCCCCATGGGATGCCCCTGGTACCTTTTTCATAGGCTTTTTTGAGTTTGGGCAAGGACACAGGGGCCCCATGATCCCCTATTGCCCGGGGGCCCCATGAGTTGTCAGTCTGCCCCTGGTACAGGGCTATTCACAACAGCCTTGTACCATGTGACAAGCTGTGACCAATCACAGCTCTCACAGTATTTCTCAATGGCTGCAAGAATGCAGCTAGAGAGGAGAAATGATTGATTTTTCAGCCTTTATGGGTGTAAAAGCAATCAGTGTAAAAAAATCTTCTTCACCCCCAAGTAGCACAGTGTCACGATGGTGACACTGTACCGCTAGGGTGACAGTATGTTAAAAAACATAAATAATAATATAAAAAAATAAAATAAAAATGTAAAAAAAAAATGTTTTAATTATAATTTTTGGTTATAAACTAGTTTGGGTTATTTTTTTATTTTACTAAAAAGATAGCTGAATACATTTTGGCCAAGATTTATGAAGAAAGGTTATTTATTTGTAACATTTTATAAGAAAAACACTTTTTTTTTTCAAAATGTTTGGACTTTTTCATTTGTATAGCAAAAAAATAAAAATCCCAGTGGTGAATAAATACCACCAAAATAAAGTTTTATCTGTCTGAAACAAATGCTAAAAAATTCATATGGGTACAGTGTTGCATGACCGCGCAATTGTCATTCAAAGTGTGATAACTGAAAGCTGAAAATTGGCCTGGACAGGAAGGGGGTGAAAGTGTCTGGACTTGAAGTGGTTAAACAAAGAAAAGTGTGTGAAGAAAGGAAGATAAAATATCTAGATCAGAGTTTGATCTAGGTCAGGGTTAGGATCAAAAATAGTAATATGGTACCGCGCTCTAATCAATAATATGACATCAATACATAATCTAAATCTGTGAAAACAATAATGTGCCTTGAGTGTGCATATATATACTCAAATCAATAATTTCAGTGAATAAAGTCCATATATTCATGCACTTTGCATATTTGATTGATGTATAATTTGCTATAGACAGTGGTCAGATCAGCCTTGTAGGTGTGCCTGTGCACACTGTCAATACTTGCCGTTTCTCTGTGCGGATGCGTGGTGACGTCACTGCCCCTCCCCTACGCGTTACGCTACAGGGACTCGTAGCTTTCTCTGGGGGATGTAGTTTTGCATATCACCATGCACGGAGCCTATATATATCCTAGTATCCTATATATCCTATATAGAGTTGAGATCTTACACGGCTTTGTGAGTGTTTCACTGAATAAGGGGATATATATATAAAAATTTTTTTTTTTTTTTCTCTCTTTTATATTAATTATATTTTAATATTGCATGTTGCACTGGAAGGGGCACGTGTGTATATGAATTTTTTAAAAAGGTATGACACTATGTTAAGTTTTTTTCTTTTGAGGGATATTGTCATCAGAACTTGTGGGTGTTGAGAAAAGATTTTTTCGTTGAAAGAAGAAAGAAAGTAAAGAGACTTGGTTGAACATTGAGTCTACACAAGTGGGGATTTGTTTTGGACACTTGATGTGTTTCTGTTAAAGAAAAGTTTTGTACACAAATTCCTATATATATCCTGTTGGCAACATTTTGTTGTGGTTCTAATAGGTGCCTCCATCATAGGGTTAGGATCAAGGTTGGGGTCAAAGGTCATGCTCAGAGCCAGGGGCGGACTGACAACTCATGGGGCCTCCAGGTAATAGGGGATCATGGGGCACCTGTGTCCTCGCCCACACTCAAACCACACCCAAAAAAGCCTATGAAAGGTACCAGGGGCATCTCATGGGGCCCCCTACTGACCCCAGGCCCTCAGGCAGTGCCCGAGTATCCGAATGGTCAGTCCGCCCCTGCTCAGAGCCCAAGTAGAGGTCAAAGATCAGGGTCTGTGTATTTTAGGTAGGATTAAAAAAAAAAAAAACAGAATGTACACTATTTTTTCTGAGCCGTACTACAAATAAAAACAACAAGTAACATATATACTTTATATATTATATATACACATATGTGATGCCAGTGCAATTGGCAGGAATAGGAGAATCTGCTTTGGGTTGCTTTTTGATGGTCGGTCATGTTTATAGCAGGAATTGTTCGAGGAGGTGGAGAGGCGGGGCAGTGACATCACGCTCTCCACCTCTTCCAATCAAAGCATTCCCTGAATGGCGCAAGTGCCACGTGGCCGACCTCCTGTGTTCAGATTGCAGCTGGCTGGCCTCTCAGCGCAGGACCCGGAGGCTAGTGGAGATCAATGGTGTACATTTGTGATTTCCTGCTTCTAGTGGCATCAGCCAGCTATTTTCACTTACATTTTTATAAAAGAGTCAGGGACTTCTTTTCTGCATTTCTCACACATAAGGCAGCCTGCTGAAATGAATGGGCTGCCCTAGCGCAAAAAATGCAGGAACGCACATGTGCACCAGCACACAATAATGTGAACAAAGGCTAATCTTCTTAGGTTTTCTCTTGGTCACTTCTTCCCTTTATCATCAACAAACTAATAACTTTCTTTTTTTTTTTTTTATTAGTTTTTTTTTTTTACACAATACCACATAAAAAGAAAAAAAAAAGATTTTTGATTGCACGTGTTTTGAAAGCCTGTAGAGCTTTGTTCCATTCACTAGGACTGGGGGCAAATTCCCTTGCAAAGTGGACAGCTATTTGCCTTTACCCCCCCCCCCCCCCCCGGTAACACCGATTCGACTTTGAAATCATGTGTCTTCCATTTAGATACCATTCTGACTTAAGGTGCGACTTCCAAGACATCTGCCTAGAAGTCTATGCAAGTCACACCTGAAGTAGTGCATGCAATGCACTACTTTAGAATTCGGTGTGGCTCCGACCGTGTCAGAATCGCACCAATGTGACTGCATTAATTGTGGACAAGAGGGTGCAACTTGTCATGTGATTTGCAACTTGCATGGCATGGCAAATCGCATGGCAAGTCGCACCTGGTGTGACTGGGGCCTTAGTGACTTAGCCCTTAAATCTCTTGAGAGCCAGAGTCAGCAGTGCCTTGGGCAGGGGCGGACTGACAACTCATGGGGCCCCCGGGCAATAGGGGATCATGGGGCCCCTGTGTCCTTGCCCAAACTCAAAAAAGCCTATGAAAAAGGTACCAGGGGCATCTCATGGGGCCCCCTACTGACCCCGGGCCCAAATGGTCAGTCCTCGGGCAGTGCCTGAGTTTCCAAATGGTCAGTCCGCCCCTGGCCTTGGGTGATCTCACGCTGCAGATATACAATTATTGGGCTACACAACAGGAGCACCTAGGGCTCTGCCAGGAGGAATATCCTTTTGAGAACTTTAATTTATATCTTTCTAGCACATATGTATGTCATTGTAACTATGTCATTTTATCTACAGGCTGCAGTTGGTGGCGGTTTTGTGGATCGATCAAAGTCGAGGTTATGCCGACGTCCGACAACGACCTCCCCTGAGTGCCTGGCTTGTTTTAAGTTGCCTGTGATACTTGATTATAACACAGGCAGCTAAAGCAAGTCTGGGAATCAGGTGGCTTCCAGCATGGCCCAGCAATGGACTGAGAGAGAAGCTTCAAGCAGAAATATCTCTTCCCACAATCATATGGCACAATCAGCTCTCAAATCTTTTATATCCATGGCTGTAATTAATTGTTGTTGTAAAAAGATTTGTGATCAAATCCAAGTCCAAAGGGCAATCATTTAAGGAAGTGCACATCATTTTATATGGCCACATCTTAAAAAATGCCAAATATGAAGTCCAAGAATATGTAAAAAAAAATATTTAATCTAGTTACATATTTATTAAAGTGATTATATACTGATCATAGAGATCAGTGAGCCCTATAAGCAGCTGGGGACGGGGTGCTGCATGTAGTTGGATGTAGGCAGGATCTATTCTTTCAGAAAAAGGTAATAAAATGTGTTGTAATGGCCACTAATACAAACCTCCACTGCCCTAGGACATAACCTGTATGGTTCTTCCCTCTGTGACCCTAGGTTCACATATGTGCGGGTGGTGCCGCTGTGGATCCGCACGAAAATCTGTGCAGCCGCACCACCCGCACAGAGAAATGCGGACCCGCAGGGAGGGTGCGATTAGTTCTAATGGAATGCCGCCCGCACTGGAAAACGCAACCATACTGGGAACCGAGGTTCCTGTGCGGGCTGCGTTTTCAGGAGAAGTGCAGGGACTGCGTGTCACAGGCATGGGAGTCCATTCAAATGAATGGGCTCTCATGCAAAACGCAGCCGCATGGTCGCATAGATGTGAACCGGGGGTCAGGGGCGGACTGACAACTCATGGGGCCCCCGGGCAATAGGGGATCATGGGGCCCCTGTGTCCTTGCCCAAATTCAAAAATCCTATGAAAATGGTACCAGGGGCATCTCATGGGGCCCCCTCCTGACCACGGGCCCTCGGGCAGTGCCCGAGTTTCCAAATGGTCAGTCCGCCCCTGCCGGGGGTTAGCCATGAGGAAGAAAAATCTCACAGCTAAAGTACTAACTTTTATTGGTAAGAAAGTGAAATAAATCAGCAAGCCTTATGTCTCTTCAACTTGAAAAAAAGCTGAACTGGTATTTTATCTGTTAAACTGGTAATAAATAATATAATATAATAATAAAAAAATATCACTTTAGCTATAAATTCAATTATATCAGACTAATAACTTGCATTGATGCTAATTTACCCATAGATGGCAGCATAGTATTCATTTACAATTTGTTTCTGTTGGACATAGGTATCTACAGGTGAAACTCGAAAAATTTGAATATCGTGCAAAAGTTCATTTATTTCAGTGCAGCAACTTAAAAGGTGAAACTAATATATGAGATAGACTCATTACATGCAAAGCAAGATAGTTCAAGCCGTGATTTGTCATCATTGTGATGATTATGGCTTACAGCTCATGAAAACCCCAAATCCACAATCTCAGAAAATGAGAATATTGTGAAAAGGTGCAAGTTTGGACCTTTAGTTAATGTTTGAAGCATCTGAAATAACATAATGACAGAACGAATGATCCAAATGTATTCGGATCCATTTAGTTTTTATTTTTCATAATTATAAAATATGCACAACATATGAAATGGAAACATATTGCAATAAATACTGTAAGGCAGGGGTGTCAAACGGGCGGCCCTCCAGCTGTTGCGAAACTACAAGTCCCATCATGCCTCTGCCTTTGGGAGTCATGCTTGTAACTGGTAGTGACCGTAGGATGGATCAGATCTGCAGATTAAGCATAATAGATAGGAGTCTAATCCATTATCCTCCCTAATCCGCAGATCCAATCCATCTTGCGGGGATCGCCAGCATGCAACCTGTACGGGGTGACACCGGACACGAAAAGGTAAGTTTTAAAGCAAGCCGACGATCCCCGCAGGATGTATCGGATCTGCGGATTGGGGAGCATAATGGATCAGACTCCGATCCATTATGCTCAATCCGCAGATCCGATACATCCTGCGGGGATCATCGGCATGCAACCTGTACGGGGTGACACCGGACACGAAAAGGTAAGTTTTAAAGCAAGCCGACGATCCCCGCAGGATGTATCGGATCTGCAGATTGGGGAGCATAATGGATCAGACTCTGATTCATTATGCTCAATCCGCAGATCCGATCCATCCTGCGGGGATCATCAGCATGCATCCTGTATGGGGTGACACCGGATCCGCTCCACGAAAAGGTACGTTTTAAAGCAAGCCGATGATCCCCGCAGGATGTATCGGATCTGCAGATTGGGGAGCATAATGGATCAGACTCCGATCCATTATGCTCAATCCGCAGATCTGATCCATCCTGCGGGGATCGTCGGCATGCAACCTATAGGGGGTGACACCGGACCCGCTCCATGAAAAGGTAAGTTGTAAAGCAAGATGACGATCCCCGCAGGATGGATCGGATTTGTGGATTGGGGAGCATAATGGATCAGGCTCTGATCCATTATGCTCAGTCCGCAGATCCGATCCATCCTGTGGGGATCGCCGGCTTGCTTTACAACTTACCTTTTAGTGGTGTGGGTCCGGTGTCACCCCGTACGGTCGGTGTCACACGGAGCAGCGCACACCCCCTGCACCTGACTAGGGACGCCACTGGATTGGTTCCTTGTGCAGCTTCTTCCTCCTACACTCCAGCTCTGCTGTACAGTGTCTCCAAGAGGCTGATACCAGGGGGCACATTCAAAGACTTACAATGATTAAATTCATAAAAAAAAAAAAATCATGATAAATAATGATTACAGAGCTGCATTAATGTGTGTCTTTTATATCTGCCTAAAGTTTTACTGTAAAAAATAATTATATGCAAAATGCCATATTTACCTGATTACAGATGAATACAAAGATTACATTTCTGTTGTCTTAAACCTCATAAAGGAAATAAACAATTTTCTGTACAATCCTTTCATGGTTAAAATGAAAACTTCCATGGTTTTGTTTGTTTTGAGCTTCTTTGTCACTGCTGATGAAAAGAGGGAGATGCATATCTCTTCTTATTAATATTCATGATGGCGCTGCGTCTCTCTGTATTGTAGAGCAGACGGTGGTAGTGTGACATGTGTCCTGGACATTTACATAACATGCACAAGTCGCTGTCATCTCTTTCAGTACCAGAACCAAAGGGCTGTATTTATAAAGGGTTAACTAAAGGTTCTAGAGCACCTGCCTGCGCAACAATGACCAAAGAATGAGATGACCATCTATGATAAATACACACAGCTGGGAAAGTCACATTGCACAAATTATCAGCTGAGCTGTGGATGAATGACTGAATGTACAGCACATGCAGGGGAATTAAGGGTAATGTCGGCCATAGACGGGTCGAAAATCGGCCAATTTTTCAGCCGGAAAAAAAATCGGCCGATTTTTGCACCATTAGTGGGTTAATTGGTCGGCCATTTTTCAGGTTTTTTGCACATTTTTTTTATTGGGCATGTTGAAACATTTGCGGCCAATTTTGACGATCAGACGATTTTTCCAGAAATGATGGGCAAATCAGCCGATCGTTTTACCGATAAAAAATCTGCGCATGAGCCGTGACCTGCAAGGAGAAGAAAAAGAAAAAGAAGAGGAAAAAGAAGTAGCAGAAGAAGAAGAAAAAGAAGAAGAAAAAGAAGAATTCCAGTCCGCTATTATATTTTATATGGAAAAGTCTTGCGGTTGCAACAATGTATCCATTTGTATCCGAATAAAAACAATCTGTATCCAAAATGGATACAAATAGATACATTTTTGCAACCGCAAGACTTTTCCATATAAAATATAATAGCAGACTGGAATTCTTCTTCTTTTTCTTCTTCTTTTTCTTCTTCTTCTTTTATTCTTCTTATTATTCTTATGTATTGCTCCCCTGTCTCTGCAAGGGACAGAAGTAATTATGGGGTTAAATGTTGGCCATAGACGAGTCGAAAATCGGCCAATTTTTCAGCCGGAAAAAAAATCGGCTGATTTTTGCACCATTAGTGGGTTAATTGGTAGGCCGTTTTTCGGGTTTTTTGCACATTTTTTTTATCAGGCATGTTGAAACATTTGCGCCCAATTTTGACGATCGGTCGATTTTCCCGGAAATGATGGGCAAATCAACCGATCGTTTTACCGATAAAAAATCTGCGCATGAGCCGTGACCTGCAAGGAGAAGAAAAAGAAGAGGAAAAAGAAGTAGAAGAAGAAGAAGAAGAAAAAGAAGAAAAAAAGAAGAAGAAGAAGAAAAAGAAGAATTCCAGACCGCTATTATATTTTATATGGAAAAGTCTTGCGGTTGCAACAATGTATCCATTTGTATCCGAATAAAAACAATCTGTATCCAAAATGGATACAAATAGATACATTGTTGCAACCGCAAGACTTTTCATATAAAATATAATAGCAGACTGGAATTCTTCTTCTTTTTCTTCTTCTCTTCTTCTTCTTCATCTTCTTCTTTTCTTCTTCTTATTATTCTTATATATTGCTCCCCTGTCTCTACAAGGGACAGAAGTAATTATGGGGTTAAATGCTAGCCATAGACGGGCCAAAAATCGGCCGATTTTTTTACCATTGGTGGTAATGTCGGCCGATCAAACTACTTTTTTGTTTTAAAAAATGGCCGCTTTTTGACCCGTCTATGGCCTGCATTAGTCCCTTTGGCAGTTTTAAAGTGACATCAAACGTTGGTATGCCCCTTACACACGATAAGAAAATCGTCCGAAAAATTTTGCGGAACCCTGATAGAATGATTTTCTCTTCCTTGATAAGCAGGATGTTTTAACCGATAACGATGTTGTGAACGAAAAAATCCAGTTGAAAAACAGTGAAAAATGTTGTCGTTTTGCATACGAATGACCGATTTTCTATGCGGTGGTATGACGGTTGTATGAAAAAAAAATCTATCAAGCGCTATCACTCATGAGCAGACACAGAAGATGACCCAGATGTTTATGTCCAAGGAATCTTCGTATACACGAACGAAAAATCCAAATGTTAAAAGTCGATTGGCCGAATGAGATGATGAAACCAGAATTCTGCAGATTATATTTTATGTATCAATATTTATGTATATAGGTCATGTAATAAACGATATATACATGCTGGTAGGTTAATTGGCTCCTGTCTAAATTGTCCCTAGTATGTGTATGTATGAATGTGAGTTAGGGACCTTAGATTGTACACCCCTTGAGGGTTAGGGACTGATGTGAATGTACAATATATATGTAAAGTGCTGAGTAAATTGACAGCACTATATAAGTACCTGAAATAAATAAATAAATAGTTCTACTCATTGCTGGTAATTGTTGTGTATATCGCTCGTTCTGGCCAGAAGGGCGTGGCTACAAGGTCACACACATCACTTCCACTTGTACGGAAGACGTCAACACTATGTATTGCCCGACAAACAATTTTTTTAGATTGGTTAATGTGGGCCACGATTTCGACCAATAAACGAACGCCTCTCGGTTGTCGGATGACCAGATGTTGATTTTCTAATCGAGTATTCCCACCTTTAGTCCGTAGGGTTCAATATTGAGTTGGCTCCGCCCTTTGCAGCTATAACAGCTTCAACTCTTCTGGGAAGGCCGTCCACAAGGTTTAGGAGGGTGTCTATGGGAAGGTTGGACCATTCTTCCAGAAGCACATTTGTCAGGTCAGGCACTGATGTCGGGGGAGGAGGCCTGGCTCACAGTCTCCGCTCTAATTCATCCCAAAGGTGTTCTATGGGGTTGAGGTCAGGACTCTGTGCAGGCCAGTCAAGTCCCTCCACCCCAAACTGGCTCCTCCATGTCTTTATGGACCTTGCTTTGTGCACTGGTGCGCAGTCATGTTGGAACAGGAAGGGGCCATCCCCAAACTCTTCCCACAAAGCTGGGAACATAAAATTGTCCAAAATGTCTTGGTATGCTGATGCCTTAAGAGTTCCCTTCACTGGAACTAGGGGGCCAAGACCAACCCCTGAAAAACAACCCCACACCATAATCCCCCCATCACCAAACTTTACATTTGGCACAATGCAGTCAGGCAAGTACCGTTCTCCTGGCAACCGCCAATCCCAGACATGCCCATCATTGGTGTTAGTGGGAGGAATAGTGCCCCATCATTGGTGTCAGTGGGATGAATAGTGTCCCATCATTGGTGTCAGTGGGAGGAATAGTGTCCCATCATTGGTATTAGTGGGAGGAATAGTGCCCCATCATTGGTGTCAGTGGGAGGAATAGTGCCCCATCATTTGTTGTAGTGGGAGGAATAATGCCCCATTATTGGTGTCAGGGTGAGGAATAGTGCCACATCATTGATATCAGTGGGAGGAATAGTGCCGCATCATTGATATCAGTGGGAGGAATAGTGCTGCATCATTGATAGCAGTGGGAGGAATAGCGCCCCATCATTGGTGTCAGTGCGAGGAATAGTGTCCCATCATTGGTATTATTGGGAGGAATAGTGCCCCATCATTGGTATCAGTGGGAGGAATAGTGCCCCTTCATTGGTGTCAGTGGGAAGAATAGTGCCCCATCATTGGTGTCAGTGGGAGGAATAGTGCCCTATCATTGGTATCAGTGAAAGGAATAGTGCCCTATCATTGGTATCAGTGGAAGGAATAGTGCCCTATCATTGGTATCAGTGAAAGGAATAGTGCCCCATCATTGGTATCAGTGGGAGGAATAGTGCCGCATCATTGATATCAGTGGGAGGAATAGTGCCCCATCATTGGTATTATTGGGAGGAATAGTGCCCCATCATTGGTGTCAGTGGAAGGAATAGTGCCCCATCATTGGTATCAGTGGGAGGAATAGTGCCCCATCATTGGTATTAGTGGGAGGAATAGTGCCCCATCATTGGTATCAGTGGGAGGAATAGCGCCCCATCATTGGTGTCAGTGGGAGGAATAGTGCCCCATCATTGGTATTATTGGAAGGAATAGAGCCCCATCATTGGTATTATTGAGAGGAATAGTGCCCCATCATTGGTATCAGTGGGAAGAATAGTGCCCTAGCATTGGTATCAGAGGAAGGAATAGTGCCCCATCATTGGTGTCAGTGGGAGGAATAGTGCCCCATCATCGGTGTCAGTGGGAGGAATAGTGCCCCATCATTGGTGTTAGTGGGAGGAATAGTGCCCCATCATTGGTGTCAGTGGGAGGAATAGTGTCCCATCATTGGTGTCAGTGGGATGAATAGTGCCCCATCATTGGTATCAGTGGGAGGAATAGTGCCCCATCATTGGTATCAGTGGGAGGAATAGTGCCCCATCATTGGTATCAGTGGGAGGAATAGTGCCCCATCATTGGTATCAGAGGAAGGAATAGTGCCCCATCATTATTGTCAGTGGGATGAATAGTGCCCCATCATTGGTGTCAGTGGGAGGAATAGTGCCCCATCATTGGTATCAGTGGGAGAAATAGTGCCCCATCATTGGTATCAGTGGGAGGAATAGTGCCCCATCATTGGTATCAGTGAGAGGAATAGTGCCCCATCATTGGTGTCAGTGGGAGGAATAGTGCCCCATCATTGGTGTCAGTGGGAGGAATAGTGCCCCATCATTGGTGTCAGTGGGAGGAATAGTGCCCCATCATTGGTATCAGTGGGAAGAATAGTGCCCCATCATTGGTATCAGTGGGAGGAATAGTGCCCCATCATTGGTATCAGTGGGAAGAATAGTGCCCTATAATTCACTTATGCAGGCCATACATGGGTTGAATTCCACACTAATTTTCTTTAGAAAATTGGAAATTTTGTGCATTTTGTAATGCGATGGTGCAACCAAGCCTGCAATTTCCCTCATGTTGCTGCAGAAAAGAATTTTCGTGGACAAGAATTTTCATTTCTTTCCAGGTCACAGCTTTATATTTCTTGCACGATTCTCCCATCATTGATTCAAAATTCGTTCATTTTTTAGAAAAAATTCCGATCACTCAAATTTGATGGTCACATGAAAATCGTCCGTTTCTGTGACCCACTAATGGTGCGAAATTTGAACGAAAATTCTTAGAAAAGAATGTTGAAAAAAAATTATTTTGCAATTCAACCCGAATGTGGCCGGCTATACTCTTCATATGTCATCGCTTGGAGTAGTAATAAACAATAACAATATTTGGCAGATTAGAGTATTTTACGTTATACATAATTGTTTTATTACATGGCCAAAACAAGCCAAATGTTATCAGGCTGCAATATGTAATTTAGCCTGATGGTGGCAGTATGCAGCTAATTACAGAGTCTACAGAAGTACTCCTCTTCCTATGCATGTTCACCATACAAAGATTAACAGAATCTCCTGTAACCAGGGGCGGACTGACCATTTGAAAACTCGGGCACTGCCCCAGGGCCCGGGGTCAGTAGGGGACCCCATGAGATGCCCCTGGTACCTTTTTCATTGGCTATTTTGAGTTTGGGCAAGGACACAGGGGCCCCATAATCCCCTATTGCCCAGGGGCCCCATGAGTTGTCAGTCCGCCCCTGCCTGTAATAAAGGTGCAAAAAGACAGTTTGGAATGTTGCTGGTTTGTATCTGATTTGTAGAACTGTCTCACTGATAACAGCAATATGTTTGCAAGAGTACAATCAAAAAATTGTTCTACTGCTTATATGGGCAGCACAGTGGCTGAGCGGTGAGCACTCCTGCCTGGCAGTACTAGGGGTCATTGGTGCAAATCCCAACCATGGCACCACCTGCCTGGAGTTTGCATGTTCTCCCTCTGCCTGCATGGGTTTCCTCAAACACTCCAAAGACATGCTGGTAGACTAATTGGCTCCTGTCTAAATTGGCCCCAGTATATGAATGTGTGTTAGGGACCTTAGATTGGACACTCCTTGAGGGTTAGAGACTGATGTGAACATACAATATACATGTAAAGCACTGCATAAATTGACTGCATTATAGAAGTACATAAAATAAATAAATCTATGGACAGGTTTACATTCTATGGAACAGTCTGTGGCCTCCAGGGGGTTAATTATCTCTTGTGCACAAAGGGTTGCTCTCTGCAGTTCGGATTCCAGCATGCAGAGGGTTAATTATCTCTGGGGAACAAAGAGCTACGTGCTACGGTATAGTCTCTGGCATGCAGAGGGTTAAGGTTTGTACCTACATCAAGAAAACCATACAAAAATCTCCTTATGAGGAACGATCGGTCAAATATCTGTTCGCTAGCATAGCGCATTTAACAGCCAATTCCGACTGTTTGGACGGAAACATAAATGAAGGTGTAAGCTAGTATTGTACATGAACTCAACATCTGATTTTCCTTGAACCTGGGTACACACTGATGCTGTGCAGAATTCGCACCGGTTTCTCTGCGATTTTCGCACCACATCATAATCGTACCCCATTCATGTGAACCGGTGTGGGTGTGTATTTGAAGTTAACAACACCCTGAAGTCGGTTCGCAATACGCAGTGCGATGTGCAGGATCAGATCACATGGGTGTGATTCTGGTTTGAACAAAAAAAAAAGGGTTCCTGCACTATTTTGTTGTGGTTGCGGTGCAATTTGAACTATACGTAATGAATGGCTCAAATTGCACCGCATAGAAATCGCATGTGCTTTGCACAGGAATGTGGTGCGGTTCCTGTGAGAATCACATGCGATGTGCCGCACCGCATCAGTGTGAATAGGGGCTGAATGTGTACAGTAATCGTACGGAAATAAACCAATGGGAAAAAAAAAAGTCCATGATCGGAAACCAAGAACGACCCTACACTTCCTCTTCTACTATGTTAGTACATAGGTACGTTCACCTACATTGGCTCTTGTTGGTGGAGAATTTTTGTACACTATTACCATTGTAGGTTATATCATGATGTGTACCTTTGTCGAATAATGGACGTTCAGATGTTCGATTTTCCTATAGTTTGCTTTCCTTTTCTATGGTGTGCAAGGGGTTATGCTCTATGGCATGCAGGGGGTTAATGACCTATGGTGCGCAAAGGGTTACGCTCTATGGCATGCAGGGGGTTAATGACCTATGGTGCACAAAGGGTTGCGATCTATGGCATGCAGGGGGTTAATGACCTATGGTGCGCAAGGGGTTACGCTCCATGGCATGCAGGGTGTTAATGACCTATGGTGCGCAAGGGGTTACGCCCCATGGCATGCAGGGGGTTAATGACCTATGGTGCGCAAGGGGTTACGCTCCATGGCATGCAGGGGGTTAATGACCAATGGTGCGCAAGGGGTTACGCTCCATGGCATGCAGGGGGTTAATGACCAATGGTGCGCAAGGGGTTACGCTCCATGGCATGCAGGGGGTTAATGATCAATGGTGCGCAAGGGGTTACGCTCCATGGCATGCAGGGGGTTAATGACCAATGGTGCACAAAGGGTTATGACCTTTGGTATGCAGGAGGTTAATGACCTATGGTGCGCAAAGGGTTACGATCTATGGCATGCAGGGGGTTAATTACCTATGGTGCGCAAGGGGTTACACTCCATGGCATGCAGGGTGTTAATGACCTATGGTGCGCAAGGGGTTACGCTCCATGGCATGCAGGGGGTTAATGACCAATGGTGCGCAAGGGGTTACGCTCCATGGCATGCAGGGGGTTAATGACCAATGGTGCGCAAGGGGTTACGCTCCATGGCATGCAGGGTGTTAATGACCTATGGTGCGCAAGGGGTTACGCTCCATGGCATGCAGGGGGTTAATGACCAATGGTGCGCAAGGGGTTACGCTCCATGGCATGCAGGGGGTTAATGACCAATGGTGCGCAAGGGGTTACGCTCCATGGCATGCAGGGGGTTAATGACCAATGGTGCGCAAGGGGTTACGCTCCATGGCATGCAGGGCGTTAATGACCAATGGTGCGCAAAGGGTTGCGATCTATGGCATGCAGGGGGTTAATGACCAATGGCGCACAAAGGGTTACGATCTTGGCATGCAGGGGGTTAATGACCTATGGTGCACAAAGGGTTACGCTCTATGGCATGCAGAGGGCTCGATATGTCCGGCACACCAAGGGTTACTCCCTATGGCTGGGGTCAATGTTCATCTAATGAGTCCATAATGGCCTCTAATGGCCCCCAGTCAGCCTCCTCTCTCTAATTGCCATCCTCCCCCCCATCACTGTTGGCTCAGGTGTAATGAAGCGAACACGGCCCGCACCCTCCTCGCCTGTGACGCCGCCTGCTGTTTACAAAGAGTTAAACAGGCGTGAAATGCAGGCAGAGGGGGGCGCTGTCCCCATAGTGACTCTGATCTTTAACAGCCCAACTTTTATTAATACTGAGATGAGCGCTGATAAGAGAGGCAGATAAACGTGACACAGTCAGATGGAGGCTTTAATTAAAAAGACTTTTACAGAGGAAATGATGGTGGTGTGGGGAGAGGGGGGGGGCTTCTCTTTTTCTGGAAGGGCCACATCTCAGAGGGTTGCCTGGATATTATCCTTGTCCTCCCCTCCCTCCCATCTATTCCCCATTCTCTGCCTTCAGCATCTAATAACAATGGTGTTATAGTCCTATTATTAATAGGAGAGGCAGCCCACCCCATGCGGGTGTCAGAGCTCTGCTCCATGGCTCAGGGTGCCGCATCCCAGCTCCTGCTCAACATGTATCTCACAGGTAGAACATTGGGGGGGGGGGGGGATGGGGAGGGACCCCAAAAAAGTTTTGATGAGAGCAACTGGTGATCCTGGACCTGCACTCCAACCTTTCCCCTTGGACCCCCTACTATCTCAGTTTTTTTATCCTCTACATGGGATTCTCAGGCTGTCTACAGAGTTCTTCCCATCCTCATCCTTGGATTCTTCTACAGCCCCAAGAAAATTTAATTTGCACTTTTCCTACCTGCTGGGAGCCTCGGTCTTCCTCTGTCTCCTTCTCCCCTCTTCACTGCCTCATCATCCCCATTTTGGTCCGGTGCTACCCTTTTTTTTATTTGCAATTGGAGTCTGTCATCCCTCATTTATATTTTCCACCAAGAAAAGAACACCCCTTCATCTTGTTCTGGTATGTGTGTCATCCCTCACCCAATGTATGTCACCCATCAATCCTCTTCTGGAATGTGTGTCACCCCTCACCTAATGTGTCACCCCATCAATCCTTTTCTGGAGTGTGTTACCCCTCACCTAATGTGTCACCCTATCAATCCTCTTCTGGAATGTGTGTCACCTCTCACCTAATGTGTCACCCCTTCAATTCTGTTCTAGGGTGTCAACCCTAATCCAATGTTTGCCACCCTCAGTCCTGTTCTGGTATGTGTGTCACCCCACATCTAATGTGTGACCCCATCAATTCGCTTCTGAGGTGTCAACCCTCATCCAATGTGTGCTATCCTCAGTCCTGTTCTGGTATGTGTGTCACCCCTTACCCAATGTATCTCACCCATCAGTCCTCTTCTAGTATTTGTGTCACCCCTCACCTAATGTATCACCCCATCAATTCTGTTCTAGAGTATCAACCCTCACCCAATGTGTGCCACCCTCAGTCCTGTTCTTGTTTGTGTCACCCCTTACCCAATGCGTATCTTTCCTCAGTTCGATTCTGGTATGTGTCACCCCTCAATAAGTATTTGTCACCCCTTAATGTGTGTCAACCATCAGCCAATACCTGTCACCCCTCTGTACTGTTCTGGTAAGTGTGTCACCCCTCAACCAATTTGTGTCACCCCTCTATTCTTTTCTAGTATGTCAGTCTCTATATTGTTTTGATATGTGTCACCCTAACCAGTATGTGTCACCCCTCCATCCTGTAATTGTATGCGTCACCCCTCACCCAATGTGTGTCACCCCTCTTTTTTTATTCAGGTATGTCTCTCGCCATTTTACCCAATGTGTGTGAATCCTATTTTCTGTTTTGAAATGTGTCACCCCTCACCTAGTGTGTGTCACCTCATTACCCTCACCTTTTCAGGTAGATGTGTCACCCCACTATTTTCATTCATTGTCATCGACCTTTTTCCTATTCTGTGTCAGTTTCTTCTTAACTTGTTTTTGCTCCCCATTGTCACCCCTATAGCACCCTGTGACACTCCATTGTTACCCCTTATAACTCCACCTGACACTCCAGTGTCACCCCTTATTGCACCATCTGACACTCCGGTGTCACCCCTTATTGCACCATCTGACATTCCAGTGTCACTGCTTATAGCACCCCATGACATTCCAGTGTCACTGCTTATAGCACCCCATGACATTCCAGTGTCACTGCTTACAGCAACCCATGACATTCCAGTGTCACTGCTTATAGCACCCCATGACATTCCAGTGTCACTGCTTATAGCACCCCATGACATTCCAGTGTCACTGCTTATAGCACCCCATGACATTCCAGTGTCACTGCTTATAGCACCCCATGACATTCCAGTGTCACTGCTTATAGCACCCCATGACATTCCAGCTCTTTTTGTTACCCGTTAATTATTCATGTCCTTGTCTAATGCTACCTAATAGTGATGTCAGATCATCACTATCATTCTCTGGACCCCCAAATCATACTCTTCTTTCCAAATCTTTTTCATATGTCCCCCTACCTATTTGAAGCCTCACTGTCCCTATTTTGTATGACCCCCCCCCCCCCCCCATCCTCCTAATATTTTTTAATGTGACCCAAAATCTCACCTTCTTATGAGTCTTCTTCTGTGCTTCCACCAGTTTCCCCCAGTATAGTCATCCTCTCTGGATGCCCCCCCCCCCAGTTTTGTCATCCTCTATGGGTATACCCCAGTATAATCATCCCCTATGGGTATCCCCAGTATAGTCATCCTCTATGGTTGTCACCCCAGTAAAGTCATCCTCTCTGGGTGTCCTCAGTATAGTCATCCTCTATGGTTGTCCCCGCAGTATAGTCATCCTCTCTGGGTGTCCTCAGTATAGTCATCCTCTCTGGGTGTCCCAATATAGTCATCCTCTCTGGGTGTCCTCAGTATAGTCATCCTCTCTGGGTGTCCTCAGTATAGTCATCCTCTATGGTTGTCCCCGCAGTATAGTCATCCTCTCTGGGTGTCCTCAGTATAGTCATCCTCTCTGGGTGTCCCAATATAGTCATCCTCTCTGGGTGTCCTCAGTATAGTCATCCTCTATGGTTGCCTACCCAGTTTAGTCATCCTCTCTGGTTGTCCCCCCAGTATAGTCATCCTCTCTGGTTGTCCCCCCCAGTATAGTCATCCTCTCTGGGTGTCCCCCCAGTATAGTCATCCTCTTTGGGTGTCCCCAGTATAGCCATCCTCTCTGGTTGTCTCCCCAGTATAGTCATCCTCTCTGGTTGTCTCCCCAGTATAGTCATCCTCTCTGGTTGTCCCCCCAGTATAGTCATCCTCTCTGGTTGTCCCCCCAGTATAGTCATCCTCTCTGGTTGTCCCCCCAGTATAGTCATCCTCTCTGGTTGTCCCCCTAGTATAGTTATCCTCTCTGGGTGTCCCTCTTGTCTGTCCCCGGGCTCCTCTCCGCCGTCTTATAACTCCCCAGAAATCGGATTTCCTTTTTCCTGGACGCGTTTCCTGCCGTCTCTCTTTACACTGACTGGAAGCCGGGGATCAGCCTGTCCTGCCCCCCAAAACTGCAGAGTTCCTTCCACTACACAATAACTGAAGCCTGGAGACCAGCTTAATCTTTGCTCCCCAACACTACTAGAGCCCCCCCATACCAATGTGACTATCTGAGACCCCAGAAATACAACACAGCGCTAAAAGACCGATGTTTAAAGTATTTTTCTGTCCTTGAACCCCAAACCGCATTGACTGAGAGTCCAGGTTTCCCCGGCTCCCCAAAACTGATAAGCCCTCCCATGAACTACGATTGTGAACCCAGGGAACAGCCAGACCCTCAGAGCACCCCAGTTCATCCTAACCACAGTGACTGATACTTTGGGAGCTTTTTGCCTCCACTCATTGCACAGGATCCCTGAGCACACCGACTGAGATCTGGGTAGCAGCCTTCTCCTGCACCCCCAATTACAGACTCTTCCCAGGTACACTGACCGACTGATGGTCTGGGGAAAAGCCTACCCTTACACCCCAAACTACAGAGTCATTCCAGAGCCCAATTGCTGACTGAGATCCGGGGCGCAGCCTGCCTCTGCGCCCCAAATTACAGAAATCCCCTGATTTCACTGACAGATATGGGGAACCGCCTGGCTCTGCACCCCAAATTACAGAGTATCTCCTGATTTCACTGACAGATCTGGGGAACCGCCTGCCTCTGCACCCTAAATTACAGAGTATCCCCTGATTTCACTAACTGAGATCCTGGGAGCCCATTGCCTCGGCACCCCAAAACTCAGCTTGTTCCTAGAGCACATCAACCTACAGATACTCTGAGAAGTATCCTGCCCCCTACACCCCAAAATACAAAATCTTCCGAGAGCGCACTCACTGCCTGGGATCCGGAGAGCTCCCTGCCCCTGCACCCCAAACTACAGAGCATCCCCGAGCACACTGAGATCGGGAGAGCTCCCTGCCCCCGCACCCCAAACTACAGGGCATCCCCCGAGCACACTGAGATCCGGAGAGCTCCCTGCCCCCGCACCCCAAACTACAGAGCACCCCCGAGCACACTGAGATCCGGAGAGCTCCCTGCCCCCGCACCCCAAACTACAGGGCATCCCCCGAGCACACTGAGATCCGGAGAGCTCCCTGCCCCCGCACCCCAAACTACAGGGCATCCCCCGAGCACACTGAGATCCGGAGAGCTCCCTGCCCCCGCACCCCAAACTACAGAGCACCCCCGAGCACACTGAGATCCGGAGAGCTCCCTGCTACCCGCAGCCCAAACTAAAGAGCACCTCCTGAGCACACTGAGATCCGGAGGGCTGCCTGCCCCCGCACACTAAACTACAGAGCATCCCCCGAGCACACTGAGATCCGGAGGGCTCCCTGCCCCCCGCAGCCAAAACTACAGAGCACCTCCTGAGCACACTGAGATCCGGAGGGCTGCTTGTCCCCGCACCCCAAACTACAGAGCACCCCCTGAGCACACTGAGATCCGTAGGGCTGCCTGCCCCCGCACCCCAAACTACAGAGCATGCCCTGAACCCCAAACTACAGAGCATCCCATGAGCACACTGAGATCCGGAGAGCTGCCTACCCCCGCACCCCAAACTACAGAGCATGCCCTGAACCCCAAACTACAGAGCATCCCATGAGCACACTGAGATCCGGAGAGCTGCCTACCCCCGCACCCCAAACTAACTACTACACAGCCAATCGAGCTCAGGGTGGACTGCACAGAGAGGCTAATGTCAACCCCTGCAATGCAATAATGTTCTTTTATATTTCTTTATTGTTATATTCGTTGTTCTTTCTGTTTTATGTGTTTTTATCTCTATTCATATTTTATTTGATGTGTTCTGTATTCTCTTCCATTTGTAACACTTGCTGCAATAAGTATTTGTGCACAGTCATTCACTGGCTGCATGCTGTCTCTGTACCTGTAATAAAGAAATAGTTCTAATGAGAAATTCAGGAAACGTTTATTATTTTATATGTTGATTGTTACTTTGTCTTAGATCCGGTGGGAGAGACTTTCCTCAAGGAGAAAACCCCAAACTGGAGACCCTTCTCAGCCGGGGTGCAGAAAGGTGAGCAACCCCCTGACCATTTACTGATCGATCTGTTCTCTGCCTGCAATCGGACAGGGATATTATTATTATTATTATTATTATTATTATCATTATTATACTTTTTTTTATTATTGTTCTTATTGTTTCTTATTGTTATTTGATCTTTTTATTGTGTTAAAGTTATACTTCTTCTTTATTACCTAAATTTCGGTCCACAGCTCGTCACAAGTGCCCAGGGTATCTAAATAACAGCATATGGTTATATAATAATATATTTATTATAACATATATATTATATTTAATAGAATATATTATTCTATAGCTATATAATAAATATATTATTATATAACCATAGAATAACATATAATAAATATAATAACCTGAATATAATAGCCTTAAATAAAATTAAATTAATATATTACACATAGACGCAACTGTAAATGCTACCAAATGAAAAAAAAGAGTAAGCAAAAAAAATGTATATCAGTCAAAATACTGATTATAATATAATGAGTATTTTGATTGATTTAATAATATTAAAAAAATTATTTTGCTTACTTTTATTTTGCTTTGGTAGCATATAAGGTTATTACAAGCATATTATATTAATTGAATTTTTTAAAATTTTAATTTAAGGCTATTATTATATTCAGCAGGTTATTAATATAATATATGATATGTTTCTGGTTACATTATTCTATATTGTATTAAAAGGTTAAGATATATATATATATATATATATATATATATATATATATATATATATATATATATATATACATACATATAATACAATATATATAACACACACACATATATATACACACACAGTATATGTATATATATATTCACAGGGGATAGGATCAGGGGAAAATAGGTATAAGTTCTCATTATACATTAGAAACATAAACATGAAATATAGCATAT